>NC_087208.1:54035134-54080460 GCF_015104395.2 Macrobrachium nipponense | reverse complement strand
TTCCATCCCTGTTCATCCCAATTCTTTACATTCATCACATGTCACATCCATACCATTACAATTTTGTCCTCTGAATTTAGTGCACTTAGAGTGCGGATCGTGACATAACTTAGCTAATCTTGTTTTGCAGCCAGCGCTGCAAAACCTTACAGCAGATGAACTAGAATCTGACATAATTAGCAATAATGACGAAAAAACTGAATAGAGATAGCTAACTGGCAAGAAACCAAAACTTGTACATCACCAAACAAAAACCAAAATCCAAAATGGCGACGCAGGAGACTGCAGCGAAAATCTCACAGGTGTTACCCCGTGAGCGGCAGAAACGAAAATTGACGGTAGAAGGCTAGCAGTACCCAGGGTTCCCGGATGTGGGCGGGTCTTGTATCACCTATACTTAAGATAGCAACGCCGCTGGCGCCAACAATTTGAATTTCGACTGCCGTAGGTAAGAAGCTATAAGCTATGTAACTGTTCGTAAGTCACTTATGTGAAACTGGATATTCCCGTCCGATCTCCTCTATTCCAGGTTGGTCGCCTACTGTGAGATAGTTTCTTTCAGCAGCAGTCTTCTTCACAATGCTAGAAATTCCAGGAATTCGAGCATAGGCGAGGTTCCCGATTATCGTGTAACATATCGGGATTCTCGTCTCGCTCACTTTGGACCGTGGTCTCGCGTAAGTGTTTGAAGATCGTAAAAAACTCGAACACTCTGAATGCGCTAGAAATTCCGTAGAATTCTAAGCAGTCTGCGAAACCCCCACCGAATTCGTCAAACGATATCGGCTGGTGGTCCTCTCGATTCCCGTAGAAATCGGAGAATGGAGCAGGATTCCTCCTCAACGACCGGGGCTTACGTCAGGTAGGACCCCGAAGGTCCCCCGGTAGCGCAGTCCCGAACGTGGATCCTACAAAGAAATCTCTGTAGGATCCTTCCCCTTTCCCTCGTAGCCGTAAGGAGAGAGGGAATGGGGAAGGAATCGGATACTCGCTCGCGCCTTCCCAGTGGAACTAGCAGTTGGAGAAGAGTAGGAGCAGCCATCGCCTTGCGGCGATGGCCTCTCAGAGTCTGGGAAAACTATCGTCAGGAGAAAACGTTTTCCCGCGGAGGGTTACGAACTCTCACTGTAGTAAGGGTCTGCCGCCACTGTGAACGTCGTCTGGGTGGGCTGATCGACACCTGACAGGAGAGAGCCGATACCGTCCTGCGACTCATTCCAGTCCTCGTCGAGGTCGAAACCTCTCAGGAGGACCGAAGGAGTATTTAAATACAGTGTCCGAAGACACGTAGAAAACGCCGCTGTCGCAGTAGAGGAGGTGGAAGTAGCTTGATCGACCGGCCAGAACTGAGAGAGCCTTCTTGTCCGGAGACGAGACACTGGTTCGAGACAGAATCGGCAAGCTCCGATCGCGGCAGACCCACCGTCGGTTTGGGTTCCCTCTCGGGCCCCAAAACGACTCGAGCAGAGACGTGGGCTCTGCTGGTGGGAGCGGCAATCCTTCCGCAGGGTCATTATGCTGACGAATCAGCTTAATGACTTCTGCAAATTCCTCTGTATCTCGGGAGTAACCGCGTCTTGCGGAGTAGGACCGTCCAGTCCCTCCAACAAGAACAGATCCCTAGATACTCCTCCTTCAGAAGGAGGAAGAGCGGCAGACCCCTGACGGTCGCCTCCAGCTAATTGCGCGTATGTCCTGGTCGGTCCTAGAACCGTGCCTGGTCCATACGGCGTCATAGCGGGGTCGCGAGCGGCGCTCTCGCGATCACTCATAGGTACCTCGCTCCTCCCGGCGTAGCCCGAGGAGGTTGAAGGTACAGGAGAGGCAGACCTGACGCTCCCCCCTAGCTCGCTGGCAGGACCAGCGTGCTTGGAGGGCTGCTGCTGATCGTCAACCCGCGGTGGCGATCGAGCAGCATGCCTAGCCTTGCCGCTCGCCTGAGGCGAGAGGCTTGGCTGAGAACGTCGACGCTGATCTCTAGCGTCAGGCGAGCTGTTGCTGGTTACCGTCTCCGCCCGGTCCCGATGGAGCGGCGTCATGTGACCTGCTAGGCTCGCTGTCACGGTGAGACCGGCGAGCGTCCTCTCGGCGCGTCGAGCCGCTGGTACCAGCCGTGGCTGGTACCGACTGGCCGCGGGGGACCCCTTCCTCGCCTCAACCCGTTATGGGAGAGGCAGACCTGACGCTCCCCCCCCCTCGCTCGCTGGCAGGGCCATCGTGCGTGGAGGCTGCTGCTGATCGTCAACCCGCGGTGACGGTCGAGCAGCAGGCCTAGCCTTACCGCTCGCCTGGGGCGATTGGCTCGGCTGAGAACGTCGAGACCGATCTCTAGCGTCAGGCGAGCTGCCGCTGGTCACCGTCTCCGCCCGGTCCCATCGGGAGCGGCGGACGGGTGCCTGCTAGGCTCTGTGTCGCGTCGAGAACCGCCAGCGTCCTCTCGGCGCGTCGAGTCGCTGGTACCAGCCGTGGCTGGTACCGGCGGCCGCGGGACTCCTTCCTCGCCTCAACCCGTGGCTGATCAGCGACCGTCACGTTAGCCCGAGCAGCCAGTTGATCGCTGCGAGAGCGTCCACTGGCCTGGCGAGAGTCGTGTGCACGACTCTCGCCAGTCTTCTGCTCCGCGCCGCTGTCTTGACGGCGAGCGAGCTCGGGCGTCAAAACTTTGGCTGGACGGTCTTCTTGGAAGAGCGTCCACGTCGGTGCTTCTCGCGAACGAGAAGCGGCCGAGACGGAACCTGGTTTAGCGGCAGACCCAGCTAGCACCAGGTCTGAGGACGACCCAGCCGAGGCTGGTGCCCTCTGGTCCCCGTCGACTTCTTCTTTGCAGAAGAAGCGACGGGCCCCGTTCTCCCGAAGGAACAGGAGGACCATCAGAAGAGCTTCCCCAGCTCGCCTGAGCGAGCCGGGTCCCTTAGAAAGATCCCGAAGGAGTCTTCCTAGGGGGGAAGGAGGCAACCTTCTTCTTCTTCGGCTGTTTGGCCTTAGAAGTCGAAGGGGAAGGAAGGAGGCAGCGGACGACGAAGAAGACGACGAAGACGACGACGACACCTTCTTCCTCTTCCTCTTCTTCTTCCGCCAGGCTCCGCAGGACAGACGTCAGGTCTTCCATCCAGGAGGGAGCCGGGGTGGCAGTTTTGCCGAAGCAACAGGGCCCGACTGCACCTGTCCGGAAAGACCTGAGACTGTGACAGCTATCACCAACAGCAGGAACACAGGAACAGGTCCAGGAACAGCAGGAACATCTGAAAGTGAATGAGCAGCAGGCACCTGATCTGAAAGGGAATGAGCGGCTGGGACCGCAACAGGTACGGCAGGCACGGCAGGTACCACAGGAGAGACAGGCGTCCTGTCGGCAGCTACCGTCATCCTCGGCACTGGCGGCAGGTCCAGGGTGGGGACTCTTTGGGCAGCGGCAGTCCGGGGTCGCAATACAAAGAACCCAGGTGGCGGTGGCACCGTCCTGATTGGCACGGCAGGAATTGGTTTTGGATTGCAGCCGTGGGTGTTACCGACATGACATGTGGTGTGTACACCAGGTGCGGTGACATCTCATGATGCTTGGTGTCGAGATTGTGGTTGTTGTAGTGGTTACCGTATCATGAGTGACCACTGCCGACCCCACCCCGCCAACCGCTGAATCAACCCCTGCAGTCCCAGCGACTCCCACACCTGTCCCAGGTCGTCCTCGCTGATGGCAAACCTGCGGAAGCAACAGTCCGGGTTAATTAGAGGGGCTTCCTCGCGCCTGGGGGAGAGAACCCCACCCAGAGCGGACGGAAGACCCCGAGTACAACTGGACGTCCGTTACCAAAGGAGTCACTGGACTTCCGATGACTTCTTGTGTCCTCGTACAGCACCCACTGCGCCTCTGACGAATGCATACACGTTACACAGGGCTCGTTGCGGGAGCACTCTCGCCCCCGACAACGAGTACAAACTCGTGAGGATCTACATCTACATCCAAGGTCGTCTCCACGATGTAGCACCTGCGGTAACATAGATAGATTAGTAAGAGGGGTTCCCTCACGCACGGGGGGAAGACATGCCCCACCCCGAACGCAAGGAAGACCCCAAATACAAAATACAATGAAGAAGCTGAGCTGGGGCAGGAAGGAAGACGAAGAATCGGCTTACCAACTTCCTGGCAGACCTTCGCTTCCCCCGCCCCCGCACGCAGTGAAAAGTAATATGATGAAGACAGAATACTGCCCTTGCGATTCACTTCATAGAACTTAAAGGAGAAAAAGATCAATTCCCGGGTAAGAACGGAAACTTGATCCAATAATATGATGCTATCAAAAATATATATGAAAATGAAACAGAATACTGCACTTGCGATTCATTTCACATAAAAAATCGTAAGGATCAATTCCCGGGGTAAGAACGAAAATTGATCCAGATTAATTCATGCAATCAATAAATGAAAATGAAAAGAATATTGCCATTGCGAATCCACTTTCATTGCATTCTATTATACAAAATTAAAAGTTCGTGCCGAGCGCAATCACTCTCGGTACGAACGCACAGGGCAAAAATATAATGAAAAAAGTACTTACATTTTCATTACACCATTTCGCCCAAATACATGACTCGGCGCGAGCGCGCCCTTCGCCCTCGGCACCGAGACATAATTCAAGGGTTCATAATTAAGTAATGAAAATGAAAACAGTGTACTTACAGTTTCATTTTCAAGTCAAACAACCTTAGTAGAAAACACAATATAAACAAAGCATACGACGATGAGCGGGCGAGGAGCGATGACGAACACGTCCTTCATACCCGCGCCGAAAGCAAAAGTGATTTGTTTACCTCCCAGTCGCGCGGCGCGCGACTGTCGGACAAGCAGTTAACTACCGTGCTCCCCTTGTTCGAAGCTTACGACCGTTCCAGCTGCCGCTAGCTACTTCCTATTGTTAAAGGACCGATGGTTTGTATTACGTATCGGAACAACTTAAAATTTGGCCTTAATTTCTAACTTTGGAGAAAATACTTACTTCGAAAGGAGAGTAGAGGTCTTTAGCTCCGTTTCTCACCAACAACAAGTCGCGACTGATGCCCTTCTGCGGTGTCAGGACGCGTTATAATGTACTTTTTCGGAGGGTGGCAAGCGTTGATTGTAGGTGGCCTGCTTGGCCTTATGTTGTGTTTTACCCTATATACGCTAACATTGTTCAAATGAGTGCTGGAAGGCTGGGAAAGATGGTGAATTGTCCTGGCTAGACCGGCCAGCCTGACGATTGCCGCCATATTGGATTTCAAAACTGCCTTGAAAACATATTTACGAAGAGTATCACATGCTTATTTTAGTTCGTATGGGGCTTTCATACCTATATCACATTATGTTGACGAAACTTCAATCTTTTGAATGGTATGCTTAGAGTTGTAATTGTATTCTTCTTTCACCAATTAAATATCAATTTAATAAAACCCAGCCAGCGTGATGACAATGGATCATCCGTGATTGTTTACCCTAAGTACTTACAGGGCCCGAAGCTGTGACTGGGTCCTAATAGATACCTAGTAGGAATTGCTAGGAGATCTGCCTTAAAAGCTACGGTTATTCGTCAAGCTAGGATGCAAATGCCCATGATGTGCCTAGCTGCTAGGTAGGTACTTTAAGTACTTACAGTGCCCGAAACTGTGACAGTGCCTTGTCGACCCTCACTGCTCGTCCACTCCATGACAGCGACTTAACGGACCTGGGTCCACCCTAGAGTAAGATTTCAAAGGCCTAAATTGTAAGTCTGGCCATGACGGTCTCCAGATATCACTTCAATATCGACTCCAATAGGCGACCATCCCACTTCCGCTCTCCATTCCCAGCTAAGGTAACACCTGCGCCATTGGTGTCGTCCACTTCACTGGCCCCTGTTTTACGTTACTAAACGTACAAATTAAATTGGATCATTAACAAATACCATCGCAGCTATAACGTATCACTACTAATTTAGCATGACGTCACTTTCAAACGGCCTTAAAAACGTTCAGGGAATATCACCCGTCGGGGGCCACTCCCCCCTTCACGACTACGAATGTTATTGTTTACATTTAACAATAACATGGCGTAATCGTGCTCCAGATAAGTCTTAAATACGCATCGAGTTAAATATATTTTTAACTATTTAGTTCTGGCGAGCACTGAATTTAAACATAAAATCAATAAATTACTTTAAAACGTTACATTATAAAAAGGTATACTGAATAAGGTTACGTCAATAGATTGCACAAGAGTGCTAGAGAAAGTTGCCCAATGTTAGCAATCGTAAGGCGAAATTAGAGAGACATAGCACGGGCCATTAAAAATGGGTTCGTACGTACACAATTTTTAAGTCTACGAACGTGGTTTAATTTGTCTGCCATCTTCAGTATCTTTTTTAAATATGGTTAAAATGCCACACATATGCGCGATAAAACCATAATATATATAACCCAAAATCTTACAATTAGTTAAATGTTACATGCGGTCACTCTTCTGGGAGGGATACTACACTAAAAATTCAAAATATAAATTTACATTAAGGAGAAATGTTGCTCACGAGAGAACACATGCAGAAAAAGAAAAAGAAAAAAAACATACCCCACATGAAATAAGAAACAATGGAAGTAAAATTAGCAAAGCTGGACCCTGATTAGGAAGCACGTATTCGAGATAATCTCAGAGTTTTCAGCTAAAAGAACATAACAGTGTACAATTTAATGTTATCCAAATTTTATCCATGAGAATTTCCAGGTCATATGTATATCGTAATTAGAATGCGTTTAACCTGAAGCGTTGGGACTAGGATTACAAATACTCGGCAATGAATTCCTATACGTATCAACAACACTACGTATACTAAGTGATGACGTCATATCTACGATAATTATTTTTTTTCTTAAAAGTTGCCTTCAAACGTATGGAACAGAGAAAGAGCGCGCGTGCCAGTAAACGACCAAAGATTTGGTTTCGCATTCTTAAAATTCATACGTATTTCCATTCCACGTTTTTTGTTCATTCTTCTGTGAAAGATATTCTAAAATAATATGGTTTATTAAGTACTATAGCTCATTCCGTATGTACGCGCGCACAACACTCTCATTTATTGTATTGTATATTATTTAATTAACAACAAACACACACACACACACACACATATATATATATATATATATATATATATATATATATATATATATATAAAATGAAATTTGTATGTATTAATCGTCAAGATCTTATTACTTTTGTAACAGTTGTTTTATTAAGCATGATACCAGATAATAGAGTAATAAAAGAATGTCTCGACACAGCTATCTTTAATATAAGAGATTCTACACAAATTTTATTTATGTTTGAATGCTTGACCAAATGTTTTTGATGTTTCAGTTAATGTATATATGAATGTGTAAATACAAAGTGACTGATCTATACAGTTAGGAAAGCAATCTCCCACAATTACTTTATATTACATTGCATGACCCGACCAGACTGTCAACTAAATGCTACGCTTCCTGATGGAAGAGACAGGGAGATACTAATTAACGTTTATATCTTCGGCAACAGGCATTTCACTGTATAGTAGTTTATAAAAAGGTTCTTAGTGAATTAGGCATTATTATAATTATTATTATTATTATCAATTCCATAATCATCGAGATCAGGACGAACAGCTTCAGCACGTATTTCCGCCCAATTCTTCACGCAGGCGGTGATGTTCCCCCTCCTTCAGGGTCTTCAGAGTTCAGATCGGCATTCGGCAGTCTTCTTCCGTAGTTCCCGCTCTAGTGTGTCGGGATCACAAGCTTAAAATACAAGCGGGCAAAATCCCCCCCCCCCCCCCCTCAGAAACTTAAACAATCCAGCTGCCAACCCACCCTCAGTCACACTTTCCTCTTCACACTACGGAATACACGCAGGACAATTGACCTACACAAACCCAAGAACAAAAAGCTCAAAACCCAACTCCAGATACTCCCGGCTATGCTGTGCTGTCCGTTGGTCGAGGTCGCTGAGACACTAACAACCACAAGACAAAAACCAAGAACCATACCCCCACAACTCAACAACAACACAACCACCAAGGACCACAACACAACACCCAAGGACCACAACCCCACAACTCAACAACACAGTAAACAAGCAACTCAACCACAACTCAAAAACAAACAAGGAACACAACCACAATAAAAGACCACTGCAAAACCAGCCACCAACACAAATAGGCAACACACACACACCAACTAAGGGATCACAACAACTCACCAATAACAACCCTCAACAACTCACAACCACACCAAGAAACCACAGCAGCTCCCCAACAACAACCCTCAACTATTACTACTCACATATAACTCAAAAGAAACAACAATCAGCAACAAACCAATAACACTACTTAAATGACTTTCAATGCCCTCAACACTTTCCACAGACTGCTGCCGACACTACTGACTATCACCAGCTCCCACCAAAGACTGACCAAAGACTAACTCAAAACACAGAACTCGAATAGCTAACTCGTCCAGCTCCACCAAATACAGTCCCCCCCCCCCCCCCCTCCTCCTCTCTCTCTCTCTCACACACACCCACACAGACGTTGTCAAATGGAACTCCATAACTCCTCCATATTTCCTCCCCCATTACATTTGACAACGTCTCCTTACACTCACAACACCCACACTAAATAGCTTTCCACAATACCCACGGATGCTCGGATGCAGGCTCCCTGGATCTTGTTTGAGGGCCCTCACACACACTCTCAGTTACACCGCCATCAACTTCTCCCAGACCACTTCCAGTCAGACTCCCATTACCGTCTCCCTACTATCCTCCCAGATCCCATTCACTATCTCATCTACCCCTTCCATATATTGTCTGAATATCTCTCATAACTGCCACCAAATCACTTACCTCATTTACACTCCTGCCAAACTCCTGAAGAGACTCATTCATACTGCCAACATCATCTTTACCACCTGATTTCCTTCCTGGTGAAACTTCACCAAACCCTGACAATTCAAACCCATACACACAATAAGCATTGTTCCTCCCTTCAAAGACATCCGTATCACATGCCTTATCCACCATTTTTATCCTAACACTAACCCCTCAATCATGCAGCTCATGTTTCTCCCTTTCATTCCCTTTCCTCATCTTCTTCCGCTTTCTTCCAACTCAACCAACACCAACTGCCGGTCTCCCAGACCCATTTGCTCACTGATATTCGGCTCACATTTATTCACCCCAAACCACTCATTCATCACCTTCTCCCGAACACACTGTCGCATAGTAGAGGACCCACCCAACTGAATCCCCTTTTCACAGTTTCCCAAATTCCCAGCCTGACTCATCCTCTTTCGCCTACACACTCTCGCCACACAGTAAAAGCATACAGAAAATATACAAGTTAAGCATATGACTACGAATCGAAATGAGCCTTTCTTAAATCTTTTAACAACCCACAACTGGTGAGGCTTGCGACCTCACTCCACTAAGGCTCTCGGCTATTCTCTAATTTCTTCTCTCCCTTCAAGCTTGTTCTGCCTTGTAGTCACATCCCTTACGTATGATTAATTGGCTTAATTCCTCCTTTGTGGGTGGGACTAATGACGTCACCGGAAGTCTTCAGGTTACAGCGGAAGTCGAAAGGTCAGGTCATATGTGAGACGGGGAGGCAGTTCTTAATGGTTTTGCGCTTAGATTATTCTGGCACCGGTGTTTTGGCTATATACGACATTTCCCAATCGTTACTGTCTCTCCCGCTCTTTCTCTGTCCCGTTTCTCTATTATTCATTCTCTCTCTCTCTCTAACCAATGATTTTCCATGATCAACAATATTATTGGTGGCAGATAATATTGTTGTCTATAAAACTCAGTATATATCCTTCCACTAAACTTGTGACCCCAAACGTTCAAAAGAAGATGCAATGCTTGACTGTATAAAAAAAAACAATTCTTTTATTTTATAATTTAATTCAATTCTTATCTCTATTAAGTTTTTAATTATTTTTTTTCCTTTTCCAATAACTTCTCTCTTTTCTTTCTGCAATTCTCGTTACGTTCTGTTACTTCTTTCAAATGAACACCATAATATTCTTGGGAAGCTTGGATTCCAAGTCAATGGCCCCTCTAGGCTTCTTCCATATGAATAGGGTTCGTTTTCTGAATAATAATAATAATAATAATAATAATAATAATAATAATAATAATAATAATAATAATAATAATAATAATAATAATACCACCCAGTCGAACTGGAGGACTGTGATAGGCAAAAAAAATTTAATAATAATAATAATAATAATAATAATAATAATAATAATAATGTTGACATTCTAAATAACGACATGTAGGCACTGCTACGTTATGCTTCTTATATGCACTCCTCAGTTGCACTCCACTTTCTAATACTCGATATTCTGAGTAATCAATGGTATACCGAGTGATAAGGACTTGATAAGAAGCGAATGAGATAAGATTACATGTAAAGACATTTCGCAAATACGCTGTGACACAGGAAACCTCCCTCTGGGCGTTGTTGACACATTCGATCTGGTCAGTGAATCTTTGTGTTTATTTATTTAGTTATTTATTTATTTATCTACCGAAAGCTAATTAAGTTTGTCTATATTTTGTTTGTTTGTGTGGTATTTTTACGTTGCGTGGAACCAGTGGTTATTTAGCAACGGGACCAACGGCTTCCCGTGACTTCCGAACCACGTCCAGAGTTAATTTCCATCACCAGAAATACACATCTCTAACCCCTCAGTGTAATGCCCAAGAATCGAACTCGCGACCAACGAGGTGGCAGGTCAAGACCATACCGATCACGCCACTGAGGACTTTGTCTATCTTTTGTTTGAGATTTTCAGTTTGAATTTGTTGCTTTTTTTGTTGTATAGATAACAAAGGTATATTAACCAGTTTTTCGACCTTTAGTATACTGTACAATCACGCATAGCTATCTAGAGTACAGTGGTTTTCAAACTGGGGATAATTACTCCAATGGGGGTGATGAATTCGTTTCTTTGGGCTAACGAGGCACTTGTTAAAAGTAATAGTTCCTTGGAGTAAAATTCTAAGGCATAATGTCTAAAATCTAAATGCGTCATTTCTGACTTGCGTAAAAGTAAAATTGATATTTTACGTATAGTACATACAAAATGCATTAGAAATTATGCATTCCAATATTTTCCTTTCATTTATATTAATACTTTATGTGGCATAACTGACAAGGAATGGGTTAGGGGTGGGGAAAAAAAGAAGAGGAAATAAAACACAGTAATCATGTGTGAAAGCACAGTGACCTTACAACACTTGACCAGAGACCTTATATGCACTAACTGAACAAACTGGCTGGTGTCTTTTTGGCTGTCAGGTGTGGCAATAATGAATTATTATGGCTCCACTGAGCATCATTGTTCATTGTGAACATGTAAATTAAGTCGTTACATGTTAGATCATTAACCACCAGTCATGTCTGCAAACACTTCTTTATTCCAAATCATGTATCGGACTGTTTTCACACAAATGGTGTTACCTATACACTGACAAGGAGACACAATAAAGGAAGATAAATCTGATACATTTCAATCCTGAAAACATTACAGTATTGTAATGTCTGTTCTGAATGCAGGCAACTGTATATTTTGCATGAAGATGCCCTTTAGTTAATGAAATGTTGAACTCCCTAATCTCTCTCGTGTAACTAGATTATTTTTCTTTGTTTAGGAATGTAACTGATCTACAATTAATGTGAGAAGTTCGTATATATATAAGGTACAGCATTTGCACAGTAAATATTGATTTCTGGTAAAATACACAACATTGTCAGAGCGGCAAGCTACCAAATACCCTTTTCGCTGAATGTTATGCCTGAAAAAGTTTATAAGACGGAATATTGAAAAAAGCCAGAGATTAATAAAAGGCAAGATCGAGAATAGCATTATATATGTAATCCATCTGGTTAACCCTGGATAGAAACAGCTACTTTACCTACGGTTCAGGACAAAAGTGACAAAAGTATGAATTTCTGAGATGAAAAATGCTTAGAATAAAAAACAAGGGACCATTACATATTGTTTGATAGCGAAATATCCTTTTTTTAATTGAATGATAGTGGTAATATCCCATAATAATGGAAAATGTGAAAAAAACTATCTCCGAACTGCATCTTGGAGAGTTGGTCTTCCCTACAAACTACGAAGTAGTACGTAATCCCATATTATGCAAAATCACATACATATACAGATGGTGAATGTCTACCTTAAAAGTGTGTATTAATGGCATAAAATCATTCATATAGTATAAGTATGTAAATATTTTGTCAAAGCATCCACACTAATTTTTAGAGCAATGAAGGATGTCACCAACAAAAAGATTATTCATATCAATGAACGAATGGAAATTACTAATTATGGTATACTTATCAATTAACCCTTAAACGCCGACTGGACGTATTTTACGTCGACATTTTTTGTCTCTCGGGTGCCGACTGGACGTATTTTACGTCGACATACAAAAGTTTTTTTAAAAATTCGCGGAAAAATACTTTTAGGCCTACCAGCCGAAAACTCTTGAATCACGCGCCTTGGGGGATGCTGGGAGTTCACGGATCAAGGTGTTGTTTTGTTTACAATCGTTACGCAGGCGCGCAAGCGCGAATTTCTTTCTTGCCGCACTAAAAAGTATCTGTGACACATCTCTGAAATTATTTCGTCACTTTGACATAATTTTTTTACCATTTTAAATTAGCTGTTACATGGAGTATTATATATGAAAATGTGCGCATTTTTATGTAGAATACAACAATAAAATACTCATGATTGTAGCTTTTACAGTTTGAGATATTTTCATATAAATAACGATAAGTGCCAAAATTTCAACCTTCGGTAAACTTTGACTCTACCTAAATGGTCGAAAAACACAATTGTAAGCTAAAACTCTTATATTTTAGTAATATTCAATCATTTAACTTAATTTTGCAACTAATTGGAAGCCTCTAGCACAATATTTCGATTTATGGTGAATTTATGAAAAAACTTTTTCCTTACGTCCGCGCGGTAACTCTTCCGAAAATAATCATACATGCGATTGTGGTAATGTTTGCACCATTTTAAATTAGCCGTTACATAAAGTTTTATATATGAAAATGTGCACAATTTCATGCACAATACAACTAAAAAACAACCCATGGTTGTAGCTTTTATCAATTTTGAAATATTTTCATATAAAAAATGATAAGTGACAAATTTTCAACCTTCGGTCAATTTTGACTCTACCGAAATGGTCGAAAAACGCAATTGTAAGCTAAAACGCTTATATTCTAGTAATATTCAAGCATTTACCTTCATTTTGCTACAAATTGAAAGTCTCTAGCACAATATTTCGATTTATGGTGAATTTATGAAAAAAATAACATTTTCTTTACGTCCGCGCGGTAACTCTTCCGAAAAAATCATACGTGCGATTGTGGTAATGTTTGCACCCTTTTAAATTAGCCGTTACATAACGTTTTATATATGAAAATGTGCGCAATTTCATGTATAATACAACAAAAAATAGTTGAAGGTTGTAGCTTTTCTCATTTTCGAAATATTTGCATATAAATCACGATAAATAGAAAAAAAAACCAACGTTCGGTCAAATTTGACTCTACCGAAATGGTCGAAAAAAACGCAATTGTAAGATAAAAACTCTTACAGCCTAGTAATATTCAGTCATTTATCTTCATCGTGAAACAAATTCGAAGTCTCTAGCACAATATTTAAATTTATGGTGAATTTTTAAAAAAAACTTTCCTTCCCTCCGCGCGCGGATTCTCCGCCACAAATCTCCGAAATGCGTAAGTCCCATTCTCGGAATATTTGCTCCGTTTCATATTAGGCATTTCATAGAGTTTTATATATGAAAATGTGCGCAATTTCATGTAAAATAAAAACGAAAAAATATTTGAAAGTTGTAGCTTTTCTTATTTCCGAAATAATTGCATATAAAAAAATATATATAAAAAAATTCGACATTCGGTCAACTTTAACTCGTCAGATATGGTCGAAAACTGCATTTGTAAGCTAATATTCTTACAGTATAGTAATATTCAATCATTTGTCTTCATTTTGAAAGAAATTGGAAGTCTCTAGGACAATATTTAGATTTATGGTGAATTTTTGAAAAAAATATGTGTTTACGTCCGCGCGTTACGAATTCATGCATTATTTTGTGATAATATTTTCTCTGTGTTGCTTTTATCGTTTTACAATTTGTTATATACCAAAATGATTGCAATTTAGTGTACATTACAACGAAAAATAAAGTAACTTGTTACCTTTAACCGTTTTGCGCACAGCGCGATTTGAATACAATTATATATGAAATTTCGTTTTTGCACTATCATATATCGCATTATTTATATATGATAATGATAATTTTTTTCATTTCTGATGGTTGCATACTAAACTTCAGGCAATGACAAAAAAGGAGCCAAAAATGAACTCTTAAATCTTCAAAACTAAGCGCGCTATGATTTTTTGAAAAATATTTTTTCCGCTACCGCGCTCACTCTGAAACGTCTCCGGCACACGGGAGACATTTTTTTTTTTACCGCTTCGGCGTTTAAGGGTTAAGGTATATATTATATGTCACCACAGAAGCATCAAAAGTATGTAAGAGTAGGTACGTATTTACCTGACTCAGGCAAAGAAGGTATGTAGTTAGATTTCTCTTCCTAATGATAACCTATCGCCCCTAATGAAAAAAAAAAAAAAAAAAAAAAAAAAAAGTTTCATTTATGTCTTATAACCTACTGGACATGTTAAACATTGGTATACACTTATAAACTCTACTACATTTCATAAACAAGCACTATAACATGCCAGTCACTCAAGAGATCACCACATTTTATAACACCAATGGAACCATGAGTCCTCTATAACACTCATTTACACTTCATAACCCACTGAAGATGTTCATCTTTGATATTTAGTTATGAACTCTCATACATTTCATACTCAGCTACTGTAAGAGGTTGTCAATGAAGTTCCACGAACAATACGTTAATATAAAAAGAAATTACATCATGACTACCTGTAGTCATAAGTACTCACTATATGCTACATGATACATCAGGACCGACTCTTAAACAGACCCCAAGACTGTTCAAGTAGAATTTTAGAGGGACTTTAGAGGGAAATTTGAAAGGGCAGTGTGGCATAACTCCAACTAGACCCAGGGTTTCCTATCCAGGGTCAATGCTATCTTTTGGCCATTATTACTTGTACAGTTGTCCCCCCATATTCGCGGGGGATGCGTACCAGACCCCCCTTGGATAGCTAGAACTGGCGAATAGTTGGAACCTCTATGAAACGGCCTATTTTATTAGTTAAAAATCAAGAAAAATCCACTCAAAATGTTTATACCTGGTTTTTAAATAGTTTTATAACAAAAAGTGCATTTTATGATGAAACTGATAAAAAAAACAGGAAATTGTCGATATCTCTCATAGAAAAATACTGTGAATACATGAATTTCCTGCAAATCATGGGTGGATATGTTCCAGATAGAAATCTGCGAATGCGTGAGTCCACGAATGCGGAGAACGCGAGTACGGGGCCCCACTGTACTTGGTTGGCCAGATACATGTTAGTAGTCAATAGATGTGAGTACCTCCATGCTTCTGTTTAGGAAGAGGGAGGAGGGAATAGGCAGAAGAGTAGTATACATATTTGGAAATTTGTGACAATGTGCTCCCTTCCAAGTTGATCTTCCTGCAGTATTGGCAAGATATTGCTTCTCTGGGGTCAGATCTCAATTAAGGAACTGGAGGGTGGAGAATTAGTTAACAGATCAGGGTATACAGGTATTTCCCCATGAAATCTGTTCATATATTTATGGCAAATTGCATTTTTAATCACCTTTTTACAGTAATTAGAATTTCTCTCTCAGCAATTATGAAGGTTCTCTAATTTTCTTGTTATTTCTGGTTTATTAATTATTGTATCTGTTTATATTTTGGCAGACACCATGAGACTGCACTGTGTTGCTGCGGGGTTAATTCTGATAGTAGTTTTGACTTCTGCTACCAGCATCCCTAATTGCAAATACACAGATTGTAACAGTTGCATCCAGGCATCTTCTTGTATGTGGTGCATGAAAGCTGTAAGTATTGTCAAAACTGTAGAGGGTACTTTGTAGAATTTAGTATGGGAGTTACTTCACCAAAATTAAATTAAAAGCTGACAAAACGTGCAGCATTATGGACAGTTTATAAACAAAATTATACAGAGAACCAAAAAGACAATGACAGGTACTTGTATTCAACTCCTTAAACAAAAAGTATGTAATTGTAAAAGATTAATTAGGAATGCTTTATGACTCAAGCACAGTGTAATTATAATTTTTTGAGAAAATGCTTTTGTGTCCTTGCAGTACGAGTTCCTTTAAATTTATGTTGCTTTAATTTAACTGATACTTGTTTTTTTTTTTTTTTTTTTTTACAGAACATTACTGATGGTACAAATAGGTGCATTAGCAATTTACATTCTGAAGCCAGGGAATGGAAGGAGAGCTGTGGACAAGAAAACGTAATCGAGTATGAGAATTTTTATGATGCTGTGGAAGATGAAGATTTCTCTGATACCACTGAACACATAATTCAAATGAAACCACAGAAACTAAAGTTGCAACTTAGATCTGGTAGGAAAAAAAAACTATGTTCACTGATTTATTTGTACAGTACTTCTGTTTAAGTTTGATGAACCTTCTTTTTCTTTCCCACAGTTATCCCTACATTAACTTATGGGGTCAGTTGCCTGATGCGCCTTCTCCCCTGCCCTCTATCAAGGGCATCATCCTCCACCAAACCTCTTCTCTCCATATCTTTCACTTTATCTCACCATTTAATTCTCTGTCTCCCTCTCGATCTTCTTCCTCTAATAGGTTTCTTACAAATCCTCTTCACTTCCTCCTAATCATCCATCCTCAATTGTCACTCTCTTATTACCTCTGTAATCTTTACTAAGCCTGCCATTCTTCTTATTTCATCATTTTCCAAACTCTCAAGCAGTGATATTCTTATAATCCACCTCAGCATTCTCATCTCTGTTTTCTCAAACTTTACTTCCTCTTTTCTTTTTAGAAACCATGTTTCCAATCCATACATTAACACTGGTCTTATCAATGTGCTATAGATCTTGACTTTTAGCTTGATTTGCATTTTCTTCTCACATACTACTCCAGCTACCTCTCTTCACTTCCCCAATGCCGCTTTCATCCTACTGTCAACTTCAGCCTCACATCTGCACTTTTGGCTTAAAGTAGATCCTAAGTATTTAAACTTTTCTACCTGTTTTATAATCAAGCCTCTTCTTTCTTGCATTACTATTCTGCCTCTACTTTCCCTACTGCTCACAAAACCTCTGTTTTATTCACATTCACCTTTAAGCCACCCCTCTCTCCAAACCCTCTCTGTAGGTCTTTCTCATTTTCGGCAGTAATCTCAGATCATCGGTGTACAACAACTCCCACATCTCTTCATTCCTCATCTCTTCATAACACATCCATGACCAGCACAAACAAAAATGGGCTTAACGCTGACTTCTGGTGTAATCCAACACTAACATCAAAGTTTTCTGTTTCCCTAACAGCTGTTTAATTTTGATGAACCCTGAGTAGAAAACTCACAGCATCAGGTACTATGGCACATTGTATGTGTATGTGTTGGTAAACTCCTTAACCTTAAGTGGAGGGCAAGGACACAACTTAAATGTAGGTTCTAAATGTCTATTGTAGAAATATATACAAGATCCAGGGGACAAACAGCAGCCAGCTTAACAAATAAACAGACGAGACGAGACTGCCTCACGAGGGCAATAATTACAATGTTGCCAATACTTAAATGTTGCCATATCATATTACTGGACTTAACATGGGATACTCTAATGGCGCGCAACATGTGAAATAATGTTTGAACATAATAATAACATAATAATACTGGTACATGTGAAATGCGTCTTTTTCATGTACCTACACCTCCCTCCCCCTCACGCTCGTAGTGCATTCTCGAGCGGACTCCTTTTCCATGAGTCTTTGGGAACGACGTGGGTTTACTGGAGGAATACTGACTAAGGACTCTCTTTCTAGGTCCTGGCTAGGGGCCACAGGGACAGGGAGAAAGGGGTCACTATTAGTGGGTGGCACCAGGCGAAGAAAACGACGATTACGCCACCACACACGACCACTAGGGAGACGAATTTGATAGTCTCTTGACCTTCCATGACCCATGACAGTGCCAACTTTGTCCCAACGATGAGAGGTCGGGTCTTGAATCCGAACTTGCTGTCCGACACTCAACGTGGGTAAGGGGTGGGCATGCTTGTCGTACTTGGTCTTTACCTGCTTGTAACGAGCGGCAGCTCGGCGGTCACAATCTTCGGTCTTGCCCTGCCACTTCTTGGAGAATGCTTGAGAGGACAGCCATACAGGATCTGGGCAGGAGAGCGTCCAGTAAAGTTAGGAGTATTTCTGAGCTCCAATAAGCCTCGGTCAAATGCTTCACAATCAATGTTCCCAGATGGGGCTGTTTTGAGGATGAGGTGCTTGATCAACTTCACAGCGGCTTCAGCGTGACCATTCGATTGTGGGTAGTGGGGTGAGGTTACCATGTGTCGAACTCCCCATCGACTTGCTCGAACTCTGCGCTGGTGAATTGGGGGCCTCCATCTGTCCTTAGGCGAAGGGGGACACCAACTTCACGGAAATAGCGGCAGAAGATCCTGATAGTATTGGAAGCGGTAGTATCGCCTTGGCAGGGTGCGACAACAGGCCATCTTGACAGGCGATCGACGACGACGAGGAAAGACTTCCCTGCAACAACAAAGAAGTCAGCTGGGACGGACTCGAAAGGTCTTGTTGGGTTGTCGTCATTCATTAGAGGTTCCTGCGGCTGAGATGGCTGCAATGTCTGACATGCCTCACAAGCTCTGACTGTGTTGGCAATATCAGAGTCAATGCCAGGCCAGAAAACTGACTGCCTTGCTCTGCGCTTGGTTGCTTCCACACCTCTGTGGCTGTCATGCAAGTGGGACAAGGTGCGACGACGGAGAGCGGCAGGAACTACAACCCTTGCTCCATACAGGACAAGGTCACCATCGGCGTAGAGATCTTCACGTAGTTTCCAATAAGGAAGTAAGGAATTGTGAAGGTCATATCTGTTGCGAGGAAATCCTGATGTGACACAATCGAGTAGATGAGTATACGCAGGATCTGCTTTCGCTGCGTCCCGAAGATCCTGAAGTATCCTGTCGGGATCCTGAGCTGGAGACTCGTCTGAAAGCGTAACGGCGTTCACAGCCATGACAGTTCGAAGATGAGCAGCGGAAGAAGCACCCGAGATCTCGTCCTCCTGTGTGGGGTGGCTGACTGGGGCGCGAGACAATGCATCTGGGATGCACAGCAACTTACCCGCACGCCACACAGCTGTAAAGATGTAGGGCGAGATTTTCTCCTTGAGGCGCTGGAGACGAGAGTTCTCGATGGCATCCAGCGTATAACTGTTCAGAATAGGTATGAGGGGCCGGTGATCCGTCATCAGAGTAAAATTCTGTAGGCCTGCTAAATATAGCCTACATTTCGACATTGCCCAGACAACGGCTAGCATCTCAAGCTCGATGGTGGCATATCGTGTCTCTGCGTCAGCGAGAAACCGAGAACCACACTAAACTAGACGCAGGTGTCCATTACAATGGTCCTGCAGGAGGGCATATCCAATGCCGTGGAGGCGTGAAGCGTCCGTCTGAAGAACAACAGGTAGGTCTGGGTCAAAGAGGGCGAGAACTGGTGGACTGGTTGACACGTTGAAATGCTTCATCATGGTCGGGGGTCCAAACAAATGTTCTCTTGGGACTCATCAGGGGACGTAAAGGTTGGGCTGCAATGGAGATGTCAGGCGTGAACTCCGCTAACTGGTTGACCAATCCCATAAACGATCTGAGGTCTGTCAAGGTTAGCAGGGTTGGGAAATCCTTGATGGCACTGACTTTCTGCTTATCAGCTGAGATGCCGTCTCCTGAGAGATTGTACCCACAGAAATTCACGGAGGGTGCAGCGACCACAAATTTATCCTTGTTGAGTGTCATCCCAAACTTGCGGCACCGGGTGAGCACTTCGTGGATACGATGAAGGTGTGTAGCGTAGTCTTCGTCGTGGAGGAGAAGGTCGTCTATGACCTTAACACAGTTTTGGACACCTTGAAGGGCCATATCACCTAGCAGGCAGAAGGCGTCTCCAGTAGCTGCGAAGCCCATCGGTCCTCTGCAATGTATGAACCGACCATATGGCGTAATAAAGGTGGTTAAATGCTGATCTTCTTCTGCCAGTTCCATCTGCCAGTAACCATAGAGAGCATCAGCTGTGGTGAAATAACGAGCCTTCGGGCCTACACTGCGAATAGCGGTGTAGGGTGTGGGTGAAGGATGGGCTGGACGAGAAACCTAGCTATTCAACTTGGTCAGATCGACAGTGATTCTTACTCCTGTCCCATTCTTGGGAACGACGACGAGAGGGTGGCACCAAACTGACGGGTCATCACCAGCAGGTTTGATTATCCCTTGGGCCACCATGGAGTCAAGCTCTTCTTTGACTTGGTCCTTAAAAGTGAATGGAATCTGTCTTGGGATGTGGATGGCAAAAGGCACTGCACCATCCTTAAGGTGGATTCTCATGGGAGGACCAGCCATAGGCTTGAGAGGAGCTGTCTTCAACTCTTCTTTCGAGACCAACACATCTTGAAACTCTTGAAGAAAGTATTCCTTTGCTGCTGAAGGTGATGTGGTCGCTGAGATGGGTAGCTCCTTGACTCTATTAACGTGTTTGACTTCTAAAATAGGTTTAGGGAAATCAGGAGATATTATGGCCAGTTCCTCACAATGACTATAGGATAAAAGTGGAAATTCCACATTTTCATGCACTTGAATCCTGGCGAGACAGGATCGCTTGCCTAGTGTAAGGGTAGCTTGTAATATACCCAGAGCAGGTGACATCGGAGATCCATCCGCGGTGAACGTCGCACTTTGCGGAGGCGTCTGCAAACAGCTCCTGGAGATACCCAATGTGTCAAGGTGCTGCTTTCCAAAATCAGTGACATCGGCACCTGTGTCTGGTAACATGTCAATGCGAGACTTAACATCGCCAAACGACAAGAGGACACAGATAGGTTTGGGCGTCTTGGAAATGGTGCGAGGCGATCCTAGGCGACGACAGCTGGTCCTTGAATCTTGTGATTTATTGTGACTGAAGAGGCACCACTGTTGCTTGAAGATCTGTCCTGACGAAGATTCTTCTTATTCTCCCTACAACACTTATCGAAGTGTCCAATGCGGTGACACAGACGGCACTGGACCTTGCTGGCAGGACACTTCATGGTCCTGGACCAATGACCAACGCGGTCGCAGCTTTTACAAGTACTGTTGGCCGCAGGGCATTTGTCTTGATCATGCTGACGAGCACAGTACTGGCACCAAGTTGCTGGGTTCGAGGGTTTCAGCGAAGGTGGATGCTTTCCACTTGACTTCTTGCTTCTCTTGTAGGCCGAAACAGCACACAGCTGATTGGGTGGGGCACGTATGGCAGAAGTTGCAGTTTTAGCCACCTCATACGACCGACAGGTGGTGATGAAATCTTGCAAAGAAGAATTGGCATCCAAGGCGATCAACTTCTGAACCAACTCCGCGTCTCGAATGCCCATCAAGATAATCATTTTCAGCTGGGTCTCTTCACATGCGACGGCGTACCTGGGCATAAATCATCTTCTTCCGCAAGGGGTCGAAGTTTCACATAGAAATCAGCGAAAGATTCTCCTTCCGATTGCTTGCAGCTAAGTAACTCTCTTCGGCGAAGTACTTCATTCCTTAAACCCTTTATATGTGACTGTAAGGCGTCCAGGACTTCATCTACAGGCTTATCTGTAGAGGGAGATATTTGAAGTGTGTGTTCTAAAACACGCTGCGTTTCCAGGGTTAAACACATCCTCATCTGGATCATTTGCTTTTCCCGTGGAAGCTTAGAAAGATCCACCATGACAGCATAGTCATCCCACGCGTCTCCATTCCCTGAACATCTTGGAATGTTGCATCTGCCTTCAGTGGGGGTTGCGTTTGCGCGGTTGCTTTCTGTGGTGGTGGAAGAGAGGGTTGACTGGAGTTCGAAACCACCTCTGTGCCAGGTGTAAGGGTACCTGAATGAGAATGGATGATTGGTGCAAGAGTTTGAATGAGGGCAGTAAACCTTGCATTCTCCTCTTCTCTTCTAAGATCATCTTCTCTAAGGCGAATTGCTTCTTGTTCCCTTCTTTCTTCTTCACGTTGTCTGTCTTGTCTTCTTGTTTCATCTTCCCTTCTTCTTCTCTCATCCTCATACAAGCGAGATTCCTCTAAAAACTTAATCAAAGCGAGGAAATCTGTCCCAGTAGCTGAGAGGTGGATGGGGGCTGGTAGTGGGGCTTTAAGATGGTGGGGAGGGGAGAGACTGGATGCTCCAACACTCCCCCAACACTCAGAGTGTGGGCGCCCACATTACTGAATTGCCGCTGTTCTGTGGGCTCTTCTAAATGGTCTGCAGGCGTACCTTTCGAGTCCGTCATTATTGTCAATGTGCAGTGCGCAAGAATAAAGTTCCAACAAAATTATTAAAATTATCCCAAAACGTCTGATACAAGAATAATAAATAAAATTCGTTGAAGCGTGAGTGTGTGCGTATGTGCGAGAAATACGTCAGCCAACGAGGGGACTATTGAGCGATAGTGTCTGCCTACGGCAGCTCACATCCAAGGCAAGGTTGCCAAGTCGACTGGATCTCAGTCATCCCGTGACATGGCATGAGTGCGGGTGTGACAGTCGGTGCTCCGTGCTCCGGCAAAGCCACAACAGAATAAATGCGTACTCAATAAAATGACATAACAAATCACTAGAGCACACAAAAAAGGCACTATAAAAGCACAATGCACTGCACAACACTTCACTGAGTACTTGAGGCACTACACTGCACATGACATAGAATAAATCAGCTGGGACACGAAAGCATTTTTGAACTGAATGTTCAACCGATATGGCGACAACCGTCCGGTTCCCGATGTCCAAGTCTTGATAAACTTCACGCAATACGACACTTCCAAAGTTCACTGCGCCATGTATGTGTTGGTAAACTCCTTAACCTTAAGTGGAGGGGTAAGGACACAACTTAAATGTAGGTTCTAAATGTCTATTGTAGAAATATACACAAGATCCAGGGGACAAACAGCAGCCAGCTTAACAAATAAACAGACGAGACGAGACTGCCTCACGAGGGCAATAATTACAATGTTGCCAATACTTAAATGTTGCCATATCATATTACTGGACTTAACATGGGATACTCTAATGGCGCGCAACATGTGAAATGATGTTTGAACATAATAATACTGGTACATGTGAAATGCGTCTTTTTCATGTACCTACAGTATGAATAATAAGTAACACACTGCACTTCACCAAAACGTATTAATAAAACAGCAGAATATCCACAGCAGACTGTTTGCCATCAACTGGCATTACACAGGAGATTCTGGTGGCCTGTACCATCTTTGTTCCTGAGATAAGCTACCATTGTTTATAGTAATAGTCTGACATTACATCTTTCATTTTGCAGGAAATGCAATATGAAAAACGAGACCATAAACCACATAGCAAGCAAAATGTCTGGCACTTGCACAGAACCAGTGCAAAAAGAGGCATGATTCAGTAGCAAAAGTCCTCCACTGGAGCCTGTGCAAAAAACACCAGCTACCTTGCAGTAATAATTAAGTGGCAACCTGAGGGAGTAATAAAAAATGATCAGCAAAGATCGTCTGGGACTATGGTATCAGAACAGATAGGGTGATATGTGCCAATAGAACAGACATGACATAGATTGACAAAATTAAGAAGAAAGTGTACCACTCAGTGATGCTGCAATGCCATGGGACACCAGAGTAGATCAGAAAGGAAGAGAAAATTTGTAAGTATCAAGACCTGAAAATAGAAATAAGAAGGGTACGGGATATGTCAGTGGAAATTGTACCCATAATCATAGGAACACTAAGCACGATCCCAAGATCCCTGAAAAGGAACCTGGAAAAATTAGATGCTGAAATGTCTCCAGGACTCATGCAGAAGAGTGTGCTCCTGGAAACCGCACACACAGCAAAAAAAGTGATGACTTCTAAGAAGGCAGGATGCAACCTTGAACCCCACACTATAAAAACCAACCAGTTAAATAGACGACTGTGATAAACAAAAAAATAAATAATAATAATAATAATAATGAGAAGAATGACAATAGTAATATATCAAGAGGAGTTATATGTTATGAAATCATGTGGTTGATGGCATGATAAGATTTTGATGAATTAAGCTATGCTACATGCAGTAGTATATTTCTCATTCTAAAGAAAATTATTTTATACTTCTCTTTTTCTTCTGACAGGGGAGCCCTACAACTTAACAATAAAATACAGACATGTCCAGAACTATCCTGTGGACCTCTATTACTTGATGGATGGATCCAAGTCAATGAGTGATGATAAGGATATGCTCTCTGGATTAGGAAATGATCTTGCCGAGGGCATCAAAAATGTTACGACCAATTTCCGTTTAGGTTTTGGCGTTTTTGTTGATAAAATGGTCTTGCCCTACGTATCTACAGCACCTTTTGGGTAAGGATACCTTTATCAGAAATGTATCTAAACAGTACAAAATGATGAATGAATGAACCAGAGAAGAATGTCTGGGATTTGTATCAAAGGTTCTGCAACACTGGCAAATGTGCATTAGCTTTTTTTTTATCCAACAACACAAAATGCAGTTAAACTTTATGAAATTATAGTATAGCATTACCTCTTTGATACAAACTGCAGTCAGCTGCATTCAGAGCAAATTCTAAAATAACATTTCCTAACTCTTAGATAGACTACATTTATGTAATATGTATATTAGTATGTATTTTGTTTTCATACTTTTATTTATCTCCCCAAGGTAATATGACATTATGCGATTAGTTGTATATTTCTTATTACATAACAAACAAATTTTAATAGCCCTCATTTTAATTTTATGCATGACAACTTGCCAGTCTCATTTGACTCTTTAACAGATAATGCAATTAAATGAGCACAGAAGTTAGAATTGATTTAATCAAACTAGCAAAAACATGATCAGCTTAGAAACACAACCATTGACAGGAACTACAAATTTTTTATGTGACCTTGATTTGGCATCAGAAAACTAAGGCTGAGTTCCTAAAAGCTGAAGTAGTGGGGATCCCCAGTCTGATGAATAAGGCCATTGGTGTGAGTCAGTGTGCATTGCTGACTGCAATTTGATTTTGGATAGCAGACCTAGACTAACTTGGTACAAAAAAATTTAATATCAACACAGACTGTGTGATAAAAAATAAAATGAAATACTTGTTACCAACATTTTTACATTGGGGAACAAGAACTCCTCCACACCAAGACTCAAGGTTTGGGGACAGTAATGCATGAACAGGATGCAATGATTCACTAGGCATTTTTACTTATTTTAGAGTAAAATCTTTTCCATTTGGCATTCTCAAATTGTTAGTTTCTTGAATATTTTTTTTAGGAAGCAGCCATCTTGTGAAGTCTGCAACCCTCCAACCCTAACTCCTGGGATAGAGCAATTGTGTGTTCCCTGCAGTCCTCCGTATGGATTCATAAATTCCTTACCTCTAACTCATAACATTGCAGAATTTGAAGTGAGTGAATTTTACTTTATTAGTCAGTACTTCTCATGCCTTCGTGTTTTTTTTCTGCACTTTCCTCCTCTGCACTATTACTGTACTAGTTCCGCTTTGTTACACTGTGATGTCATGGGTGCTTGCGTATTTTGGAAATTCTGCTGTCTTGTTATACATACAATGGACACCCCGTATTCGCAGGGGATGTGTACCAGACCTTCCCATGAATAGCCAAAATCCGTGAATACTTACAACCCTGTAAAAATGCTTAGAACTGCCTATTTTGTCAGTTCAAACACAAGAAAAACCCCCTGACAATGCTTATCCCTGAATATTTTAATAGTTTAATCAAAAAAAGTGCATTTAATCATGAAATTGATATAAAAACACAGTTCATACGTAATTAGGGAATACAACGAACGGGTGAATTTATTCGTAACTGGGATAAATTTTGCAAAACATACCTTACGATGCATCTGATAATCTAGCTTTTTCTTCTAATTGATATATGTAGAGCAAAGTGAAGGAGGCACCGATAGCTACGAACAAAGACTTCCCCGAAGGTGGTTTTGATGCCCTGATGCAAGCAATGGTCTGTCAGAAAGAGATTGACTGGAGGGAACAGTCAGCACGTGTCATTGTTCTCTCTACTGATGCTGGTTTTCATTATGCAGGAGACGGAAGGGTGAGAGTATGATGTTCATTATTGTCCAGTCCTAAGTTTCCATATCATTCAGTCATACAAACCTAAGTTACTGCATCACAATCATTTTTAGGTCTATCCCTGTGGCATGCATTGTGAACACTGGTTTGAAAAGCAAGGAAAAGTGTTCTACTTGTGTTAAAAATATATAAAAAAATACCTAGGATGTTGAAATGAGATCATTATTAAACAAATTGTATTCAGGGTAACTGGTATGTGTTTCATTACACACCCATTACTTTTACATAACCTATTCAGGCATCCTCTGTGAATCCCAAATGCTCCCTTTGTTTAAAAAAAAAAAGAAAAAAAAAATAAGTATAACCCTGGCAGGTGGCATAATCACTTCCGATTCTACATGCTCACTGGTGGCAAACTAGATCATTTGTGTTATCTTGTTATTATTCATGATCAAAATTACTAGTTTATTGGAACTTAATGTTTTCTCTCTCTTGATAATCTCCAGTAAATTCTTAGATGTTTAAATGATTCTTTAATTGGCAAGAAAACATGAAAGTTAAAAGTTTATAAAAGATATTTAACTGTTGTTTAGTACCTATTTAACTGAAATAATGTATCTTAAGTATAGTACTAGACTTTTTTTTTGTTAACTTCAGTGTCTTCATTTTTCTCTCAAGCTTGCTGGAATTTTAACACCTAATGACATGACCTGCCACCTTGATAATAATGGTACCTACACTCGCTCAAGGGATTTGGATTATCCTTCTGTTTCGCAGGTAGGTCATTATTTTGCAAATTTCCAGATTTATTTTATAATTATCAACTCTTTTGGAAACAATAAGAGTTTTATTTTTTACCATATACATAAGGAAGAATTTTAGCAGTCCCTAGTGTATCCATGTTTATAATAATGATTCCCAATATCTCTATCATGACTATCACTATACTCTCCTCTTGTTGGCAGTGTTTTGCAGTACTCAAAATTGTACTTATGAACACCAGCTTTTTGTAAGCCCTAGTTTGACTGAGCAAGCTGTAAACCACTTTATCTGTTATTAGCTGAAAAAGGAGATCATAAATATGCAATGAGACACTGATTTAAGGGTTCCATTGTTGTTCATTTAGTCATAAACATTTATCTTTTAATTACAGGTGAGTAGGTGTGTAAACTGCATGTCTTGCATAAGATACAGAAAATTTAAATAGTTTTAGTTTTCCTGGGTAGTCTCCACATATGCTGAATCACTTGGATTTTGGACGATTAGCCCCTAAAATAAAGAGATACTTTTATAGGTGAAACCATGGGATACAGTTCAATACAAAGGCCAATGGACAAACCTTAGCTTTCTTGGCCATGTCATGCACTTTGGTCAGCAAGAGACGGGACTTATATGTACTATCATTAATTTTTGTTGGGTGCCAGCACATATTAATGTACTATTGTGAAATGACTATAACAGCCAAGTACAAAAATGCATTAAATTTGGTGTGGAAATTATCCGGCACAAATTGGGAAACTGACAGACCATCTATGACATTACTGTACAAAGTAATCACTGTACAAAGTAACTCTTATACCTAATTATAGACCATGGATGTCAGCTATACAGTTCAGTCTCAGATACAGATCTAGAAGTCTAGGTCAAACTCATAATGTGGGGGACTCAGATACATACTGGAGCTTGTAAATCTTCCCCAGACTCTTCCCTCCAGGTTGAAAATGGTGAACCACCTTTTAAATCTTCATCAGGACTTAGTAATGCGTAATGCATAGTGAAGTAAAAACACAAGCAAGAGATTTACCGACAAAAAAAAATTGTTTATCTTGGAGATATATTGATAAACAATTATTCACCACTTTTCTGTGCATAAGATATAAACCTGTATGCACTTAAAACATTTATTGAAAACTATATGTACCCTAGATCATCTGCAACATAAATATTCACAATATGTAATATATAATGCAGGATCTAAATCTTTGTCAGGCATGGGTTCTGTAGCCATAACACTCAACTAAATGTACCAATTTTCCTTGTCTAATAATCCGTCTGTTTTCACTGCAGAATTATGCAAAATAGAACCAGCCATTAAAATAATTAGAGATACGTATACCATTGCAGAAGTTTGCGTCTGTCAAAAGGTGGGATTTGTTAATGTTCACTGAAAAGAGTTCCTCATAGCCTGTACATTAAAATTATCAAAAGTTTTTATAGCTTTTAAAACAAGTCTTACAAATTAGACTGCATTATAATTCCCAGCATTATGGGATTGCTTTCATAATTACCCAGAAAACGTTTTGGTGCTCATCACCTTGAAATAGGTTAGGGACTTCTTGGTCTGTTCAGCCTTAAGTATATCTTAGTTTTACCAGACCACTGAGCTGATTAACAGCTCTCTAGGGTTGGCCCGAAGGATTAGATATTTTTACGTGACTAGGAAACCAATTGGTTACCTAGCAACAGGACCTACAGCTTATTGTGGGATCCGAACCACATTGTATCGAGAAATGAATTTCTATCATCAGAAATAAATTCCTCTGGTTCCGTGTTGGCCGAGCCGAGAATCGAACTTCGGACCACAGGATTGGTAGCCGAGCACGAAATGCACTCGGCCAACATGGACCTGGTCTGTGTAGCATTAATATTACTTACTAAAATATGACAACAGTACGGATAGACATATCCTGTATTAAATGTTTATAAACATGATAACATTTTATTGCAGATAAATGACATGGCAAATCAAAATGGCATTAGTTTAATTTTTGCCATAACTCAGGATCAGGAACCTCTCTATGTTAAACTAGCAGACCATATTTCTGGGGCCTCTTCTGGCATTTTAGAGCAGGATTCTTCTAATATAGTGCGTCTTGTTACGGGAAAAGTTGAGGTTGGTGATGTACTTTTGTTTGTTTTGCATTCATTGAGTGTTGCTTGAATGCAGTTGACTAATATAGTGCTGTACATGTATACATATTTCAGATTAGTATTTTAGTTTAATAACCATGTACATACATATTAGTAATGAAATGGTATGAAGAGCTGAACTTGGTATATTTCAAATCTGCAGCAGTATATGCATGCAGAACTGCAGCTTGCATGAGGATATTCCCCTTAATTGTAATCAAAAAGAAATATTTAACATGTACTGTACACATGATAAATATTTTTAATCAAAGGACCTTAGTAGGTATATAGTTTTATGTATACTAACTGAAGTTTGCAATAATTTATTTTCAGCAACTTTACCATCAACATTTTAGGTTTATGTAATTCTCTAATTTGTTTCTGTTCTAATAATAGTGTCAACCATACTTTGTACACCTAAATCTGAAACATGATATATGTAATGTAATTCTGGCTGTATGTTCTTGCAGGATATCATAAGCACTGTTAAACTGGAAGCAAATGTGAAGGGTCCTGTAAAAATAAAATATTTTTCAAAATGTAATGGTGAGGCCCTGATGCAGAGGTCAAGTTGCAAGGGTCTTGTCCCTGGCAATGAGATAGAATTCATCTTAGAGTTTAAGGTAAAACACCGAGCCATAGTTTTATTTTTGTCAGTTAAAAGTAAAGACTCTTCTTGTGTGCTTTTGAAAGTTATTGTTTGTCCTATAGCAAGAAATTAAAATCTATCCATGCATCTCATGAGCTGTTTTACTTTTATGCTGTCTTATATCTGAAAAGTTTCTTTGCATGTACTGAATTCAATTTCATGATTTACATTTCAACTGTAATTTATTAATGAATGGATATTTCATCCTAAGCAACTACTAGTATTATATCTCTGATGGACTTATGATGACAGCTGTAATTTTTTGTATGTTATCAGCAGACTGTGAACTTGAGTGTACTAATATGTTCAAATTAATTTTTCATTATCATTAAATTTTCATTTTTAAATTTGTCAGGAATAAAAGCAAATCAGTATTTAAATGGAGGGCCTCTGTTAATGATCAAAGCCATAGTGTCCTATACTACTTTCATGGTCACTGACACTGAAAAGGGATTACAGGCAGTCCCCGGGTTACGACAGGTTCGGCTTACAACGTTCCGAGGTTAAGGCTCTTTTCAATTATATTAATCAGAAATTATTTCCAGGGTTACGACGCCTACAACGCTCATCTGGCAGAAGAAATATGACACCAAAAATGCAAAATAATCAATATTTGAAGGTTTTTATGATGCAAAATGCAATAAGAATGCAGTTTACATAGTATTGAATGCACCTAAAGCATTAAAAGTAAGGTTTTCTTAGGATTTTTGGTGATGTTCCAACTTACGATGATTTTCGGGTTACAATGCATCTCAAGAACAGAACATCCGTCATAACCCGGGGACTGCCTACACACTTGACCCTTGTTTTCGCAGGAGAGGCGTTCCGGAACCCCCACAAATAGCTAGAGTCAGAGAATACCTAGAACCCCTATGTAAATGCTAAGAACTGCCTATTTTGTTAGTTCAAACTCAAGAAAACCCCACTAAAAAAATTTATATGTGGTATTTTTAAGTTTTATCACAGAAGGTGCTTTTAATCATGAAATTTATATGAAAATACATACAGTAATTTGTGGATATTTCTCACAGAAAAATACTGCGAATGCGTGAATTTACCGCAAATAATGGGTCGATACAGTCCATAGAGAAATCAGCAAATTCATGAGTCTGCGAATCTTGGGAAAGCAAATACAGGGGGTTCACTGTATGTCATTATTTCCTTGCTTATGTGCTTCATATTTATGTCAAGGATTTTCTTTGAATTCTCAAGAAGATAACGTAGATTATGTTAATCCAGTTACTGTATCCCAGTTGGTGGGAATGCTTTCATAAGTTTGAAGCACTCTTTTATGTTGTTCGGTTCAAAGCCTTCACTAACAATATAAAATTTGAATTCGTTCTAGCTCGAAGAGTGCCCAGAAAAAGAGGAAGATTTCCAGCAAACAATCAAGATTCACTTAGGTGGACGACAGGAAACGGTTGATGTTGACTTGACAATGGCCTGCAGATGTAAGTGTAGTGAACCTGGTGACAAGGTAAGGATGCCATTAAGGCCGTAGTGTATTTATTGATCATTTATTTGAAGAAAAATATTATGACTGTAGAGGATTAGTCTTTAAATGCTTGAAGTTTATAGAAAGTAAAGTACTGAAAATTAATTATAGAAAATGTAATTTCAATGTAATCAGGCTATAGAGAAGAAAATATGTTTTTAGTGTACTTGAGATGTCACTCAAGCTACTCAGAAAAAAATGAGCAGGAGTTAATCTACCTGGAAGCTAATTCTTCTTTACATATGATACAATTATATGTAAAATAACAATTTTCAGTTGTTCTAGTCAAGAAACATAACCATGTAACTCTTGTATAGACAAATACCAGCTATCAACATAAGCCTGACTATTGGTCTTTTCTTGAGAACATTGGTATCAAAGAACACTATTTGTGACCAAGGGAGTGTTTTGTTTCAAGTGATAAACCTCTGCCACTGACCACCAGCATGAAACTCATCTAACCTGCCTGTATTTGTCAGTGCAGTTAACACTACATCCCTTTTAAAGCACCCTAAGGTATAATAATGCTGCCATTAAATCTTCAGTTAAAAAGATCTCAACCTTATTAGCTACGATTTTTGCAGCAAGCCAGTTACTTGCAACATTAACATCATTGACATAATGACCTTTTTATGTTTTTTTTATTGTTCCCTCTCAAGGGTTACATTAAAGTCTCTATGATCCTTTCTCCTGCACACTTTTTGTCTGAATTCCCATGTGGTCTAGGTCTTTATTTCCTTATTTTCTGAACCTTCCTCCTAGTTCCCTTCTTGCCTCTCCCTTATCTAGGTACGTCAATTTTTTCTGAATAACTTTAGAAGCTAAGGTGAGAATTTTCATTTTATACTTGATGCCAACTTTTATCTTTCACTTAATTTTCATACATAAATAGTCAGTAAGTCATATGGTATGTGGCAAGTATTTTTTTTCAACAGTAATAAATTCTAAACATTATTTCCAGGGTTACATTGAGAAAGCAAAACAGTGTTCTTACCATGGCACATACAAGTGTGGAATTTGCGACTGTGACGAAGGGTACAAGGGCGTTGATTGTTTGTGTGAAGACTTCGCTGATGGAAGAAATGGCACTTCTGAAGAGACTTGCATGGGGCCAGATATGTCACTGATTTGCAGCAACAGGGGTACCTGTGTCTGTGGAGTATGTCAGTGTGACAAGGGAGATTCTCCAGAAAAGGTAATGTCCATGATTCTTTTGTAACTGTAGTTTATGTCTCTGAGCTTTCCCTTGTACAATAAATGGCGTGATTCAATTCTCACTCTGGAAAGCAAAAATTAAGAAAGGCAAAAAATTTAGTGATTGGGGGCAAATAAAAAATGTTTTTGAGACTAGGATCTCTTACCAGATAAAATTTTTTATAAATCAACCAAAATAATTACCTATCACTTTTTTTTAATGCAGTGACTCCTCATTTAACCACAAAGATAGGTCCAAGGGAATACAGTACAGTACATTCATCTAGTGTGGATCTGGGATATAGAGAACAGGCTAGCACAGCCTCGGCTACCCCAAAACTCAAGCCTAACGTTGGCTATCGTATGCAAACATGGTCTGCCAAAACTCCCTGACCACATGTTTCATGGTTTGCAAATGAAATTGTATGAGGCACTTGTAACAATGCATATTTATTATGTGATATAATAGATACTGTTGATAGATCAGCCTCTATCTTTAATACCTTTGCATTTCATTTTTTTTTTTAAATTAAAGATCTTGATATGTAAGAAATGGCTGATAATGTACACTACTGCCACCTCTACTGAAGAACAGGAAAATGTTACCAATTAGTAAATGATTGAAAGCTTTCGACAGCATATGTTGTAGTATGGTTTTATTGTGTAGCTGATGTCTGGATAATGGACATGTAAAGCTTAATGGATACACTGATGGTAAGGCTGGTTGATGACACACACAAGTGAGGCATTGATCAATATGTAGTGACAGTATGGGACTGTCATTGCAGTGATCTTCTGGTGGTGTCTGATAGTTATGAAGATGTTTTAAAGTGGGTAAAACAAATTATTCCTTGTACTTTACATCAATTGATGATTTTCCTCCCTTGATTAAGAGCCTCAGGGGTGAAGAGACATCCATGGTTCTCTTAAAAGATAGAAGCCAAGTTTACTGCAGCAGTGCCTGTCAATGACAACATCTTGAAGGTGGCAGGCTAAACTTGTTAGTGAGTCCATGATGAGGTCAACCTCTTCAATTTGACTGGTATATGTTTACTGACATGGTTGGATACCTGAAACTCAGAAGCACTACCATCTGAGACATAGTCTTTGTCTTCGTAGGAAGCTACTAGTAGCATGCACAGAAATCTTGGATTATAAGCAGGAACAATGGACCCTCTGTAACCTAGAAGCCCTTTCTATCTAGTAGGGTAAACCCTCAGTCAATGTGAGAAATTATCTATTATACCATCTAAAATATCTTCAGAACCATTTGATACCCCAAGAGGCTCATTGTGATGAGAGGAATCCCTCATCCTCTCTGTCAATTGGCCAATCTCTTGCCTTTATGTGTTGCCATCCAGCCTGACCATCGATGTATACATTGCGGTTAACATCTCGCCCCTTCCTATTCTCACTTGTTGATTGGTTAATATGTCTAATTTTTTAACTCCACATATAGATGATGGAAGTAATCAGGCCACTTAATGTCAGCTATATCCCAATCACGAATCTTATGAAGTTTTGATGTTCAAAATGTACTGGAACTGTATAATTCTCGATAGAAATTTGGCAGGCTTTCATATGTATACCTTTTATTTTTATTTTCCAGAAAATCAGTGGGACGTACTGTGAGTGCACTAATTACCAGTGCCCAACAACATCAGGGAAGTTATGTTCAGGTCACGGAGAGTGCGTATGCAACAAATGCAATTGTTCTGAAGGATGGACAGGATATAACTGTGGCTGTGAAGATAGTGAAGATGGTTGTATAGAACCAGGTTTGTATATCTGTCTGATGATCCTAGCAGTACAGTTTTTGTTTTAAAAATATTACAGTAATTTAAATCTAGATAAGTAAAAAGGATTTTGACGTAAGGAAAAATCTATTCTGGGCGATTGGCTCGTGTCGCCAGCGAAAATATCCTTTAATCTATTATTTCTAGGGTAAATGTACTAACACATACCAGAGAATAAATAAAATAAAGAAAAAGGTCAGTATGACTGACTCGCTCACCTCTAGGAGGTGTCGGTATGAACACTAGGCGAGTGAGACCACTACCACGAGCCAAATGCAATAGAAATCTCCCACTACAAAACCCTCCAAGAGGGGAGCCGTCCCACAGAGGGAGCAGCTCGTACTACTACTACACCATCCCATGCTTGCGACTGCTGCGCCTCAAGTGGCCATCCTGAAGTTAGCAGACAATCTTGAGCGAAGGGATGGGTAGGGGGGGTATTTCGCTGGCGACACGAGCCAATCGCCCAGAAATAGATTTTTCCTTACGTCAAAATCCTTTTTCTGGGCTAGCTCGTGTCGCTTGCGCGCGAAATCGTACAGAGAAAACAGCACAAGATTGTAAACAAAGTAATAAAATATAATAAAACAAAATAAAAGAATGAATAATGCTAAAAAGATACAAGTACACAGTAAAACAAAATCAGAATTATGCTTAAATTACCCTTAAATCTAATAGTTAATAATATAAGGTAATTTACATATATACAAATAGGTACAATGATTACCTATCACAATAAAATCTGTGTAAACAACATGTATCAAAAATAGAAATAGCAATTAGTATAAATTTACATAAATATTGATCAATGATAAAATAAAATATCTTAGGAATGTATATGACTTAATATACAAAACAGTAACCATTGCATTATGATGTATCCCCTAGCATAAAAATAAGGGGATAACATCTATGAGATCAGTATGGTAATCAGATGTGAGTGTCCCTAACCAGACAAAAGGGGCACTATACAATCATAAAGCAGCTAAGACACAAGGTAAATGTTAAATGAACAAGGCAGGAATAGACGAAACTGTTGGGTGAGGCAGGTAGAAAGGAGGACTGAATCTTCTACTATAATCTAGCTAGAGTCAGGGGAAACTATGGTTACCCGCTGCTACTGCTGGGAATTTCAGAGCTTCCAAGGACTTAAGGTAGTGATGTTTGAACACTGTCGGCGATTTCCATCCGTATACTTCTTTAAATCAGCAAAATTCATATGTTGGAAGTAATTAATTGAGGTGGCTACTGCCCTGACATCATGTGCCTTTGGAAAGGAGTCAGGATTGGCTTGTTTGATAAAGTACAGGATTTGTTGCCTGATGCCTTTAGTGGATAAAGTACCACCTTTTTCCCTCCTAAAGAGGGGCCCCGATGAGGAAGAGGAGGTCCTGGATAGAAAGGCTCGTAAGGTTGAAACCGGACAAAGGGAAACATCTTGTGGAAGGGGTAGTACCTTCCAAGGTTCCCACCTCATCAAAGGATCTTCATTCTTTGCTAAAAGCTACGTTCCGGAGAAAGTAGCACTTCCCCCGTGGGAAGGAATTGAATATGATCCGGATCTCTGGATAAAGCCGACAGTTCTGAAATTCTTGCTCCTGAAGCTAGGCTAATAAAAACAGTTTTTCTTAGGAGCATCATAAACGAGCATGTGTCATTATCGGTTTCGGAAGCCAGTTTAGAACATCGTTTAAGAACCATGAAACTGACGTAGGCCTGACAGAGGGCCTAAGTCTAGCACATGCTTTAGGAATAGACGAGAAATAGGTATCTGTCAAGTCTATGTTAAATCCAAATTGAAATATCTTTTCAATGCTGACTTGTTTGTCGTAATCGTGCTAGCTGCTAACCCTTTTCAAATAAAGATCTGAAAAAGGATATAGCAGAATTAACTGTCATGATTCTGATATCTGACTCTCTCAGGAAGATGCTAACTTTTTGACGGCAGCATCATACTGCCTCAAAGTTGAATCCCTTTTATCGGATTCCAGGAAAAGAATATTCTGAGGGTCAATATTCGCATCTCTTTTTGCCGCAAACTTCATGAAATCCATAAAGTTAGGGTTTTGAGAATCCCTGAGGAAGCGAAACACAGTCTTCGTGTACTGACTGGGAGAGCTTGGGACTGGGGTGGGGATCCGAAGGGGACGAAGACCCAGTTCCAGGATCAGGGAGGTACCAATTGCTCTTCGGCCAGTCTGGGGCTACTAGAGCCACTTGACCCTGAATGTCCTGAGTTTGTCTAAGACCTTCATAAGGAGATTCAACTGGAGGGAAGACGTAAATCTTCTCCAGTTGTTCCAGTCCAGAGCCAGGGCGTCCGTGGCGTAAGCCAGAGGGTCCAGGTTGGGGGCTTACATAACACGGTAGTTTGTGGTTCGCTTGTGATGCGAAGAGATCCACCTGTAGCCCTGGGACTCTTTGAAGGATCCATTAACGGAACGAACTCTCGTCTAGAGCCATTCCGACTCTAGGGTACTGATCGGGATAGGGCGTCTGCTATGACGTTTCTTACTCCAGCTAGTGGGTGGAGGAAAGATGCCAACTGAATTTGTCTGCCAGGGAGAAGATGGCTATCATGACGTGATTTAGATGAACGTGACTTGGAGCCTCCTCTGTTTATGCAATGTACTACCACTGCGCTGTCCAAGACTAGCTTTATGTGGGAGTACCTTGGTGGCGTAATCTTTTCAGAGTCAAGAAGACTGCCATTGCCTCCAGTACGTTTATATGGAACTGACGGAACTGGGGTGACCAAATTCCTTGCACCTTTTTGACCTGGGAGTACCCTCCCCAGCCGCTTAAGGACGCGTCTGTGTGGATGGTAATCCTGGTGGAGGGAAACTGAAGAGGGACTGACACTGACAGATTCTTGACTTTTGCCCCACGCCAAGCCGAAGCCGGTTCTTTAGAATCAGAGGTACTGAGGATAGCTTGTCCCTGGACCTGACATTGCTCGAGAGCGCCAGATCCTGGTTAGATCTTTCAGTTTGGCTTTCATTAAGATGTTCGTTACTGAAGCAAACTGGAGAGAGCCGAGGATTCTTTCCTGAGCTCTCCTCGATGCTAGTTTGTGACTTAGAAATTGCTTGACTGACTTCGCTATTTCTTTCCTTTTGGTGGATGGAATCGACAGAGTGTGTGAGGATAGATTCCATTGAATGCCTAGCCACTGAAAGTTTGACTCTGGGGTGAGTCTGGACTTGGATCTGTTTATCTTGAATCCTAGATATTCTAGGAATTGGATCACTTTCAGTGTGGCCTTGTTGCATTCTTCGACTGATGGGGCCCAGATCAACCAATCGTCGAGATACGCTACTACCATAATCCCTGAGCTCTGAGCTGTTGCACTTACTACTTCCGCTAGCTTCGTGAATACCCTGGGTGCCACGTTGAGCCCGAACGGGACTACCTTGAAGGAGAACGTCTGGTCTCCTATCTTGAATCCCAGATACGGACGGAAGTGTCTTGCAATAGGGATATGATAGTAGGCGTCTGTAAGATCGATAGAGGTGGGTGACGGCCCCACGGGGAGTAAGGTCCGCACCTGTGAGATCGTGAGCATCTTGAACTTGTCGCAGCGGATGGCTAAGTTTAAGCGGACAAGTCTAAGATTACCCTTCTTTTGTTTGAGCCTTTCTTTGGGACGCTGAACAAAGCGACCTTGAAATTTTAATCTCTTGACTTTGACTATAGCTCCTTTCTGAAGGAGGTCCTCTGCGTACTCTGTCAATTCCTTGGAAGGAAGTTGACGGAAAGGTCTGGCTGGAGGTGGGTTCGTCAACCAGCTCCAACCCAGCCCTTTTGACACTATGCTCTGAGCCCACTGGCTGAAGATTCCACCGGTGGCGAAAGTGAAACAGCCTCCCCTCCTACCTGAAGTTCCTCATTGGTTCTGGTAACCCCCTCGACCTCCTCTGAAGTGCTTTCCCCTATTGAAGGGGGCCTCCCGATCCTCTCCCACGAAAGGACCGCTTACCTCTGCCTCCCTTGTTCGAGCGGTCATACTTCTGAGAAGCTTGACTCTCGAAGGCTGGATGTAAGCTGAGAGATGGCGTATGAGGTGGAGGGTTGAGGCTGAGGGGGGGGGATATCACATAAATAGGCTGTGATTGACCTTTAGACGTGGAGGGCTGAGCTGTCTGCACTAACGGCACTGTAGGAACTTGTTGAGGGAAGCGCGGCTGCTTCTTTTGGTAGGGTTGGAAACGTCTAGGCTTCCTTTGTCCCTTACTTTTTGGTGTCAAGTCTTGCCTTCCTCCTAGCGTAAGACCCAACGGTCCTTAAGGCTTTGGTTCAACCTCGTAGCCTCTGCTTGTACTTCCTTTACCATAGCCTCTGGGAAGAGATCTGCGCCCCAGATGTTAGAAGAAAGTAACCTATTCGGTTCATGCCGAATGGTTGCCTCTAGCAATACATGCTTTCTGCAATTTGTTCTAGCAGTGGCAAACTCGAACATGTCTGACTGCACGTTTGAGTCAGGGCTTTGGTCATAAGCTTAAAAATTGGTTCTGAAACCATAAGCCATGGTTGCTACCTCAGACATAGCCATCAGGTTGATTGACCTGGCTAGTCGTGTTTTACGAGTCAAACTCGCTTGAATAAGACTATCAGGGAGCCTGGGCAGCTTTTCACCAAAACTGCCTCCATAGCACAGTCAGGTTTGAGTTTGCCAGCTGTGAAAGTGTTAGGCAAGTCCTCCCATAATCTCCAATTGACGGGAGCAACGGAGAAGTGGGGTCTGCTTCTTTCAGCTGAGGCATGGGTTCCCCTTTCTGAGCTGCTGAGATGGTCGACTCGCTATCTTGGTAAGGAAAGGGAGCGGGGGTACCTTCGTCCATCGTGAAAATGGTAAAGGGACTTTTGAATGGTTGGATCTTGGTATTCGAACAGTCCATGTCGTCTAGACATCTAAGCCATTCTCGTTGGGGCCTGGTCCCGAGAATAGAGGACTGTCTCCTTTGGTACCCTGTCATCTCTAACCATAGCCGAAGGCGTGAGCCTAGCGTAGCCTATGAAGGGAGGCTGTAGGCCTTCCGGGTAGAACTCGAAGTCCTCTATTCTTCGAGTTCCAAACTCCGGTATGGAGATGAGACCATCTTGGAAGGGAGCATATGACGCTACTCTCCAAGGATTGTTCATGGAGAAAGCGGGCCAGCGAGTCATACGGGGGAAGCTGAGATCCACTAGTGTTAGAGGTTGAGGGAGAGGCAGAGGGGCTTCTCTTAGGCCGGCTATAATAGTATCCTGAGAAGTTATCCTATCCGACAGGCGAGATATCATATGTTCCATCTCGTCTTAAGGGAGCCTACCAAGTCGCCCACCTGTTGCAACAGGCCAGCATTGGTGTCCAGAGCCGGAGCTGCTGCGGAGGTGGAGGGGGAGACTCTGAATAGGCACCAAAGGTAGTGGAACTGGTGATACTGCCGGGGTGCGGGGATTTCTCCTTAGGCTTACTCTTTGAGGACTTTGAGCCGGAGCTAGACCCTTTGAGACCTGTCTGGGCCGGGATTACGAGCCGGAGACTTACGCGAAGAAGAAGACGAGGACGTCTTCTTCGAGGACGATGACGTCTTAGTCAAGGTCATATGCTTAGACTTGATCTTAGGCCTAACCGAAGCCTCTGGAGGAGTATAACTCATCACCGGTAAAGCCTGGGAAGGATGGTGAAGTTGCAGGGGTAGAAGAAACAGTCACTCCCAAGGGGGACCCTTGGGTACGCATTACTTACCTCGACCAACAGGTCGTCATACCTACCATAGGTTCAACATTTATATCCAGGGTTGCGACATCCGTGGGAGATATCCTGGTCTTGTTCAGTCAAGGAGGCCGCCAGCTGTTGTTGGATAAAGGCAATAGAGGGGTCCGCCTCTACCGGGTCGACGTAGCCAGTCGCCTTGCCTCCGGGGAAGATTAAACAAAGCTAAAACGCTTCTCCAGTATGTAGGGCTGACCCTTGGCGGCGTTCTTGCCAAAACTCCTGACCCAGGCCCGCAGGGTAGCCAATGCCGTATCTCTTACTGCCGGAGCCTGTAAGAGAGGATATTTTAGATTTTAAGAACCACTTAAAACTAAAACTTAGGATATAACTTAAACTAGATGCCTTAAGTTAAAGTAATGATGAAAACTTAAGAAGTAAAAAGAAGCGGAGCGGCATGCGGAGATGGAATACTACGCCTTCCAAAAGCTGGCTCACCAGATCGTAACATATGGTACACGTCTCATGGTACCAGACCTGGATGTCCCCACCCGTGGCGGAGCGCGCATGGAGCATGGACCGGCAAACTTCGTGTCCACAGGGGTCCTGAAGTGTAGCGGAACATCCCGGATGCTCACAGTTGGTGGCCTGTAAGTGGGAAGACACTGAGTATCTTAAAGGGGTAAAACACTTACAGACTAAGGACAAAAGAACTCCGTTACGTGGCGGAGCTTGGAAAAAATTTGGGCATAACCCCTCCCTGCATTGCCTGAATAGGCTATAATCCCGGAGAGATCCGGTAAATACTAAGGGAGGGGTGGGATGGTTTAGAAACTTAAGATAAACTTAAAGATAACTTAAACCTACATGCAGTAACCGGACTAGGTCCAGTGAAGCGGAGTGTAGTAACTCAGCAATACGGTACGGTTAGTGAAGACCTCTTGTATGCTCCGGTCCAACTATGGTGGACTATACCCTTCCGCTGGATACCAGGACTCCGATAGGGAGGAGCTCTAGTAAGGAGGGAAGGGCGAGATGACATACAGACTCGCGCTAACCCGGAGCGACAAGGAAGTAACGGAGGGAGGGAAGGCCAGAGCCCCCCACAACGTACCACCCGGCCGAGCCGAGAAGCGGAGAGGTCGGAACCAGTCAGGGACTGTCGGACTCCCACGGCCCCTCCGGTGGAGGGGAAGGGGGAGGCAGGCTCGGGCATGCTGGGCGAGCAAGGACAGACCGACCCATCCCCGCCCGGACTCTATGGGAGAGCGGGAGGGGGAAGGGGGAAGGGGGGGACTGGCAGGCGCCTGGCTGACTCGTGATCACGTAGTGACCACGAGGCGGTAAACTAAGATACGGTAACCAAGCCTAGGCCAACCAACTGATCAGAGAGAAGCTATCGGGAAGCAACCAGAACTGAAAAGCGGTAGCATATAGGCCATAGGGCGAAAACCAACTGATCAGGAGAGAAGCTATGAGGAAGCGACCGAACTGATCAACGGTAGACTAGGCTCTACGAGCCAGGACCTAGGCTAAGCCAGACGCCAACTAACCTAACAAGAACAAAACATAAAAATATAATATATAATAAAAATGAAAGAAAGAAGGTAAAATAGCAGGAGAAAAAATCCAGGAGTGTGCGACTAGCCCGAAGGCAAGTCTACCACTCAAAGCTAGTCAGGGGCCGATACAAAGAACCTGGACTAGGGTTCGGATAGAAAAAGCCTACATAAGGTGAAATACATATAGTATAACAACTTGAGTAGACGTAATAACGCGGATAATCAAAATAGAGCGTAAAATAATAAGGGATGTTCTAGGTATGGGAGACCAAGAACGAACCCAACATGCGGCAGGACCATGCTGCCATGCTTCCAGCCCCCGAGAACGTATCTATACCTAAAAAACGGCAAATACCGTCTCGGGGACGGAAAAAACTCGCTAAACGTAAATACTGAGTACTTAACTTAGCTGCTGCGATAGCTGCACGCTCCATTATAGTAAAAATCCACGAAAGGGCACAAAAAACACAGAGAGAAAATTAGCACGTGTGGCTTCTGGCGCTAACTTTTAAAGGATGGCCACTTGAGGCGCAGCAGTCGCAAGCATGGGATGGTGTAGTAGTAGTACGAGCTGCTCCCTCTGTGGGACGGCTCCCCTCTGGAGGGTTTTGTAGTGGGAGATTTCTATTGGCATTTGCTCGTGGTAGTGGTCTCACTCGCCTAGTGTTCATACCGACACCCTCCTAGAGGGTGAGCGAGTCAGTCATACTGACCTTTTTTCTTTATTTTATTTATTCTCTGGTATGTGTTAGTACATTTACCCTAGAAATAATAGATTAAAGGATATTTCGCGCAAGCGACACGAGCTGAGCCCAGAAATTAAATTAAATTGTATTTTAAAAATTAAGAGCACACAAAACTTACAAAATCATTAAAACATGGAAGTTACTCTATTGCAGTGTTGATGTGATCTTTTCTTTTAAAATTCTGTCTCAGCAGTCCAGATTTATTACACAGAAATTATATCTCCCAGATGGATGGTTTCTAGTCGTAGGGAACCTCACAAGAAGCATTATTTCTATCTCTTATTACTTTATTTCTTAGTGTCTGCAGTGACAGACACATGAGTATTAATTCATATTGTAGCCAACTTTGTGGATCTTTTTCATAGAATTTTGTGCCATTAATTTTCATGTTTTTAGTACGTATTTGCAAGACATACATGCATTTCTTTTTGCTTTCAACAAGTGACATATGTTTAGAAAATACCTATAAGTTTTTCAGGGTTAAATGAAGCACTGTAGGCATTACTTAGGTTCATTAGAGCAACCCTTTGGCCCATAGCTGCAATCCCTTTCATTCCTTTTACTGTTCCTCTTTTCATTCTCTTTCTTGCATCTTATTTTCCACCCTCTCCTAACAATTTTTTCATAGTGTAACTGCAAGGTTTACCTCCTGTTGCAACTTTGAAACCTTTTTACTCTCAAATTTCAGCACTGAATGACCTCTTTTTAAGTTTTATATTCCATTTTAGGGTCAAAAGAAATATGCTCTGACCAAGGGGAGTGTAAGTGTAACAAGTGCATCTGTAACCCAGGCTACAGTGGGAAATACTGTGGCGACTGTCCGGTAAGAGGCTCTTTTGATCGTGTATTTCCTCCTGTTTTACAGTAACACCTCAACTTAATAGACTTCAGTACTAGTCAGCATGAATATTTTTTGCTATGCTACCAATTTTGACGTTATACATTAAAGTTGAGATTTCTTGTATGGCAGATATAATCTATTGCTATTCAGTGAAGTACATGGCAAAATCTTTCTTAAATTCCCCCAGTCACTCACTCCCCCTATTGCTAAGATTGTATTCTTGGCCAGTGCTTTGTTCCATAGTGAAAAGTGTGCTTTCCTCTGTAATCTCCACAATGAAAAGCTTAAGCACTTATAGCTACCATACTTGCTGATCAAGGATTATGTAGATGATGATTTGTACATTAGTATAGTAATATTTGTTTTAAAATATAGCCGAGTAAATACTGAATGAAAATATGAGAAAGAAATTTTTAGTTTTTATTTTCAATACTTAAATATGCAAGGGTAATGCCTTTGCCTTTATATATATATATATATACAGTGTTCCCCCATATTTGCGGGGGATGTGTACCAGACACCCCCGTGAATAATTAAAACCCGCGAATAGTTAGAACCACCACTAAAAATGCTTATAACTTGCTATCTTGACAGTTCAGATACCAAATGTATACCTTTAATAACATCCCACTTCAAATATACCTAAAATTACTAATCTATTACTGTATTAATCTTTGAGGTTATATTATTAATATCATTTCAAAATCATCTTAAACTTTTACATTACTATATATACCTACAGCCAATAACAGAGAGAGAGAGAGAGAGAGACCAGTGAATGGCAACATCATATATCTGACCATCAAGAGTGAAATTATGAATTATTTCTGAGAGAGAGAGAGAGAGAGAGAGAGAGAGAGAGAGAGAGAGAGAGAGAGAGAGAGAGAGAGAAATAACTCCTAAACTCAACTCCTGACTCCTTCCGCTCTGCCAATACTCGCCAATACGTATATCAAACTTTCATTCACTCACCCACCCACGTGGATAAAAAGACTGGGAATCGCTATTTTTAATAAATCTTATTAATATTTGAAAATTAGTTATAAGGTAAATCACTTATTTATTCTACAAAACAAATAAACATACGTAAGTAAGAGAGAGAGAGAGAGAGAGAATGTTATTATGTTATTGTTACTGTTTAATCTCATTAAACTTAATAATATTTGTAAACTAGTACTGTATATTATTATTTTACTATAAAATGTAGTAATGTCCTTAAAGATACACTTACACATACATTTCCAGCCCAAACAGAGGGCGAGAGTTACCACTAAGACATACTATCTCATGTGGCAAAGAGAGAGAGAGAGAGAGAGAGAGAGAGAGAGAGAGAGAGAGAGAGAGAGAGAGAGAGAGAGAGAGAGAGAGACCTTACCTTACAGACCTTACAGTTCGTTCGGGTTGCCCCAGGTCCCTCAGTGTGAGGCACCTCTAATGTCTACCAGAGAGTTGCTAGTACATCTTCCGGTATATTTTGCATCTTCCAATCTTGGATGGTCTGGGATGCAGTTTAGATATTTGTCGAGCTTATTCTTAAACACATCTACGCTCACTCCTGATATATTCCTCAGATGAGCTGGCAACGCATTGAATAGACGCTGCATTATCGATGCTGGTGCGTAGTGGATTAATGTCCTGTGTGCTTTCCTTATTTTTCCTGGTATTGTTTTGGGCACTATTAATCTACCTCTGCTTGCTCTTTCTGATATGTTATTCCATGATATTTCTGTTATTCCTTCTATCTGTTTCCATGCCTGAATTGCATGTAGCGCTCTCTTCTCCTTTCTAGACTATATAATTTTAAGGATTGTAGTCTTTCCCAGTAGTCAAGGTCCTTAACTTCTTCTATTCTAGCTGTAAAGGACCTTTGTACACTCTCTATTTGTGCAATATCCTTTTGATAGTGGGTACCATATCATATTGCAATATTCAAGTGGACTACGAACATATGTTTTATAAAGCATAATCATGTGTTCAGCTTTTCCTGTTTTGAAGTGCCGTAACAACATTCCCATTTTTGCTTTACATTTTGCCAAA
>NC_087208.1:53992634-54025134 GCF_015104395.2 Macrobrachium nipponense | reverse complement strand
CCACAGCTCTTACTTCATGCACCTTGACTTTGAGGATTGGGAAGCTTTTCTCATCACAGTTCTGGTGAGCTTCCTTTATCAAGTCTTTGATAAAGAACGCCAGTGCGTTCTTCGACAAAGGTAGTGAAGGCTTCTTTACTGAACACCAGAGGTTGTCCGTCTGTCCTCTTAAGTGTTTGGTTCTCTGTATATAAAATTTTAGGGCTCTCACTGGACAAAGGCCTCTCTCCTTTTCCTGTCCTACTAAATGAGATAACCCTGGAATGGTAAAGGATCTAGGCCATGGGTGAGAAGGATTCTCATTTTTGGCGAGAAAACCTAGTTGCAGCGAGCAGACTGCTTTCTCCCCACTGAAGCCTACATTCTTGCTAAAGGCTTGCAACTCCCCTATTCTCTTGGCTGTTGCCAACGCAACCAGGAATAGGGTCTTCTTGGTGAAGTCCTTCCATGAAGCCTTGTCGAGGGGTTCGAACCTACTCGAGGTTAGAAACATCAGGACAACATCCAAATTCCAAGAGGGGGTTGGATTGTCCTTTCTCTTAGCCGTCTTCAAAGACCTTATGAGGTCCGAGAGATCATTGTTCCCCGATGCGTCAATGTTCCTATGACGGAAAACGGATGTCAGCATACTGCGGTATCCTTTGATGGTAGAAACCGCTAGTTTCTGTTGGTTTCGTAAAAATAACAAAAAGTCTGCCATTTGAATTATAGAGGTATTGGAAGAGGAAATGTTTCTAATCCTGCACCATTCTCTAAAGACGTTCCACTTAGATTGATACAACTTGATCATGGACGTCCTCCTCGCTCTTGCGATTGCTCTTGCAGCTTCCCTCGAAAAGCCCTTTGCTCTAGCCAGTTTTTCGATAGTAGAAAGGCAGTTAGATTGAGAGCGAGGAGATTTTGATGGTATCTCTCTAAATGTGGCTGTTTGAGTAGATCGCTCCGACAGGGTAACGATCTGGGGGTGTCCACCAGCCACTCCATCACTTCCGTGATCCAGGGTCTCGTGGGCCAAAACGGAGCTATCAGTATCATTCGGGCGTTGGTCGATTCCCTGAACTTCTTCAAGACTCTGTCTAGGATCTTGAATGGGGGGAAGGCGTACGTGTTTAGTCCTTTCCAATCCATGAGAAAGGCATCCACTACCTCTGCTTCCTGGTCTGGAACTGGCGAGCAGTAAACAGGTAACCTCTTTGTTCTCTGTGTCGCAAAGAGGTCTATTGTTGGTTCTCCCCACAGATTCCAAAGCCTGCTGCATACCTCGTGATGTAGGGTCCATTCCGTCATGAGAACCTGTCTTCCTCTGCTGAGGAGATCCGCCCTGACATTCCTCTCCCCTTCTATGAAGCGAGTTAATAGAGTAATGTTCTTCTCTTTCGCCCACAATAAGAGATCCTTTGCTGCCTCGTAAAGGGAGTCCGAACGAGTGCCTCCGTTTCTTGATGTAGGCCAACGCCGTGGTGTTGTTCGCGTTGACCTGAACTATCTTGTTCTTGACTTCCCCTTGGAAGTGCAAAAGCGGTAGATGAATGGCCACCAGCTCCTTCACATTGATGTGCCATTCTTTCTGATGATCTTGCCATAGACCAGAGATCTCGTCCTTCCCCAGTGTTGCACCCCATCCCACGTCCGACGCGCTTGAGTACAACACTAGGTTGGGGTTCTTCTGTTGAAGTTCGAGGCCCTCTTGAAGTTTTTTGGGATCGTCCCACCAACTCAAATGATTCTTGATTCCCCGAGGAATCGGAATCCACGTCTCTAGGTCTTGGTCTCTTGTCCAGTAACTTGCCAAATGAAACTGAAGTGGACGAAGATGAAGTCTTCCCAGGGAGATGAATTGCTCGATCGAGGAAAGGGTCCCAAGCAGGCTCATCCATTCCCTCACCAAGCAGGTCCATCTCCCTAGGAAGAGCTTCACCTTTCTTAAGCACTCTAGAATGTGATTCGGGGCTGGAAAAGCCCGAAAAACCACTGACTGAATCCTCATCCCCAGGTAGATGATGTCTTGTGAAGGAGTCAGCTGTGATTTGGCTAGGTTTACTAAAAGCCCCAACTGTTGCGTTATCGTCATAGTTACTTGTAGGTCCTCTAGACACTTTTCTTGCGACTTGGCTCTGATTATCCAGTCGTCCAGGTACATCGATATCCGTACCCCTTCCAGATGTAACCAATGGGACACGTTTGACACTACTCGAGTGAAAACGTAAGGGGCCGTGTTTAGTCCAAAACAAAGTGCTCTGAACTGATACGTTGTTGCCTGATGAACAAATCTCGGATATTTTTTGTAATTTGGGTGGATTGGGACATGGAAATATGCGTCCTGCAGGTCTATCGACACCATCCAGTCTCCTTGTCTGGTGCCTGCTAGGACTGACGCTGCTGTGTCCATAGCAAACTTGACTTTGCTTACCACCCCCCCCCCCCCCCCCCCGAGTTCTTTGGTACCAGAAATACTCTGTTGTAAAATCCCTCCGAAGATGTGTCCTCTAATATTTCTATCGCCGCTTTTGACAGCATCTGATCGGCTTGTTCCTGCAGAGCTGTTGCTTTGCTTCCTGAGTAAGTGGCAGTCAACTCTAACGGTTCTGACGAAAGAGGGGGCTTCCTTAGGAAGGGGATCTTGTATCCTTCCTTCAGAAATTCGATTGTCCACTCGTCCGCTCCCCTTTGGCTCCACTCTCGCCAGTAGTGGGATAGCCTGGCTCCCACTCGTGTCTGGAGGTTGTCGAAATAATTTTTTGGTCTTTGGTTGCAGTTTAGGGGTTTTCCTAGGTTGTCCTCCTGCAGCCGTCCTCTGGGTTCCTCTCGCAAGAGCTCTCCCACGAAAGGGCTGACGCATGGGAGGAGTCTCCTCCTTTCTGGCTAAAAAGTTAGCCGGAAGAACTTTCCTCGCAGTCCTAGTGATTAAGTCTTGCATCGCTTGTTGCGCAAGAGCAGCCAACAAACCCTTTACCAGCTCCGAAGGGAATAGCTGTTTGGTTAACGGAGCATATAAAAGCTCTGACTTCTGTGCCAGAGTCACTCCTGACGAAAGGAAAGAACAAAACATAGCCCTCTTCTTAAGGATGCCAGCTGCAAAAAGGGCCATTAGCTCGACAGTACCGTCCCTTACCGCTTTATCGGGACAGGCAATAAGATGCATCTGTCTCGTTCTTGTCGTCCGTCGCATCAGCGAGAGCTCCGAGAGTCCAACCCATTAAGCTGAAGACTTCAATCGTCCTGAAAATGACAATTTGTCGAAAATTGCATTTTTCCTAACTATACAAACCTGAGGTCCTTTACATATAGTCCCACCTCATGCCACCCCTCACTCTGTGTTTTTTGCATGGGCCTAAAGCAAAAGTGATTCTTCACCTCCCAGGCGCGCAGCGCATGCACTGTCGGACAAGCAGTTAACTACCGTTCTCCCCTTGTTTGAAGCTTACGACTGTTCCAGCTGCCGCTAGCTACTTCCTATTGTTAAAGGACCTCAGGTTTGTATAGTTAGGAAAAATGCAATTTTCGACAAATTGTCATTTGTTCCGATACGTAATACAAACCCTCGGTCCTTTAACAACAGGAAGACACTTCTTGGTGGGAGGAATCTGAGTCTTTTGTGAACAGACTGGTGTTCGCCCAACCTTGGAATGCCTCCCTGGTTGTAAGAGCGAGGGAAGGATCCATGCCTCTGTCCGATTGATCGGGGTGTACACCGCAGGATCAATGGTCAGACCTCTGGACTAAGTACTAAGAGAGAGGCTAGCGTATCTCTTCGTACCAGCAAGCAAGAACTTGTTCCTGTTTGCAAGAGGCAACATAAAGTTATGGGTTTGTCTCAAGTTGGCATCCACTTCCTCCCCTTTGTTGGAGGAAGTGGTGGATATATGCTCCTATCCCTAATGAAAGGGATAGGATGGAGCTCGGTCGAGTAGCTTACCTGCATCTTTCCTTTTCCAGCGTGGTGACGACCGTGTCCCTCTGCCCACAGGTAGAGGGAGAGAAAGATGGGAAAGAGAAGCCAGTCGCACTCTCATTCACACATTCATTCTTACAGTCACACCAGGATTCGATGCTGTTCTGCCTGCTCAGGTGCTGGGTAAGCTTACACAACGTGTTGAGCAGCCACCACAGGTCCCAAGGAAAAAGTATCCAAGGACTTGTGGGCAATATCCCGAAGGTAGAAGGAAGTGAAGGTAGTCTGGTTGGCCCAGACCCCTGCCTTCAGGACCTGCGCCACAGAGAAGTTCTTGCGGAACGCAAGGGAAGGACCAATGCCTCTGACTTCGTGGGCTCTCGGACGAAGGGTACAGGTGTCGTCACTACCATCAGTTTCGTACGCCCTCCTGATCACCTCACGCAGCCAGAAAGAAAGTATGTTCTTGGATACTTCTTTCTTGGTCACCCCAGTGCTAATGAAGAGGCGTCGACACTCAGGCCTGAGGTGTCGAGTTCTCTTCAGATAATGCCGTAGCGCCCTCACAGGACAAAGCAGCATCTCATCCGCATCGTTGTCGGTGAAATCCATTAGGGAGGGGATTGTGAAAGAATTGAACCTGTCGTCAGGGATCGATGGATTCTGAGTCTTGGCTACGAAGTTCGGGATGAAATCAAGCGTCACAGATCCCCATCCCCTGGAATGCTTTACATTGAAAGACAGACCATGAAGTTCCCCTACTCTCTTCGCCAATGCCAGGGCCAGCAAGAAAAGTGTCTTGAGGGTCAGATCCCTGTCTGACGACTCTAGGAGTGGCTCGAAGGGTCTTCGAGTCAAACTCCTAAGGACGAGAGTCACATCCCACTCAGGGGGCCTGAGTTCCCTGGGTGGACAAGACCTTTCGAAACTCCTCATAAGCAAGGAAATCTCGAACGAATTCGAGATATCCAGTCCCCTCAGCTTTAGGACCAGGGCCAGGGCGGCTCTATATCCTTTGACTGTGGGTACTGAGAGGAGCTTCTCTCGGCAAAGAAATACGAGGAAATCCGCTACCTGCTGAAGAGTGGCTCTGAGAGGAAATAAGACCCCATCTACGACACCAACCACTTCCCCTGGTACACAGCTGCAGAGGACTGTCGGACATGTCCAGCCATCTCTGTTGCTGCGCTGCGAGAAAAGCCTCTCGTTCGCAAGAGATGGTGGATAACAGCCAGCCGTGAAGTTGTAGGGACTGGACTGCTCGGTGGTACCGTTCTACGTGTGGCTGGGCTAGAAGGTTGTGCCAGTGGGGCATCTCTCTCGGTGCTTCCGCAAGTAGAGCCAGCAGGTCCGTATACCAAACGGCCGCCACCAGGATCATCCAGAGATTCGGGGTGGCCAGCACTCTGCTGATCACCTTGCGAATCAGACAGAAGGGAGGAAAGGCGTACGCGAAGAGGTTGTCCCATGGATGTTGAAAAGCGTCCTCTGCAGCTGCCCATGGGTCCGGCACGGCTGAAAAGAAAACTTGGAGTTTTCTGTTGTGCCGGGTGGCGAACAGATCCACGACTGGACGCCCCCACAGGTTGAAGAGCCTTTCTGCCACATCTGGGTGTAGAGACCATTCGGTTCCTATCACCTGATCCCGACGGCTGAGCTTGTCTGCTACTACATTCCTCTTGCCTGGAATGTAGTGTGCTGACAGCTCTATTGAGTGAGCCGTGGCCCACTCGTGCACCTGCATGGTCAACTGGTGTAGCAGGAGACACACTAGGCCCCCCTGCTTGTTGACGTATGCCACTACTGTGGTGTTGTCGCACATCAACACCACTGAGTGTCCCACCAAGCGGTCCTGAAATTCTTGGAGAGCGTAGAACGCTGCCTTGAGTTCCAGGACATTGATGTGAAGGTGCTTGTTGTGATGGTCCCACACACCTGCAGTCAGCAACTCCTCCAGGTGTGCGCCCCATCCCTCGGTCGATGCGTCTGAGAACAGTAACATCTCCGGGGAGAGAGAGAGAGAGAGAGAGAGAGAGAGAGAGAGAGAGAGAGAGAGAGAGAGAGAGAGAGAGAGAGAGGCACTCCTCTTAAGAGGTTCCTGTCGTCGAGCCACCAGGCTCCTGCCTCACTTTTTCCATGAGGGACACGGGGAAGTAAGGTGGATCCGTCGCCTGTGACCAACTCTCCTTTAGTCTCCACTGGAGAGACCGCAGGTGAAGACGTCCGTGAGGAACTAACTTCTTGAGTGACGACAGGTGGCTGATCACGACTTGCCATTGCTGAGCTGCCTGTTCCTGCCGAGACAGGAACTGTACGGCTGCCTCCCTGAATTTGCTGATCCGCAAGTCCGCAGGGAAGACTTGCCCTGCTACCGTGTCAATCAGCATACCCAGGTACTTCATCTTCTGCTTGGGTTCGAGATCGGACTTCTCGAAGTTTATTACGATCCCCAGATTGCGGCAAAACTTCAGAAGTTGATCCCTGTCCTGTAGCAACCGCGAGCGGGAGCTCACCAGGACTAACCAATCGTCGAGATACCTCAGGAGACGTATCCCATGCAAATGGGCCCAAGCAGACACCATAGTGAACACTCGCGTGAACACCTGTGGGGCGGTTGAGAGACCAAAGCAAAGTGCCCTGAATTGGTACACCGTCCCGTCGAAGATGAAGCGGAGGTACTTTCTGGAGGATTGATGGATGGGTATTTGAAAATACGCGTCCTTCAGATCCACTGAAAGCATGAAATCGTTCTCCCTGATGGAGTCGAGCACGGAGCGTGCCGTCTCCATCGTGAACCGAGTCTGGCGAACAAATCGGTTCAGGGGAGATAGATTTATCACCGGTCACCAGCCCCCCTGAGGCCTTTTCCACCAGGAAAAGGCGGCTGTAAAAGCCCGGTGACCGATCAGTGACAATTTCTACAGCTCGTTTGGTCAGCATGGTCTTTATCTCCTGTCGAAGTGCATTGTCCTTTGATGAACCCTGGACGTAGGTTTGAAGATGGACCGGGTTGGAGGTGAGGGGTGGCCGAGATTCGAAGGGTAGTAGATATCCCTCCCGAAGGACGTCTACTATCCAGGTCTCGGCGCCGTAGCGCTGCCAAGTTGCCCAATGGCTCGCCAGGCACCCCCCCACCTTCCGGCAGCAGGTGAGGGGGAACGCTGTCCCTAGCGTTTCCCACCTCGCTTCAACTTCTTCCCTGCACCTCATCGGGGAAAGGAGGGCTGGGAGGAGGGCTGATGTTGGCCTCCCTTAGCAGAAGTTGAAGCAGCAGGAGTCTTTCCTCGGGGCTTAGACGGGGCAACCGTCTTAGCAGCCGAGGAAGTGCTAGCCGAGGAAGCGCTAGCTAAACTCTTTGGTTTAGCCGCAGTAGCTCAAGGCTGCCCAGAAGCCTTCACTGCCTGGTGAACCAGGCGGTCAATGTCATCAGTGCGCCGCCTCTCCACCGCAGCGTCCACCATCTCCAGGAAAGAGAGAGGAGGAACTCCTAATGGGTACGTTGCGAAGTCCGAGTGCCGCCTCGGGCCCAGTCCCCTTGGTTACTCGTGTAAGGACTGCTTCCCTACGACGAAGCACCAAGTTGGCCCACAGGTTTGCCGTCTGATGGGTGAGGTAAGAGATGGCTCTACCTCCAGACTGGCACAGTCTCCTGAACGCCGGGTCTTCCTCGGGAGCAGAACTCCCAGAGTCGGCCGCGACTTTGGATACTGTGAGGGACCACAGATCCAACCAAGAGACTGCCTGGAATGTCGCCATAGTGGTTGATTCCAGGGCAAGTGCCTCCTGCTGCGAGAACCAGAGGTTCTCCGACAGGAGCTGCTGCAGGGACACACCCAGAGTTAGCCTTGCTAGTTCAGGGTTAACCTGTTTGGGCGGTATTGGATCTTCTGATGGCACGTAGAATCGCCGCTGACGCTGTAGAGGAGGAGGAAGTAGCTTTGATGACCTACCTGTTTGGGCGGTATCGGTTTGGGTTCCCTCTTCGCGCCCCAAAACGACTCGAGCCGGGACGTGGGCTCGGATGGTGGGAGTGGCGATCCTTCCCCAAGGCCATTGTGCTGACGAATCAGCACAATGACCTCGGCAAAGTTCCTCTGGATCTCAGGAGTAACAGCCTCTTGAGGAGTAGGACCGTCCAGTCCCTCCAACAAGAGCAGCTCCCGAGACCCTCCTCCTTCAGAAGGAGGAACAGCGACAGACCCCTCACGGTCTCCTCCTGCCACTTGCGCGTACGTCCTGGCCGGTCCTAGGACTGTGCCTGGTGCGTACGGCGTCGTGACGGGATTGCGAGGGGCGCGCCCCTCACGATCACTCCTGGATACCTCGCTCTTCCCGGCGTAACCCGAGGAAGTTGAAGGTATAGGAGAGGCAGACCTGACGCTCCCCCCTCACTCACTGGCAGAACCAGTGTGCTTGGAGGGCTGCAGCCAATCACCAACCCGCGGTGGGGATCGGTCTGCAGGCCTGGTCGCGCTGCTCACCTATGGCGAGCGGCTCGGCTGAGCACGGCGACCCCGGTCCCGTGCGTCAGATGAGCTGCTGCTGGTCCCCCTATCCGGCCGGTCCCTGTGGGAGCGGCGGTCAGGTGACCTGCAGAGCTCATTGTCGCAGTGAGACCGGTGCGCGTCCTCGCGGCGTGTCGAACCGCTGGTACCAGCCGAGGCTGGCGCCGACGGTCGGGGGGACCTCTTCCCAGCCTCAACCCGTGGCCGGTCAGAGACCGTCACGTCAGCCCGAGTTACCAGCTGGTCGCTACGAGAGCGGCCGCTGGCCTGGCGAGAGTCACCTGAGCGGCTCTCACCAGTCTTCTGCTCCGTGACTCGGTCCTGGCTCTGAGCGAACTCAGGCATCAAAACTTTGGCTGCGCGGTCTCCCGCGGGAGACCGTACACTCGGAACCTCTCGCGAACGAGAAGCCGAGCCGGTACCTGGCTTAGCGGCAGTGCCGCTAACACCAGGCGAGGAAGTACCGGTATTATCCAGTACCCCTCTTGCTGCTGGGGGATAACTGGAGATGGCACTGCACGCACGTCTACCGCTTCGGAGACACTAGTAGCGGTCTTCTGGTGACGAGTTGGAGACACTCCTTGCGACACCTCCCAGTCCGGGGGAGGGGGAGAAGCGTGAACCGATGTAAAGAGAACATCTTCTTCCAAAGAGCTGTGCGTCCTACGTCTCTGTTTCGGAGCGGATGCATCGTCCTCCTCTGACAAGAACTTCTTTGGCGAGCTCCAATTACTGCACGAAGGTTGTTGGAACGAAACGGGGGACCTGCGTCTCTGGAGGGATCTCGACTCTAGAGGTTGACGCCAACCGCATCAAGGTCTTGCGTCATCAGAAGAAGACGAACACTTCCTCATCTCACCTTTCCTGTGGCGAGGGGGAGCATCCTGGGATGCGTCAACAGGATCACTCGAAGGGACGTCTGCTCGCTGTTCAATGTCTCTCACCTCCCTTAGCCTGTTGACGTTCCTTCTCACAGGGGTTGGGGAGCATGGAAGAGGTCTAGGGCTAGGAGCATGACAGACACGAAAGGACGCACCCTCCACTGCACTATCACTATCACCGAATTTGTGTTGCAAACCCCGCACTGCACCCCACATCACTTCCTTATCCGAAGTAAGGGATTGCACTTGAACACCTAAGGCAGAAATAGCAGCCATAATATCTTTCATGGTTGGTTCACTTACCTCCGACTCCGTAGGAGGATCTGGTACTACTACCTTAGGATCAGGAATAGGAATATTAGTCTTAGAGACGTTAGAAAGGGGTAGACTATCAGAGGATCTAGAAGAAAGAACACTAGAAGATCTAGCTCTCCTAATTCTGTCTTTTTCTAAAAGTCTTGCATATCTATCAAACTCTCTCCGACAGACTCTCACATTCATTGTATCTACTGTCAAAAGTACAAACATGCCCTCTGCAATGCTTACATACCGTGTGGGGATCAAGAGCGGCTTTTGGAAGCCGGGTCTTGCACCCCTTCACACACATTCTAACAATAGAGTCAGCCATCTTGAGAAAACCGAAAATCAGTGAAAAAATCTAAGTCGGAAATCAACAAAGTCTATCTATGCACAAAGAAAAGCAAAGAATAGTCCAAAATCAGCAAAAGCCATCAACGAAAAACCAAGTAATGGGTACTTCACCAATTGTAGCAAAAGCAAACCCAAACAAAGAAGAGCGAATTTCCAACATGCTGCTCCGAGCGACGGCAGGGCATTTCTGAGGACAAATGGGAATGGTTCCAGGTACCTGGATAGTATGATCACCTGACCGTCTAGCGGCGATAGCCGCGAATTTTGAATTTCTGCCGTGCGCGCAACAAATCGGCGGGATAAAGCTATATATATGTAACTACCAGGGAAGTTAGATATTTAAAATTCTAAAACACAAAATACGTAGTACGGTAGATTAGTCACTCTTTTGGAGTTTGGCGTACGATCAGTTGAAACTTTATTTACTGTACATATATATTTTCAGCTGACCGAGACGAACAACTTTGTTCATTCTTTGATGATAATGAATGCAGGTTTTTCTTCATGTATCGAAGATATGATAATGGAACAATCGAAGTCCTTGTTCAGGAAAATGTGGAATGCTCAACATCTGTGAATATGTGGGGTATGTATGTCAACTGCACTATCAAAGGTGTTGGGTGCAGAGGGAGGGGGTATATTTCCGCATCGACTCTGGAAGTACACCTTACAATGATAAAAATATCACTATATGTTGGGTAAGAGCAATTTCCAAATGAGTATGCAAACCCATTTTCCCCCTTAAGAATGCCTTGTTGCATATGTGAAGTCCTGCGATACTCCAAAGTCTCATTTAAAATGTGGAATTTTGATGAATTTAATATCACAAAGAATGTGAAATTCATATTAAAATAATCATACTATAAAGTTTTTAGGAAACCATTTTATCTTCTGTATTGTATAAAAAAAAAAAAAAAAAAAAAAAAACTTATTATTCCAGGCGTTATCATTAGTGTTCTGTGTACTGTTGTTCTCATCGGTCTGGTTGCCCTTCTTGTCTGGAGGATCACAGCTAGCATTCATGACAGACGTGAATACCAGAAATTTGTTTTGGACCAGCAGAATGCTAAATGGAGTGCTGTAAGTATCAGTTGATCTTTAATTTAGTCTATATTTTTGCCAGATATTAACATTGTCAAGAATGATGTAACTATGATTCACCTTATTTGTAAACACATTTTTTAAAACTGGATAGATGCCATAGAATGCCATACTGATATAAACTCTGATCCTGATTTGGTACTGAAACGGAAAGCTATCCATGACTCGCTCGCTTTTATCATGTTGGGAATAATGTAGAACTATTTTCCAAAGGCACTGTAACATTCCAATAGACAAACATTTGATAGCTACTTGGAACACCACACTTACATTTACTTTTAGTTATCAGCAGCTTACAAATATCACCAGTTTCTGAAATGTCTCACTCCTGTAATGTGCAGTCTTAGGGCCTGCAATTGTGTATTAAGGCTACCAAAATGTCTAAGGTATAAAAGTCTCCAGAAAACTGATCCTTTGAAAATCCTTGCGGGTGATTTAAATGAAGTTACCTTCAATGTGTTTTGAGAAACTCTAAGTATTTTGTATAATATTCACATTACAAAGGTAATTGGTTTCAGACGACTAGTAAGATTGGGCATAATGGTATCGGTTATGGTTAGTGAATTATCCTTCAGTGCAGTGGCATAAGCAGTGTTCAAATTCTGCTTATTTTTGAGTGTTCACTTGTTTTTTTGTTACAAAAATCAGTTCTGGGATCATTTACAAGAGTGCCCTAATATTTAAACAGGAAGGCTATAGTACTTTCATTTCAAGGAGTTCCACATCATGTCCATCTCTTCACTTGTCCTTTGTTTCTGTATACAATTACTGGGAGATGGGGAGAAGTATACATAATTTTTATCTTTCATTTATTACCTAGGACTTATTTTCAGCAAGCCATTAATTCATCGTATATTATTTTTCAGGGTGAGAACCCTTTGTACAAGAAAGCCACAACATCTGTGCAGAATCCTTTGTTTGGTGTTAACAATGAAGAGTCAAGGTAATTGCGTCCTGTACATTAGGTAATTTTCTTTGGTTCTTGCAATGGAATAACATTATCATGCCTGCCATAGGGACAATTCTATAAGATACTAGATATGAATTAGTAATTACTTACAAGTTAACAGTTTTTGCAAGCTTACGTAGTGCACTGAAAATTTAAAGAATCTCCTTAAAATGTAAAAAACAGTTTTAAAATGTAAGTTTCAGCAGGCTGGGCTCTTGGTACAAAGTTCAAGACTGAGAATTTGCTTGCTTCAGTATCATGTTTTTAGTCGTTCTGTGTTTTATATACATTCCTTGTCAAAAGAAATAACAATTATTATATATTTGAACTGTATACAACTGTACATTTTCATAAGCCGAATTGTAGACAACTGTACATTTTCATAAGCTAGCCAGGGTTACAGTAAGATTTTGAGGTAGCATAGCCAAAGCTAGCCTGGTTGATATGCAATTTGGATGTGTAGTGCAAATAATCGAAGGGTTCTTGTATTGTGCTCATATTTTCACATTGATAGAAGATTGAAAGTTATATATGGGGCATGCAGGTCCAGCCCTCAGAATAAAAATAGGAAACAATCAATTGTACTTTATTATACAGTATATGTATATAGCTTTTATATATATGTACTAGACATACAGAGAAGTTAAGTTTTAAAGGGAAACATTAAATACATCCCATAGTTGCTGTGCAACAGCAATGTTATGATTAAAGAATGCATTTCATACCTATGAAAAATTAAACTTTTTCCTTTCCTTGTCAGTAAATGAAAACTGACACCTACTTATATCATTAAAGAAAATATAACAATAACAAAGTAAACCCTTTTACATTATAACTAAACCTAACAAGATTTCTATACAGATAAATCTTTTTGGTACTAAAAAATTACAGAAGAAGTAAAGAAAAAGGGGGCAGGGGTGGGGGGTGTAGCAGCAAACTCCTGATTTAAATGAAATTATCCAAAAAGTTGGCTAATCTAGGCAGAGGTTCCAAATTGCAAATGTCAACTATAAACAAATTATACTTTCCAACAGACATCAAAAAGCATTAAAACAGTTGCATCTACATTCGGCAGTTAGCGGCTAAGTTGAGTTCGTGCCGATTTCCTTATTTTAACTCCCATTTCTCTATTGGTAGCCCTTACTCGACTCTTTTATGATGTACAAGAGTTTTATTAAGTTGCTAATTGTTATTCAACATACATGAATAACATGTACATATATCAACAATAAACTTTTGATATCTAAAATGATTAACAGCATTAAATGATTCAAAAGATAGGTTTTCATAATTGGTATTACTTGTATGATTAACAGCACCTTATACTGTATGTTATCCATTCATCTCTTGATATCTGGAAAGACTTGTAATAATTCTGATATCTGGAATGACTTGTAATAATTCTAACGGCAGACTTTCAAATCAATATACTTCTTAAAATTATAGTATCAGAAGCGTTTATATACATCTACACAGATATTGTATATCATATTCTGCCTCCTACCCAGACAACATTCTGTGACTTGGCACGTCAGGCAGAACTCTTTCAGTGCCATAATGAATACCTCCAATGTGCCTTACAACAATGAATGTACATCAAGTGTTTTGTAATATTGAATGTACCTATACTCTGCGTTGTATTTATGAATATACATCTAATCTAACTTGTGTTTTAGTTTGTCCTTATGTAAGTTAAAGAGATATGGCTGTAATAAGTGGCCTGAATTCTGTACACTACTGTATTCCCGGGGACTCCCAGGTTGTGTGTTGGTGGGAATGAAGAGCTAGCCCTGACTAGAATTTAGGAAATGTTCACAGGAAAGAAAAGTCAAGAGCTCATTAGTCGGACACAGCTGTTTGCATTGCACTCACGATTAACGGATTTTTCTATGGACCGTTATATACCCCTTATTCACGGAAATTTCGCCTATTTGGGGTATTTTTCACCGAAAAAGGTTAACAAAGTAGTACCGCATTTTCATGACTAAATGGACTTTTTGTGATAAAACTATTAAAATACTTAGGTATTAGCATTTTTTGAGAGTTTTATCAGCTTCAAATATCAAAATAGGCACTTCTAAGTATTTTAGAGGGATTTTTAAGTATTTGCAGATTTTAGCAATTCACAAGAAGGGGGGTGGGGGTGTCTGGTACCCATCCCCCCTGAATACGAGTCCATTGTACAAATCCAACTCTGTGAGCAAAAACTCAAGACACACAATCATTTATACTTTTTCGTGTAACAGTGTTCCCTTGTGTGTGCAAAATGAAAGTACCATAGTCAGTGCATTAGGGCAGTGCCTAACGTCTCAAGGTTTGAAATTTTCCATCTTGCTTAACCCTGCCCAAAAAGGCTAAGGATTAATAAAATAAAAATATTTCACTATAACAAAATCTGTAGTATAAAATTCCTACAATACTGTATTAACAATACATACACTATGTTAATGGCAGTTTCTGTAACAAAAAATAAAATTTTACTAAATATTGTATACTGAATTGATAATGTCAGCTATTTTTACCTGCTATTTCAACTTCTACAAACCATCAGTCAGTACCACAATACCTATCAATAATGGATTATATCATGTGTGGTGATCCTTTCATAATATACTATATAAATAAGGAAGCAGGCAGTGAAACTATACATCACTGTCTCACCTCAAATAATAGTGAACCCTTTCCATTTAAAACCACACACCCACCTAACCAACACAGCTGCTGCAAATATGCAACACTGATATCTACAAAATTAAGTCACATAAAGCAGTGGTTTAATTTACTTCAAAATAAAACAGGGCTGTAACAGTGTATTTTATTTATACTGTATGCTTATGGTAATAACAAAACCTAACCAGCTACATTTATGTCAAAATATAATGGCAAAATTATCACAATTATACAGTACATAAAGAAACAAATGCCCACAACAAACCTGAGCATTCAAAGAAACTAATACTGCCACAGTCACACTTACTTTCAATGACCTTGCCAACATAATACCACGGTATTATGCCAAGCTGAAAAGAAAAAAAAAATCTTGAAAACATGAATACAGGGGATTCACTGTAATGTCACAATGCTCAGCTAACAAGATTTAATGAGTCATACCAGTTGGGCTAATAGCGTAAGTTTCACAAAGCAACCAATCAGTCAATTACATACCTGTCAATTAGAGCATTTCTCATAGTTGTGGAAATTGCAGACTGTGGAACATCCGTTATCTTGAATATGCTCTCAATGACATTTAGTTCAGTTGCTGTAGTGTCCATACCGCAGAATGCAGACCAATCATTAACCACTAACCCTGCAGCTAAGCCATTTGACCCTCTATTTACAGTGCCTGCCTGTAAATAGGGAAAAACTTTTGACAAACTTTAATTTGCTTTAATTATCATTGCATACCAGCAAACTTCGAATAAAAAAATCTTGGCATTCAAAACTTCACCTATTCTATCAATGTAGTTCCTCATTGGACGAGTGGGCTGCGTACTCACTTGTCAACCTGGTAGCGCGAGTTCGCTCCCCTCTGCTGCCAATGCAGAACTAGAGGAATTTATTTCAAAGGATTAGAAATTAATTTCTCGATATAAAGTGGTTCAGATCCCACAATAAGCTGTAGGTTCCGTTGCTAAGTAACCATTTGGTTCTGAGCCACATAAATTAAAATCTAATCCTTCGGGCCAGCCCTAGCAGAGCTGTTAATCAGCTCGGTGGTCTGGTTAAACTAAGACATACTCAACTTGTATTTAGTAGTATGCCAAATATTTAAAATCAAGAAATAACTAATGAGGAAACCTGTGTATCTTAGAGTTAAACTACTCTGGGCAGCAATAAGCAACTATACTTAAGAAAGTAAATAACTATCACCTAGTTGTTCAGTACTTAGTCTTTTAACTTCTTAATTATATCCAGAGGTTGAAAACAAGTCCCACACATATGTTATTAGTGTATTAGGAAATTGTGTTTCTCAAACATCAAAACTACCAAAGCATTAGTCCAAGTTTCAATGATATAAGTAACTGATAAGTGAATGCCCCAACATCAGTACTGGCAAGTTGACATTGAACAGTGGCTGTTACGTGTAGGAAAAGTCTTCCCACAAAAGGAAATCTGGCATTTATTTCGTTATTTCACTTATGCAACCAGGGATGTTGGACCATTCAGTGTGAATGGATTCATTCCAGATAATAGTACAAAGAACAAATATTACTTTTATATACAGATTCTTTGCAAATAGTATTCAAAAAGTTTTGTTAACATAACAATTTGGAAACAATACTTCCAAAGGAAATATATTGCAAACTTACCACTAGAGGAACCTGAAGAAGCATAGAAAGTTCATCCAATTCTTGCATTGGGGTGTTAGGATGGATCAAGCCACCTTGATTAGAGATCACTGCGTAAGATCCAACAAGGGCATTGTTTGCAATAGTGTGTCTAAACACTTCCACTTGCAATACATCATGTATAATTTCTTCTGTTTCCTGAGGGAGGGGGAAAAAAAGGTAAAGATCTTATGATTTTGGGCTGAAGACAAAATCTTAATGAATTTAATTACTTACATGTACCTCAAAAAGGAGAATGACAGTGTACCCCACTATGCACTACAGGAAAAACTAAAGGGAGTCTCTGATGATGATGTTTTTATGAATTTATTTTTCACTGGTCTCCTAATCAGCTATGTCACTTTCACTTCATGTTGTTCTAAATTTCTCTGGCCACTTGAAAATAAATAATTAGGGCAAACCCTATGAGTCTGAGAATGTAACTCAGGGGGTTAAAGTACCTCAGAATACCATGAGTATCCTTCCTAACCATCATTTATGCGTTTATTTATTCTACCTGGCTTTGCTCCATTTTTCATCTTGCACTAAAGTTCAACCCTCTTATTAACCCTTAAACGTCAAAGCGGTATTTTAAAAATCGTCTCCCGTATGCCGGCAGCGTTCGCGAGTGAGCGCCGAAGCAGAAAAAATGTTTTTTTCAAAAAATCACAGCACGCTTAGTTTTCAAGATTAAGAGTTCATTTTTGGCTCCTTTTTTTGTCATTGCCTGAAGTTTAGTATGCAACCATCAGAAACGAAAAAAATATCATTATCATATATAAATATTGGGATATATGACCGCGAAAAAAATTTAATATATAATTGTATACAAATCGCGCTGTGAGCAAAACGGTTAAAGATAATGAGTTAAAAAAATTTTCATTATATTGTACACTAAATTGCGATCATTTTGGTATATAAGACATTGTAAAACAATCAAGGCAACACAAAGAAAATATTATCACAAAATGATGCATGAATTCATAATGCGCGGATGTAAAAAAAAAAGCTGTTTTCAAAAATCTCACCATAAATCGAAATATTGTGCTAGAGACTTCCAATTTGTTGCAAAATGAAGGTAATTGATTGAATATTACTAGACTGTAAGCGTTGTAGCTTACAATTGCAGTTTTCTACCATTTCAGTCGAGTTAAAGTTGACCGAAGGAAGAATTTTATCTATTTATCGTTATTTATATGAAAATATTTCAAAACTGATAAAAGCTACAACCATAGGTTGTTTTTAGTTGTATTCTACATGAATTTGTGCACATTTTCATATATAAAACTTTATGTAACAGCTAATTTAAAATGGTGCAAACATTACGACAATCAGACGAAAAAATTTATTATTTTTTTCGGAAGAGTTACCGCGCGGACGTAAGGAAAAAGTTTATTTCATAAATTCACCATAAATCGAAATATTGTGCTAGAGACCTAAAATTTGTTGCAAAATGAAGGTAATTGATTGAATATTACTAGACTGTAAGCGTTGTAGCTTACAATTGCAGTTTTCGACCATTTCGGTCGAGTTAAAGTTGACCAAAGGACAAATTTTTTCTATTTATCGTTATGTATATGAAAATATTTCAAAACTGATAAAAGCTCCAACCATGAGTTGTTTTTAGTTGTATTCTACATGAAATTGCACACATTTTCATATAAACAACTTTATGTAACGGCTAATTTAAAATGGTGCAAACATTTCAACAATCGGATGAAAAAATTTATGATTTTTTCGGAAGGAGTTACCGCGCGGACGTAAGGAAAAAGTTTTTTTTTTTTTTTTTTTTTTAAATTCACCATTAACCGAAATATTGTGCTAGAGACTTCCAGTTTGTTGCAAAATAAAGGTAAATAATTGAATATTACTAGAATATAATAGTTTTAGATTACAACTGTGTTTTTTTTTACCATTTGGTAGAGTCAAAGTTGACCGAAGGTTGATATTTTGGCACATCGTTATTTATATGAAAATATTTCAAAACTGATAAAAGCACAACCATGAGTTGTTTTTTGTTGTATTCTACATGAAATTGTGCACATTTTCATACATAAAAGTTTATGTGACAGCTAATTTAAAATGGTGTAAAAATTATGTCAAAGTGACGAAATAATTTCTGAGATGTGTCGCTGATACTTTTCAGTGCGATAAGAAAGAAATTCGCACTTGCGCGCCTGGGTAATGATTGTAAACAAAACAACACCTTGATCCGTGAGCTCCCAGCATCCCCCCAGGCAAGTGATTCAAAAGTTTTTGCCTAGTAGGCCTATAACTATTTTTCCGCAAATTTTTAAAAAATCTTTTTTATATCGACATACCATATGTCCAACCGGCACCCAACAGACAATTTATATCGACGTTTAATACGTCCAATCGGCGTTAAAAGGTTAAATTCAAAGAGTTTAGAGATGCAATCAACTAGGTAAGGTAAAGTAAAAGGTTCTATGCATTGTGTATTAGATTTAACAAACTACAGAAACTGTTCTTAAAAACTAAGAATTCTTACAGCTATATACTTCATAATCTCATTTTCATGAATTAAGAATCTTCTCAGTAACTGAATAAACAACAATTCAGTACTTCAGATTACTCATTTCTGCTTATAATTACTTACCCGATCAATGTCTGGATGGACGAGAGCAATGTAGTCATTACAGGCAATAACATTACCAAGAGCTGACAATCTTTCTTCTATGCGCTGAATTTTGACTTTTTCTGGCAGATGATCTCTCAGGTGCTGCAATTCGGGATCTGTTGTCGTGTGAGGAACAAGAAGGCCATGTCTGTTTCCTGTGAACAAAGGCTTTGAAATTAACTGACCAAAAAATAATTTTTTTTTTAATTATTTTTATTCATACAAACCCATTAACCATTTTCTTAACCATAAATATAACATTATTCTGTGTGAGAAATTAGTCCCAGACAAACTAATATATAAGCACTACTATACAAATGGCCAGATCTACTTCTTACCTGCAACCATAGAGCCTACAATTCGACATCCTCCAACAGATGTGTGAACAACCGGGATGACTTCACTGAGGTGGTCCTCAAATATGCTGCAAAATTCAAAACTTCTTACTATATTTACATACTAAACAAAATATAAAATATTATAACTAAACAATATGTGCAATTTAACCCTAGAGGTGCTAGGGAGTTCCCACTTAAGGACGATGGCAATACTATTATGCATTACCAACTTCAGTGATGGAACCAATATTTTCTAGCTCATTTTTTAACTCATCACTTAATGTTATACATGGTTGTGTTTGCCTTGTGTTGCAGATTAATAAAAAAAAATTAAATATAAGATACTATTTTTGAAAACTGACATTTAAAAATAATATTTTTGGTTAGGGAAAAGTATTTTAAAAACTGCATTTTAGTTTTGGAATGTTTTATACAATATATTCCAAGATAATTTCACATTTTTTCATGACAATATTACTACTTAGCTATTCTAGAAACTCCTATAAAATTACAAAAAATATACAGCAGTTATTAATTGGTTGAATCAGTGAATATGTGTGTATGTTAACCAATTATGCACACTAACTTTTAAACCAATATTACTATCATCGCAGTCATTTTAACTACCTGTCTCGATATCACTATTTGATGGAAATGAATATGCATCATCATCAAAAGCAATTATCACCAAAATTTACAAAATAAACTAAGATTTATATATATCTTCGAACGTTGTAACTTCATGATATGAAAGCCTCCCTAGTCCAGACCCCATGGACTGACAGAAGGTTTACAATTATGCTATTTTTATACCTATGATTAAGAGAAATCTGGCATCTTTTATGTTCAGGGGTGAGCTATGTGGGTGGTGAGACAGTTGATGTCACTCAAACAGAGCTAAGGGGGGGGGGGGGGGGGGGGGGGGGGGGGGGACTAAATTTATAGCATGAAAATAAAGCTTCGATATAGACACCGTCCTTGTGCAGCATGTAAAGCATCGATTTTAGCAACGCGCCGCACCATGTGACTTAAACAGTTGTATATAGCGAATATAACGATTTGTCGAAAAATGATATTGTTATGATAGAATAAAGTTTGTTCACACTTACCTGGCAGATATATATATAGCTGTATTCTCCGAAGTCCGACAGAATTTCAAAACTTACGACACACGCAGTGGGAGGCCAGGTGGTTAGTATCCATTCCCGCCGCTGGGAGGTGGGTATCAGGAACCATTCCCATTTTCTATTCAGATTTTCTAGTGCCACTGTCTCCTGAGGGGAGGTGGGTGGGCACTATGAATATATATATCTGCCAGGTAAATATGAACAAACTTTATTGTATCATAACAATATCATTTTGTTCATGAGACTTACCTGTCAGATATATATATAGCTGAATCCCACCATTGGAGGTGGGAAGAGACAGAATAGGATTTAGGAAAAAAATTACATGTAGATGATTGACACCTTGGTTCCTTACCTGTTAGCATAGCTGACTTTGTGATTACTGTCACCCAAGTCTGCTTCTGTATAGCTGTTGAGTTCTAGATGATCTGTCAACGGGGGCGTGACCACAATGTGACTAGACCATATTGACCATACTATGAGGGCAACGAAGCAAAACAACCACCTGACCAAGCCTAACATAAGTTAAGATAGCATAACTTAAGCTAAAGACTGGGAAGTCCGCCTCTGGCGGCCGACCCAACAACCATAAAAACAAAACAATTAAAAAACACTTCCTAACCATTTTCTAAAGGATAGGATGAGTGCTACTTTCTGCCCCCAAAATTGTATCTGCTGAAACGTATGGCCCTAGCGAACAGCAGTTCTCATATGTTGTTTTCACATCTCTCAGGTAGTGTGAAGTGAACACCGAGTTGCTTCGCCAAAAGGTGGCACCCAGGATGTCACTGAGTGCCATATTCTTCTGAAATGCCACTGAGGTTGCAATCGCCCTCACCTCGTGAGCATTTACTTTTAACAGTTTAAGATCACCGTCTTGACAGTTTATATAAGCCTCCTTAATGGTATTCCTTAAGAAGAACGCCAGTGCGTTCTTCGACATAGGCAAGTCTGGCCTCTTAACCGAACACCACAGATTGTCCGAAGGACCTCGACTTTCCTTCGTTCTATCTAAATAAAACTTGAGAGCCCTGACAGGGCACAGGACTCTCTCTGGCTCTTGTCCAAGAATTTCCGCCATCCCCTTGATTTCAAAGCTCTTGGGCCAAGGGTTAGACGGGTTCTCCTTCTTGGCTAAAAACGTAGTGCTTAAGGTACATACAGCATTATGTCCTTTAAAACCTATATGTTTGCTGATGGCTTGAACTTCGCTAACTCTCTTCGCCGTGGCCAGGGCGGTTAGGAAAATAGCCTTTCTGGTCACATCCTTCTATGTCGCAGAACGGAGAGGCTCGAATGGACTAGACATCAGGAACTTCAAAACTACGTCCAAGTTCCTGGAAGGCAGCTTTGGCTGAGCCACCTTAATGGTTTCAAAAGACCTTAAAAGATCGTGAAGGTCCTTGTTGTTTGCTAGATACAAACCTCTATGTCTAAAGACCGCTGACAACATACTCCTATATCCTTTAATAGTTGGGACTGCCAGCTTTTCTTCTTTCCCCAGATAAAAAAGGAAGTCGGCTATCTGATTCACAGAGGTCGTGGTTGAGGAAATGCCCTTCTTCCTGCACCATCTCCTGAAAGCGGCCCACTTCGATTGATACACCATGCTAGAGGAAGCTCTGGCAATAGCCCTTGCCACTGATCTTGAAAAACCTCTCGCTCTGGCCAACTTTTCGATAGTCTGAATGCAGTTACTCAGAGCGGGGAGGTTTTTGTGGTATCTCTCGAAGTGGGGCTGTCTGAGTAGATCGACTCTCCAAGGCAGTGTCCTCGGGAAGTCCACTATGAAGGTCATGAACTCTGTGAACCAATCTCTTGAAGGCCAAAATGGGGCAATCAACGTCATCCTTGCTCCTTCTGACGCCGCAAACTTCCTGATGACCTCTCCCAAGATCTTGAACGGGGAAAAGGCATATAAGTCCATCCCTGCCCAATCCCAGAGGAGGGCATCTACCGCTACTGCTCCTGGATCGAGTACAGGGGAGCAGTATAGAGGAAGCCTCTTCATACTCGACGTTGCAAAAAGATCCACCAAGGGACGTCCCCATAACCTCCACAATTCCTGACATGCCTCTTGGTGAAGGGTCCATTCGGTCGGAAGCAGTTGTTGTAGCTGACTGAGCAGATCCGCACGGACGTTCTCCACTCCTGCAACGAATCTCGTAAGAATCGTTACATTCCGTGCCTGGGCCCACAGCAGGATCTCTCTTGCTAGGCCGAACAGGGACCGAGAGTGTGTTCCTCCGTTTCTTGAGGTACGCCAGAGCTGTGGTGTTGTCCGAGTTGATCTGGACTACTCGGCCTAAAACTCGCTCCTCAAAAAATTGGAGGGCCAAAAGAATTGCCCCCAATTCTTTGAGATTTATGTGCCAGGACACCTGTTCCCCTCTCCAGGTGCCTGACACATCTTCCCCCCCTAGTGTTGCTCCCCAACCCGACGTGGACGCGTCTGAAAACAACACTAGGTCGGGGCTCTGAAGGCTGAGAGAAACACCTCCTGCCAACTTTACGGGGTCGAGCCACCACCTTGACAGATTGGGAGATCCTCAAAGTCACTTCCAGAGCCTCCTTGTTCTCCCAGTTCTCCACAAGGAAAAACTGGAGTGGTCTGAGATGCAGTCTCCCCAGGGACACAAACTCCTCCAGCGAGGATATGGTCCCCAGCAGACTCATCCATTCCCTCACCGAGCATGTTTCCTTCCCCAGGAAGGCTGAAACTTTGTCGAAGCAGTGCTGCTGTCGTTCCTGGGACGGAAAAGCTCGAAAAGCCACTGAATCCATCTGAATCCCCAGATACACGATGGACTGAGTTGGGGTCAGATGGGACTTTTCGAAGTTTACAAGAAGTCCTGGGGGCTTTGTCAATTCTAACATGTATGAAGGTCCTCCAGACACCTCGCCTCCGACGAGGCTCGAATGAGCCAATCGTCCAGGTATAGCGAGACTCTTATTCTTGAAAGGTGAAGCCATCTTGCCACATTCCTCATCAGCACCGTGAAAATCATCGGTGCTGTGCTTAGCCCGAAGCAAAGAGCCCTGAACTGATAGACCTGTCCCTTCAGGACAAACCTCAGGTACTTCTTTGACTGAGGATGGATAGGGACACGAAAGTAGGCGTCCTTGAGGTCTAACGAAACCATCCAGTCACCTGGTCTTAAGGCTCCTAGAACCGACGGAGACGTCTCCATCTTGAATTTCTCTTTCGCTACAAAATGGTTCAGCCTGCTGACGTCCAGGACTGGTCTCCATCCTCCCGACTGCTTCGGCACAAGGAACAACCTGTTGTAGAAACCTGGGGATTCCAAATCTAGGACCTGTTCCACAGCTCTCTTCTCGAGCATTTGCTCGAGCAGATCGAAAAGAATCTGCTGCTTTTCTGAATGGTAGGAGGGCAACAGATCCATGGGCGTAGTGCACAGCGGTGGAAGTTCGAGGAATGGGATCTTGTATCCCTTTTCGATGACTTCGAGGGACCAGCTGTCCGTCCCTCTCATCTCAGGCTGGGGGGCCGGGGGAGGAAAAGAGGCTTTTGCTCCTTTTGCGAAGGAAAGAGGCCTGGCTCCAACTGGTGTCTGAAGGTCCGACGAGTCACTTCTTGCCCCTAACCTTGGAAGGGGCTCTGCCTCTGGGAAGACCTCTTCCTCGAGGAGACGATCTCGAGAAAGCTCCTCCGCGAAAGGGCTTCTGCTTCTTGGAAGCCTGTCCAAGTGGAGTAGTCGAAGGGACTGCTGGACGTCTGGACGACTGGGCCAGGAGGTCTTGGGTAGCCTTTTCCTGCAGGCTGACAGCGAGATCCTTAACCATGGATTGCGGGAAAAGATGGCTCAAAAGAGGGGCGAACAGCAACTCTGCCCTCTGTGAGGGAGAAACAGACTTCGCTGTGAAGTTACAGTACAAGGCCCTCTTCTTCAAAAGCCCCATACAAAAGTGGGAAGCCAATTCATCCGAGCTATCCCTGACGGCCTTGTCCATGCAAGCTAAAACGCTGGACAGCTCCTCCAGACAAATAGAGTCAGGACTCCGAGACTACAAGTCAAGGGCTCCCAAACACCAGTCCAGAAAGTTGAAGACTTCCATCGTCCAAAACAGCCCTTTCAGATGATGATCCAGCTCCGAAAGAGTCCAAGACACCTTCGCAGAGGAAAGGAGAGACCTCCTTCGAGCATCCACAAGGCTGGCAAAGTCTCCCTGGGAAGAGGAAGGAACTCTCAAAACCAACTTCCTCTCCCATCTCATACCAGATCCCTGCCTTTCCACTCAACCTCGACGGAGGCAGGGCAAAAGAGTCTTGCCTTGGGCCTTCCTGGAATCCATCCAATCGTGGACTTTCTTGAGGGCTCTCTTCGTAGAAAGAGACGTCGATATCTTGACAAAGCCTGGCGTTCTCCTCGTCTTCGATGAAGCTAACTGCGAAGGAGGAGAGCGAGGGGCAGAGGGTTGGAACTTGTCTCCAAACAAGTCCCTCAGAAGGCAGGCCAAAACCTGGTAGTCCGAAGTTGACGAAGTAGAAGGCTGCTCCTCATCCGCAGGCTCTGACAAACTTGATAACTGTCCCTCTTCAACGGGAGCAACAGAAGAGTCTTCCAACATCCGAGAAGTTCTAAGACCTTGAGGTCCAATTCGCAAAAGGGACCTTCGCTTCGAAGAAGTACTTGCAGAACAAGGCCAGGCATCCTTAACAGCAGCCTCTGAAGCGTCCCGAAGATCCGCGAAATGGGCATCCTGACGAGCCGCAGCAGCAAGAGAAGCATCATTGCGAGCAGCCTGAGGAGCGTCATGCTGAGCGGCATGTAGAGCGTCATACTGAGCGGCATGTAGAGCGTCACGAAGGGGAGCACGAGGAGCATCATAACGAGAAGCTCGGCGATCCCTGCTACGATGAGCCTTACGGTCTAGAGAGTTTCTAGGGTGACGCTCATCGAAACCTCTAGACAAGCGCTGAGGTGGCAAACGAAATCTAGAGGGCGACGAAGCAGACAAAGGAGACGAACGAGGAGAAGGAGAGGGGGACTGCTTGGACCTCTTGATAGGCAGTCTCGAGTCCTTCCTGCGTCGACGCGGCTCTGCCTCCCTCTCGGTGATAAACGAAGCCAACTGCCGCTGCATTCCAAGCAGAATCTTCTTTGTAGGAGAAGACTCCTTCTCAGGGGAAGGACTGATCCTGAGAGAAGACGAGGGGCAAGGGGACACCTTCTTCCTTCTCACAGGAAAAGCGACAGCTCTTTCCCTGGAGCGACTGGGGCGCTCAACAGCGTCATCCTCCGATGACGTCCTGGTCCTCTTCTGCGGCAGGAAAGCGTCAAAACTCTCAGGCGACGACCGAAACGCATCTCGAGAAAGAGGACATGAAGCTTCTCTTAAGAGGGAGAAAGTCCTTCCGAGAGCTCCACCCCTTGCACGGGGAGGACGTTTCGGATCACGAGAAGCAATCCTTAAGGATTCGTGCACGAGCACGATCCTTGGCAGCCTGGGAAGCGTCATCAGGACCTGCCGAAGGGACGCCAGATCAGTGGGGAGCCCCCGTAACCCTCCTTCGGCTTTTGACTTGCCCACTCCCGGAGTCCTGGGAGTCCGACAGAGGTCCAGGCCTAGAGGCATTATAGGGCCGATCTGACGGCCCCTCCACAACACTAGGGGCACTAATACCATCACCACACTTCACACCACCACTTTGCAGAGCGAGCACTTTCAATTCCAGGTTACAAATGGAATCCATAATTACAGACAGGGCATTACCTTCCGCAGACACAACCTCAGGGCCCGAAGGCAACACCACAGGGTTAGGGATAGCAAAGTCTACAGGAGGGTTAGCAGGTGAAAAATCACTACCCTGACTTCTACTCGCTGACACACTCCTGGACGAAGACCTCGTGATCCTGTCAAGCTCTAACTTACGCACATAAGAATCATAAGTCTTCCAACTGGAATCAGGCAAACTCTCACACTCCTTACACCGATCATTTATCAAACATACATGTCCCCTACACCTTGTGCATACCGTATGAGGATCTACCGAACCTATCGGTAGCCTCACCTTACACTCTTCCACACAACATACTCTGAAACTAGCAGAACTAGATCCAGACATCTTATCCAAGAAAAATCAAAGCAAAATCCAAAGCAGTCCACAATAGCGTATGCATAGCCACGAATCCAAGTCAAAAAACCAAAAGACAATCAGAATACTCAATAGATTATGGGAATGGTTCCTGATACCCGCCCCAGTAGCGAGAATAGGTACTAACCACCTGTCCTCCCACTGCGTGTGTCGTAAGTTTTGAAATTCTTCGGACCTTGGAGAATAGGGCTATATATATATCTGACAGGTAAGTCTCATGAACAAATTGTATTTTTCCTAACTATACAAACCTGAGGTACATTAACAATAGGAATGTAACTTGCAGCAGCTGGAACGGTCGTAAGCTTCGAACAAGGGAGTTCGGTAGTTAACTGCTTGTCCGACAGTCAGCACACCATGCGACTGGGAGGTGAAGAATCACTTTGCTTTAGGCCCAGGAAAAACAGAGTGAGGGGTGGCATGAGGTGGGACTATGTGTAAAGGACCTCAGGTTTGTATAGTTAGGAAAAATACAATTTTCGACAAATTGTTATTTGTTCCGATACGTAATACAAACCATCGGTCCTTTAACAATAGGAGGACTCACTTCTTGGTGGGTGGAATCTGAGTCAATGAACAGACTGGTGTTCGTCCAACCTTGGTTCCCTCCCTGGTCGTAAGAGCAGAGGGAGGGATCCTAGCCTCTGCCCAATGATCTGGGTATGTACCGCAGGATCAATGGTCAGACCTCTGGACCCAGGTAATAAGAGGGAGGCCAGCGTACCTCTTAAAACTAGCAAGCAAGAACTTGTTCCTATTGCAAGAGGCAATATGAAGTCATGGGTTTGTCTCTTGTTGGCTTCCACTCCCCCCCCTTGTTGGGGGAAGTGGTGGATAATCGCTCCTATCCCTAATTAAAGGGATAGGATGGAGCTCGGTCGAGTAGCTTACCTGCATCGGTCTCCTGTTCCAGCGTAGTGACGACCGCATCCCTCTGCCCACAGGTAGAGGGGGAGAAAAAGATGGGGAAGAGAAGCCAGTCACACTCTCATTCACTCATCCATTCATGCAGTCACACAAGGAGGTGAAGGTGGTCTGGTTGGTCCATACCCCTGCCTTCAGGAACTGTGCCACGGAGAAGTTCTTGCAAAACGCAAGGGAAGGACCAATGCCTCTGACTTCGTGGGCTCTCGGACGAAGGGTACGGATGTCGTCGCTACCATCAGCTTTGTACGCCCTCCTGATCACCTCATGCAGCCAGAAAGAAAGTGTGTTCTTGGATACTTCTTTCTTGGTCACCCCGGTGCTAACGAAGAGGCATCGACACTCAGGGAAGTACGGCGGGTCTCTTGCCTTTGACCTCACAGGTCAAAGCAGCATCTAATCCGCATCGTTGTCGGTGAAGTCCAATAGGGAGGGGATCGTGAATGACTCGAACCGGTCATCACGGACCGAAGGATTCTGAGTCTTCCCTACAAAGTTCGAGACAAAATTGAGCGTCACAGATCCCCATCCCCTGGTATGCTTGATGTCGAAGGAAAGACCATGAAGTTACCCTACTCTCTTCGCCAATGCCAGGGCCAGCAAGAAGAGGGTCTTGAGGGTCAGATCCCTGTCTGACGACTCTCAGAGTGGCTCGAAGGGACTTCAAGTCAGACTCCTTTGGACGAGAGTCGCATCCCACTCAGGGGGCCTGAGTTCCCTGGGTGGGCAAGACCTCTCGAAGCTCCTCATGAGAAGGGAGATCTCGAACGAGTTCGAGATATCCATTCCCCTCAGTTTCAGGACTAGGGCTAAGGCGGCCCTATATCCTTTGACTGTGGGGACGGAGAGGAGCTTCTCTCAGCAAAGAAAAACGAGGAAATCCGCTACCTGCTGAAGAGTGGCTCTTAGAGGAGATAGACTCCGTCTACGACATCAACCACAGAAGACGGCCCACTTTCCCTGGTACATAGCTGCAGAGGACTGTCTGATATACCCAGCCATCTCTGTTGCTGCTCGGCGAGAAAAGCCTGTCGCTCGCAAGAGATGGTGGATAACAGCCAGCCGTGAAGACAAAGGGACTGGACTGACTGGTGGTACCGTTCCACGTGTGGCTGGCAGAGAAGGTTGTGGCCAAGGGGGAATCTCAATCGGTGCTTCCGCAAGCAGAGCCAGCAGGATCATCCGGAGATTCGGGGTGACCAGCACTCTGCTGATTATCTTGCGAATCAGACAGAACGGGGGAAAGGCATAGACGAAGAGGTTGTCCCACGGGTGTTGAAGAGCGTCCTCTGCAGCAGCCCATGGGTCCGGATGGGTCCGGCACAGCCGAGAAGAAAACCTGAAGTTTCCTGTTGTGCCGGGTGGCGAACAGATCTACGACTGGACACCCCCACAGGTTGAAGAGCCTTTCCGCCACGTCTGGGTGTAGGGACCAATCGGGCCCTATCACCTGATCCTGATGGCTGAGCTTGTCTGCTACTACTTTCCTCTTGCCTGGAATGTAGCACGCTGACAGCTCTACTGAGTGAGCCACGGCCCACTCGTGCACCTGCAACGTCAACTAGTGCAGCGGGAGGGCCTACGTATGCCACTACTGTGGTGCTGTCGCACATCAACACCACCAAGCGTCCCATCAGATGGTCCTGGAACTCTTGAAGAGCGAGGAACGCTGACTTGAGCTCCAGTACGTTGATGTGAAGGTGCTTGTCGTGATGATCCCACACGCCTGCAATCAGCAACTCCTCCAGGTGTGCGCCCCATCCCTCGGTGGATGCGTCTGAAAACAGCAACATCTCCGGGGGTGCGGAGAGGCACTTCTCTTACGAGGTTCCTGTCGTCCAGCCACCAGGCTAGGTCCAGCCTCACCTTCTCCATGAGGGACACAGGGAAGTACGGCGGGTCTCTTGCCTGTGACCAACTCTCCTTTAGTCTCCACTGGAGAGACCGCAGGTGAAGACGCCCATGAGGGACTAACTTCTTGAGTGACGACAGGTGGCCGATCACGACCTGCCACTGCTGAGCTGGCTGTTCCCGCCGAGACAAGAACTGGTTGGCTGCCTCCCTGAATCTGCTGATCAGCGAGTCTGAGGGGAAGACTCGCCCTGCTACCGTATCGATCAGCATACCCAGGTAGTACTTCATCCTCTGCTTGGGCTAGAGATCTGACTTCTTGAAGTTTACCACGATCTCCAGATTGCGGCAGAACTCGAGGAGTTGATCCCTGTGCCTTAGCAACTGCGAGCAGGAACTCGCCAGGACTAACCAGTCATCGAGATACCTCAAAAGACGTATCCCTGACGAGTGGGCCCAAGCAGACACCTGAGTGAACACTCGCTTGAACACCTGTGGGGCGGTTGAGAGACTGAAGCAAAGTGCCCTGAATTCGTACACCGTCTCGTCGAGAATGAAGTGGAGGTACTTCCTGGAGGATTGATGAACAGGTATCTGGAAATACGCGTCCTTCAAGTCCACCGAAAGCATAGTCGTTCTCCCTGATGGAGTCGAGCGGAGCGTGCCGTCTCCATCGTGAACCGAGACTGGCGAACGAATCGGTTCAGGGGAGAGAGATCTATCACCGGGCACCAGCCCCCCGAAGACTTCTCCACCAGGAAAAGACAGCTGTAGAAGCCCGGTGACTGATCCCTGACGATCTCCTCCTTTGCTCAGCATGGCTTGGACTTCCTGCCGAAGTCCTTGGATGATCCGGAAATGTATGTCTGAAGGTGGACCTGGTTGGAGGTGAGGGGTGGCCGAGACTTGAAGGGTAGTAGATACCCCTCCCGAAGGACGTCTACTATCCAGGTCTCCGCTGCCATGTTGCCCAATGGCTCGCCAGGCAGCCCCCCCACTTCCGGCAGCAGGTGAGGGGGAACACCGTCCCTAGCGTTTCCCACCTCTCTTCGTCGTCTTCTTCCCAGCTACCCTCGTGAGAAGGAGGGCTGGGAGGAGGGCTGGTGACGGTCGCTCCTTGAAGAAGCTGAAGGCAGAGTCTTTCCTCTGGTCTTCAACAATGCGATCGTCTTGGCCTCAGAGGAAGCGCTAACCAAACTCTTGGGCTTGGCCGCAGTAGCTCGAGGCTGCCCAGACGCCTTCGAGACTGCCTGGTGGACTAAACGGTCACTGTCGTCAGTGTGCCGTCGTCCCACCGCAGCATCCACCATCTCTCCTGGGAAGAGAGAGGAGGAACTCCGCACCGGTCCGTTGCGAAGACCCAAAGCCGCCTCAAGCCCAGCCGCCATGGTCACTCGGGTGAGGACTGCGTCCCTACGCCAAAGAACCAGGTTGGCCCACACGTTTGCCGTCTGGTGGGCTAGGTAGGAGATGGCTCTACCTCCAGACTGGCACAGTCTCCCGAAAGCCGGGTCACCTTCAGGAGAGATGTCCCCGAGGTGGCCGTGACCTTAGACACTGTGAGGGACCACAGCTCTAGCCAGGAGACTGCTTGGAACGCCACCATGACAGTCGATTCCAAGGTGAGTGGCCTCTTGCTGCGAGAAATGATATTGTTATGATACAATAAAGTTTCATACATACTTACCTGTCAGATATATATTATAAATGGCCCACCCAGCCTCCCTGCAGGAGACAGGTGGAAGAGAGAAAATCTGGTTCTAGAACAGTAATGGTTCCTATTCCTGCCACCCAGCGGCAGGCCGCTAGATCACCTGACCTACCTGCAGCGTGTGCCGCGAAATTCGAATTTCTGTCTGGGACGACGGAGTCTATAGCTAAGTATATATCTGACAGGTAAGTATGTATGAAACTTTATTGTATCATAACTATCATTTTCATACATTCAACTTCCCTGACAGATATATACTTAGCTGATTGGCACCTTTGGCGGAGGGTAAGAGACAGATAATAACTGACTATGCAGGTAAACAACATACGTTGTAGGTAATAAAAATAAAAATACCCTGGTTCCTACCTGTTTTGGCGGAAGATTTCAGAGCTACTGCTTAGAAGTCTGCTTCGCCTCAAGAGCCTCAGCGAGGATGTGACCTATGGCTAAGAGCTCTTGCGAGGACTGTCGATGGGGTCTTATCCACTTACTCGACAGAACTTGATGGCCTTTGTCAATGGGGTCCTATCCACTTACATGACAATACACCTATGCCTAATGGCTTAACAAAGGAGTACAACACTGATCCCGATCACCCGATCCTAACAGTGGATTAGTACTAAGATTGAAAGGAGTTACCCCAACCACCTTTTAAACAACCTTACAATTCAACACCAAACTATTTTAAAATAAAAATTAAACAAAAATTAAAGAAAAATGACAATTTGTCAAAAATTGCATTTTTCCTAACTATACAAACCTGAGGTCCTTTAACAATAGGAAGTAGCTAGCGGCAGCTGGAACGGTCATAAGCTTTGAACAAGGGGAGAACGGTAGTTAATAGCTTGTCCGACACTGGGAGGTAAACATGTTATTGTTATGATACAATAAAGTTTGTTCATACTTACCTGGCAGATATATATATAGCTGTATTCTCCGACGTCCGACAGAATTTCAAAACTCCCGGCACACGCAGTGGGCGGCCAGGTGGTTAGTACCCATTCCCGCCGCTGGGAGGCGGATATCAGGAATCATTCCCATTCCTATTCAGATTTTTCATACCACTGTTCCCCTGAGGGGAGGTGGGTGGGTACTTTAATTATATATATCTGCCAGGTAAGTATGAACAAACTTTATTGTATCATAACAATAACATTTTGTTCATGAAACTTACCTGTCAGATATATATATAGCTGAATCCCACCATTGGAGGTGGGAAGGGACAGAATAGAAGGATTTAGGAAACACCTCAAGTGCAGATGATTGACATCTTGATCTTACCTGTTGCATAGCTGACTTCTTGATTACTGTCACCGAAGTCTGCTTTTGCTTTACTAGAGTTGCCAACAAGGTAGTGAACTGTGTAGTTGCGTGCGCTCTAGATTGATCTGTCAACGGGGCGTGACCACAATGTGACTAGACCATATTGACCATACTGTGAGGGCAACTAAGTAAAACCACCATCTGACCTAACCTATCGAAG
>NC_087208.1:53960854-53992134 GCF_015104395.2 Macrobrachium nipponense | reverse complement strand
TCTCCTGGGAAGAGAGACGTGGAACTCCGTAAAGGTCCGTTTCGAAGTCCAATGCCGCTTCACGCCCGGCCGCCCTGGACACCCGAGTAAGGACAGCGTCCCTTCGTCGGAGAACCAGGTTGGCCCACAGGTTCACCGTCTGGTGGGCAAGGAAAGAGATGGCTCTTCCCCCAGACTGGCAAAGTCTCCTGAAGGCCGAGTCATCTTCGGAGAAATTCCCCCAGAGTTGGCTGCGACCTTAGATACTGTGAGGGACCACAGATATAGCAGGAGACGGCCTGGAAAGCTGCCATGGCTGTAGATTCCAGGCCTAGTGCCTCTGCTGCGAGAACCACAGGTTCTCGGACAGGAGCTGTTGCAGAGACACACCCGGAGTCAGCCTCGCTAACTCCGGGTTCACCTGTTTGGGCGGCATCGGATCTTCAGATGGCACGAAAACCGCCGATGTCGTAGCAGAGGAGGTGGAAGTAGCTTGCTAGACCTGCCAGACTTCAGTGAACCGTCCTGTCCAGAGACAAGCGATTCAACTTGGTCCAGCACTGAGTCAGCCAGCTCTGACCGCGGCAAACCCACCGTCGGTCTGGGTTCCCTCTTCGGGCCCCAGAACGACTCGAGCCGGGACGTGGGCTCGGATGGTGGGAGCGGCGATCCTTCCCCGAGGTCGTTGTGCTGACGAATCAGCGCAATAACCTCGGCAAAGTTCCTCTGGATCTCAGGAGTGACTGCATCCTGTGGAGTCGGACCGTCCAGTCCCTCAAACAGGAGCACCTCCCGAGACCCTCCTCCCTCAAGGAGAGGAGCAGCGACAGCCCCCTCTCGGTCTCCTCCAACCACCTGTGCGTAATGACCTGGCTGGTCCGAGAACCGAGCCTGGTACGTACGACGACGTGGCGGGATCCTGAAGGGCGCACCCTTCACGATCACTCCTCAATACCTCGCCCCTCCCGGTGTAACCCGAGGAGGTTGAAGGTATGGGAGAGGCAGACCTGACGCTCTCTCCTCGCTCACTGGCAGAACCAGCGGGCTTGGAGGACTGCAGGCGATCGTCAACCCGCGGTGGCGATCGAGCTGCAGACCTAGTCGAGCCGTCTCGCTGTGGAGAACGGCTGGACCGAGACAGCGGCCCCGGTCTCGTGTGTCAGAGGAGCTGGTGCTGGTTACCGTACCCGATTGCTCTCTGTAAGAGCGACGGTCAGGGCGACCACCGCGAGCTCCACTGTCACGGTGAGACCGGTGCGTGTCCTCACGGTGCGTCAGTTCGCTGGTACCAGCCGTGGCTGTGCCGGCGAACGGGGGACCTCTTCCCAGCCTCAGCCCATGGCCGGTCATGGACCGTCACGTCCGCCCGGGGTAGCCAGCTGCTCGCCGCGAGAGCGAGAGCTGGTCTGGTGAGAGTCGCATGTGAGCGGCTGTCACCAGTCTTCCGCTCCGTGCCGTGGACCTGACGCTGAGCGGACTCAGAGGTCTGGTTCCTGGCTGCACGGTCGCTGGTAGGCGACCGTACACTCGGTACCTCTCGCGAACGAGCGGCCGAGCCGGATCCTGCTGCTGTGGCCGAACCACTGACAGCAGGTGAGGAAGTGCCGGTGTTAGCCGGCCCCCTCTGGTCCCCGTAGTCTTCTTCCTTGCGGGAGAAGAGACGGGTCCTGCTCCCGAAGGAGCAGGGCGACCAGCGGAAGAACCCCCCGTCTCACCAGAGCGAGACGGGCCCTTAGAAGCTCCCGAAGGAGACTTCTTAGTGGGGGGGGGGGGAGGCGACCTTCTTCTTCTTAGGCGGGGGAGCCCTAGAAGAGAAGGGGAAGAGGCGGCAGACGACGACGACGAAGAAGACGATGAAGACGACGACGACACCTTCCTCCTCTTCTTCTTCTTCTTCGTCAAACCTCCTCAGGACCGACGTCAGGTCTGTCATCCAGGACGGAGCCGGGGCTGCTGTTGCCGAAGCAACAGGGCCCGACGTACCTGTCCGAACAGACCAGCATCGGGAGCAGCGGCGCCAGGAACGGGAACAACATCAGCAGGTGCGAGCATCACAGGAACGGCAGCAGACACGGCAGGATCAGGAACAGGAACAGCAGCGGTGGTCACGGCAGGTACGGCAGATACAGCTGGTCGAACCAACGGCACAGACGTCATCGGTACGGTGGGAGGTCCAGGGGCGAGCTCTTCGGGCACATGAAGTCCGGTCGCGGCAGCACGGCAAACCCAGGTGGCGGCATCACACTCTCCCCCGAGTTACGGCGACTGGCCCCTGCACCGATGTTTGTGGGTGTCACAGAGACCGCGTGCTGGGTGTACACCAGGTGAGGAGGTGACGCGTAGCCAGGTGTTGTCAGGGTCGTGGTGTGGTTGTAACCGTAGCATGCGTAACCGCCACGGAGCCAGCGAGATGATAGAGCAGCCCCTGGACACTCGGCACGCCCTGCAGTCCCAACGATGCCCACACCTGTCCGAGGTCATCCTTCACGGCAACCGCACCTGAGGAGGCAAAAGTCGGGTGATTAGGAGGATCCTCTACCCGCTCGCGCGCGAAGACGAGCGGATAGAGGACCCAGAGTACAACTCTACGTCGGGGTATCTAGCGCCCTCCTCCACACTCGACACATCGGGGGAGGAGAAGGACCTAGACACCGCCCCCGAAGGGGAAGGCGCGAGACGTGGAAGTTGAGCGGGCGGCAGGAAAGAAGACGAAGTGTCCGTCACCAAAGGAGTCGCGGGAGAGCTTTCCGACGACTCCTTTGGAGGCCTTCGCTTCTTCCTGCCCTCATACAATGTCCACTGCGCCTCCGACCAGTCAATAACAAACATCACAGGGCTGGCGGCCCGGGTGCATTCGCGCCCCCGGCAACCGAGCACACAACACATGAGGGTCAATCTCGGGGAATGATCTGAACTTCCCGCATTTGCGCCCTTCGGTACCCGGGCAAAGTCTCCTTGGGGTAGCGAGGCGTGGAGATTCCATCATAATTCAATTGCAGCGTAATTAATATGATAAGAGAGAATAACTGTACTTACAAGCTCTTTCATACACAATTACAAACAAACTAGAAAGCAAACGACGAGCAGCGGGCAGAGAGCGAACACACACGTCCATCCACTGTGAGGCCGAAAGCAAAAGTGATTTGTTTACCTCCCAGTCGCGCGCGCGCGCCTGTCGGACAAGCAGTTAACTACCGAACCCCTTGTTCGAAAGCTTACGACCTATCCAGCTGCCGCTAGTATCTTCCTATTGTAAAAGGACCGAAGGTTTGTATGCCGTGTCGGAACAAACCCGGGTTACCAGCTGGTCGCTGCAAGAGCGGCCGCTGGCCTGGCAAGAGTCACCTGAGCGTCTCTCACCAGCCTTCTGCTCCGTGCCGCGTCTTGGCGCCGAGCGCAACTCTGGCGCCGAAAACTTGGTCTGCACGGTCTCCCGAGGGAGAACGTACACTCGGGATCTCTCGCGAACGAGAGACCGAGCCGGAACCTGGCGTAGCGGCATCGCCGCTAGCACCAGGCGAGGAAGTACCAGAGCTAACCGATACTCCTCTGGTCCCCGTCTATCTCTTCCTTGCGGAAGGGGAGACGGGCCCCGCTCCCGAAGGAGCAGGAGGACCAGCAGAAGGACCCCCCGTCCCACCGAGGTGGGACGGGCCCTTAGAAGTTCCCGAAGGAGACTTCTTAGGGGGGAAGGCAGCCTTCTTCTTCTTCGGCTTATGGGCCTTAGAAGTCGAAGGGGAAGAGGCAGCAGCAGACGATGAAGACGAAGATGACAGCTTCCTCTTCTCCTCTTCCTCGTCAGCTCACGCAGGACAGTCGTCAGGTCCTCCATCCAGGCCGGAGCCGGGGCTATTGCCGAAGCAAACACGGCCCGACTGCACCTGTCCGGAAGGACCTGGGATCTGGGGAAAGACACACCGTGGGCAGGACCAGCATGGACAGGCACAGGAACCAGGAGCGACAGGAACAGCAACCAGCTCAGGAGCGGCAGGAACAGCAGCAGCGGTAGACCCAGAAGGGACAGCCAAGCCAACAGCGGGAATCACATCAGCGGGCAGGTACGGCAGGCCCAGCGATCGCCTCGTAGAATCATCGGCAGCCAGCGGAACCTGGGTCCTGGCCGCCCGTCCCGGGGCGAGCTGCTGGAACAGCGGAAGTCTGGGGCAGGCAACACGAAGAAAACAGGCGGCGGCGGCAACCCACCTCGGTACGGCTGCGGCCCTAGTAGCGGCAGACGGCGTCATCGACACAGCATGGGGAGTGTAGACCAGGAGGGGGGGGGAGCAGCATAAGCGGCCGTTGTAGTAGTGGAGACCGCCCCAGACCTCGCTAGACGCTGCAGCAGCCCGTGGATGCTAGGCACGCCCTGCCTCCGCGGTGGTCCATACCTGTCCAAGGTCGTCTCGGATGTAGCACCTGCGGTAACATAGATAGATTAGTAAGAGGGGTTCCCTCACGCACGGGGGGAAGACATGCCCCACCCCGAACGCAAGGAAGACCCCAAATACAAAATACAACAAAAAAAGCTGAGCGGGGGGCAGGAAGGAAGACGAAGAATCGGATACCAAGGGAGTCGCGGGAGAGCTTTCCGACGACTTCCTGGCAGACCTTCGCTTCCCCTACCCCCGCACAGCAGTGAAAAGTAATATGAAAATGAAACAGAATACTGCCCTTGCGATTCACTTCATAGAACTTAAAGGGAAAAGATGATCAATTCCCGGGTAAGAACGGAAACTTGATCCAATAATATGATGCTATCATAAAATATATATGAAAAAGAAACAGAATACTGCACTTGCGATCATTTTCACATAAAAAAAATCGTAACGGATCATTCCCGGGTAAGAACGAAAATTGATCCAAATTAAATTTCATGCAAATAAATAAATGAAAATGAAAAGAATATTGCAATTGCGAATCCACTTTCATTGCATTCTATTATACAAAATTAGAAGGCTTCGTGCCGAGCGCAAACACACTCTCGTAACGAACGCACAGGGCAAACATATAATGAAAGAGTACTTACATTTTTCAATTACACACTTTCGCCACAATACATGACTCGGTACGAGCGCGCAGCCCTCGGCACGAGGCATAATTCAAGGGTTCAATTCATGAAAAGAGAGGAAATCGCCGCATCTACGGCGATAACTCCATGTTGGTTCATAATTAAGTAATGAAAATGAAAACAGTGTACTTACAGTTTCATTTTCAAGTCAAAATGTTATTGTTATAATACAATTAAGTTTGTTCATACTTACCTGGCAGATATATATATAGCTGTATTTTCTGAAGTCCGACAGAATTTCAAAATTCGCGGCACACGCAGTGGGCGGCCATGGTGGTAGTACCCATTCCCGCCGCTGGGAGGCGGATATCAGGAACTATTCCATTTTCTATTCATATTTTATCAGTGCCACTGTCTCCTGAGGGGAGGTGGGTGGGCACTTTAATTATATATATCTGCCAGGTAAGTATGAACAAACTTAATTGTATTATAACAATAACATTTTGTTCATGAAACTTACCTGACAGATATATATATAGCTGAATCCCACCTTCGGATGGTGGGAAGAGACAGAATAGGATTTTTGGGAAACTAAATTAAGTAGATGATATACATCTTGGTTCCTGACCTGTTAGCATAGCCGACTTCGTGATTACTGTCACCAAAGTCTGCTTCTGCGTTACTAGAGTTGCCAGCGAGGTAGAGACCTGTAATGCGGTGCGCTCTAGATGATCTGTCAACGGGGGCGTGACCACAATGTGACTAGACCATATGACCATACTTCTGAGGGCACCGAAGCTAAAACCACCACCTGACCTAACCTATCAAAGTTAGTTCCATAACTTCTAGGCTAAAGAAAAGGAACGCGCCTCAAGCGACCAACCCTTCAAAGTTAAAAGCACACACCTATCCCCCTTTTCTATAGGATAGGATTCGTGTTGCTTCTTGCACCCAATAATATATCTACGGATATGTATGGTCCTAGCGACTTACGGATCTGAAATGTCGTCTTCACATCCCGTCGTGGGAGTGTGAAGCGAACACAGAGTTGCTTCGCTAAAGCGTGGCACTCAGGATGTTACTGAGTGTCATGCTCTGTTGAAATGCTTCCGAGGCCGCGCCCTCACCTCTTGAGCATTGATATTAAGAAAAAATCTCAAATCTTTATGCAAACATAATGAATGAGACCTCTTAAAAGAACTCCTTGGCTATAATGCCAGGGTGTTCTTGGACATGAACCAGTCTGGTCTTTTTACGGAACACCGCAGATTGTCGGGAGTGTGAAGCGAACCCAGAGTTGCTTCGCAAAAAGAAAAGTGGCACTCAGGATGTTACTGAGTGTCATGCTCTGTTGAAATGCTTCCGAGGCCGCGCCCCTCACCTCTTGAGCATTGATATTAAGGAAAAAATCTCAAATCTTTATGCAAACATAATGAATGAGACCTCTTAAAAGAACTCCTTGGCTATCATGCCAGGGTGTTCTTGGACATGAACTAGTCTGGTCTTTTTACGGAACACCGCAGATTGTCTGTTGGACCTTGACTTTCTATAGTTTTATCAAGATAAAACTTGAGAGACCCTACAGGGCACAGGACTCTCTAATGCCCTTGCCCAATAATTTGTGCCATACCCTTGGTCTCCAAGAAGCCTTCGGGTCAATGGTTGGACAGGTTTTCGTTCTTATCAAGAACGGAAGGCTTAGCGGACAGACCGCATTATGTCCTTTAAAGACAAAACCTCTGATGATGGCTAAAACCTCACTAACCCTCCTTGCCTGTGCTAGAGCGGTTTAGAATATTAGCCTTTCTGGCTCACGTGTATTAAGTTCGCAGAAAGGATAGGTTCGAAATGCTTTTGCATCAGAAACTCAGACTACGTCTAAGTTCCATGCCGGAACCCGCCTTTGATCCAGAGAATACAAGATCTCCACAGACCTCAAAGATCGTGAAGCTTTGTTGTTTGACAGAACCGAATCTCTGAGCCTAGAGGGCCGTCAACAACATATTTGCATATTCTACAACAGTTAGGACTTCTATCTTATCTCATACTTCATACGGAAAGATAGAACCATAACGAAATTCACAGAAGAGAGGTCGAGGTGGAGGGGGGAAAACAGTCATTATTCCCGTCACTATCTCCAGAAACGGCCCCCTCCGATTGAAAACTGAAAATAGGCAGCACTGCTTTGCTTGGCCAAGAGACTGCCATTAATCTTGAAGATCTTATCGTCTTCTCGATAGTCTGAACGCTTTTTCAGACTCAGAGAGGAGAGATATTAGATACTTCACTAAGTGACGATGTTTGATTATCACCGATTCTCTCGGGGGAAGGGTCTTTGGACAATTCTCTGAATTACCTGACCTCTGTGAATCCAACCTCTTAGAGGCCAACATGTGGCGACTAAAGCTAATCCTCTATGGATCATGAATAAGGGAACAACTTAAGAGAAGCTCCTTCGTCTTCAATATTACGAAGGAATAGGTGTGATATTATCGAGCAAAAAAAAAAAGGAAACTCTCAAGCAGGCCTATTTAAACGAAACAGAATTCGCTAATACAGAAGCTGAGTTGGTGTTGTCGTAACAATAACCTGAAGAGTTGTTCTTACTCCGAAAACTCTTGGAAGGTTGAAGGGAGTGTCAAATAAATACACTTAGAACAACAGTTCTTTCGGCTTCTATCCGCAGAGGTAAATACGATATGCGTATATGACTCGACCCATGCGTTAGCAAAATGACGCAAAGATAAACTACGTAAGTATTGTAGTAATTTGAACATCGAATTCTCTACTACATCTTTCCTGGACGAGGAAGAGAGAAAGAAAGGAAAACGACTGTCCACGTTCGGTTCTGAAAATGAATGCAGAGCTCTTCCGAAATTTGTTACTTATCCGCTTAAGCGATTAAAATGTTATGAAGATCTTTGTCAATGTGAGGAACTAACCCATTTACATGACAGAAAGTAATCCAGGAATTCGAAGCATATAGTTTCCCGATTCCCGCAGAAAGGCGAGGAAGGGGCAGGATTCCTGATTAGAGACTGGGCTTACGACAGGAAAGGACCTTAATGTTCCCCTTCGGCAGCGCAATCCCGAAAGCAGACGAGGCGTTTTATGACACCGAAATCTGCTTACAGTTTTCCTGGAATTCATCAAGTGATGGATTCTATTGAACGCTCCCTTCGTAGAAAGACGAAGTAGACATCTTGACGAGACCAAACTCCTTCCTCTACTTCGAGACGACGCCCTCTGAAGAGCGTTCTTGCAGGAATTCTGCCGAACGTCTTGATGCGTAGGACGCCTATCGTTCTGAAGAACGTCCTGGCAAGTGCTCTACCGAGCGTCATGACGTGTAGGATGCCGAGCGTCTTCAAAAGCGTCCTCGCTAGCGTCCTGGCGAGCGTCCTCGCTAGCGTCCTGCCGAGCTTCCACCGAAGCGTCCTGGCGAATGTCCACAAAAGCGTCCTGCTGAGCGTCCTCAAAAGCGTGCTGGAAAGCGTCCTGCTGAGCGTCCTCAAAAGCTTCCTGCCGAGCGTCCTCAAAAGCGTCCAGCTACGAGAGTGTCTGAGCAGAGAACACCAACTTCTGAACGACGTTTCAGAGAGGAACTCGTTGAGCGCCTTGATGCATGCAAGGCCCGCCAACGAGGCGTCCTGGCGAGCGACCTTGCCAACATCTCAATGTTATGACGAACCGCGTTTTGCGTATGACATTGAATATTTTTAAGGGACGTCCTCATGCGAGTCTCCATGGAGAGCCGCACGCTGCTCCTGAAGAGTGTGAACACTAAAGGAAGACGTATGGCTTTCGTCTTCCGCAAGGTGCTTGCCGAGCGTCCTGGAGAATGTCTCTACTTATAGGACGTCGAGCACCTCCAAAAGCGTTCCTCACGTCTAAATTGCCCTTCTTATGCCGACAGAGACATAAGTTGTTTGACTGTGCAAAGCAGCTTGCCGGCCGTCAAACTTATCAGCTTGCTTTATCGAAGTAAAGCGAACGTTACATAACGTATACGGAGCGCAATGAGGAGAGGAGACGAATACTGAGTTGCTCCTCCAAAAGGTGGAATCAAGAATGTCCTTGATTACCAAATTCTTTTGGAATGCTAGCGAGGTTGAAACAGCTCTAACTTCATGAGCGTTCACTCGCAGGAGGCTCAAATCACTCTTCTGGCAAGATGAATAACTTAATAAGATAAGATATATATGAGCGTTCACTCGCAGGAGGCTCATCAATCTGGCAAGCTTGAATGATCCTTAATAATGTATACATGATGATACATGAGCGGTCACTCGCAGGAGGTCAAATTCACTCTGGCAAGAGAATGACCTCCTTAATAATGTATAAATGATATACATGAGCGTTCTCGCAGGAGGCTCAAATCACTCTTCTGGCAAGATGAATGAGCCTCCTTAATAATGTATACTATGTACATGAGGGGCTCGCAGAGGCAAATCACTGGCAAATAATGAGCCTCCTTAATAATGTATAAATGATATATACATAGCGTTCTCGCAGGAGGCTCAAATCACTCTTCTGGCAAGATGAATGAGCCTCCTTAAATGTCCTTCGGAAAAGAGCCAGTGCATTCTTCTAAAAGGGAAAATGTGGTCTCTTTACTCTCTCATCCTCTCGTGACGGAAGAGAGAGGACGTGAAGCGTCCTCTTCTCTAAAGCTTCTTTAGGGGGCGCGAGTCCTTCCGAGAACTCCAACCCCTGTGTGGGGAGGACGCCTCGGAGGACGAGAAGCAATCTTTCAAGATTCGCGCACAGTGCACGATCTTTAGCAGCCTGGGAAGAGTCAACAGGTTCTGCCGAAGGGACGCCAGATCGGTGGGGAGCCCCCGTAACCCTCTTGCGGCTTTCGACATGCCCTCTCCCTGAGTCCTGGGAGTCCGACAGAGGTCCAGGCCTAGAGGCATTATGGGGCCGATCTGACGCCCCCTCCACAACACAAGGGGCACTACACTTCACAACACTGGTTGGAGAGCGAGCACTTTAGTCTAAGATTACTTGATGTAATCCTTTAGCAGACACTTATTCTAGGCTCGTAAGCCATACCACAGGGTTAGGCAAAAAAAAAAAATCTACAGGAGGTTAGAAGGTTCATTATTTCTAACTTCTGTTTACTGTGGAGGAAAACTCCTGATTCTAACACGCTCTAAAATGCGTAATTGAATCCTCCTTCTTTTCCGTAATCAGTCACACATTACACTAATTACCTTATGCAAAGAAAAACATGTAAACGTCATATATACTAAGCGAGTGTCTACCGAAAGTACGGTAGCCTCACCTTACCATGCAGACAACAAAGTCTGAAACTAGGCTAACTAGCTTCAGACATCAAATGCAATGAAAAAATTTACGATAGCGTATGCCTAGCCACAAATCCAAGTTAATAATCGAAAGAATAATTAGGATACTTAAGTGGCTAATGAAGTTTCAAAATCCTAGGCGGAGGTCTGTAAACAGTTTGTTTACCGACCGGCGACAGAAAAAAATATGAATAGAAAATGGGAATAGTTCCTGATATCCGCCTCCCAGCGGCGGGAATGGGTACTACCACCTGGCCGCCCACTGCGTGTGCCGCGAATTTTTAAATTCTGTCGGACTTCAGAAAATACAGCTATATATATATCTGTCAGGTAAGTTTCATGAACAAACAAACCATTAGTAGAAAACACAATATAAACAAAGCATACGACGATGAAGCGGGCAGAGAGCGATGACGAACACGTCCTTCACACCCGCGGCCGAAAGCAAAAGTGATTTGTTTACCTCCCAGTCGCGCGGCGCGCGACTGTCGGACAAGCAGTTAACTACCGTTCTCCCCTTGTTCGAAGCTTACGACCGTTCCAGCTGCCGCTAGCTACTTCCTATTGTTAAAGGACCGATGGTTTGTATTACGTATCGGAACAAATTAATGTTTTGATTTATGTAAGTCTCCCACTTATCTTATCTAGCTATTTACGTGAATCCCGGTATGCATACTTAGATCAAAAAACCATACATAGCTGTCTTCACTTTACAAAACACCAACTATGTTTCTTACATACCACACCGCCACTGATGCATTGTTAAAGAGACAAGGTATTGTTTGCCAGTTATAATAAGTATACCTGTAGTTCATTTAAGATATGGCTCATGTTTGGTGAACATGGTGACATATGTAAAGAAATTCATATTATAATTTGTGCAAACTGTTTACCAATAATAACCTACAGGACTAACTATTCATTCATGACAAGAGTGGTAGCAGAGAAAAACTGTTCACATCATGATACAGGCTAAAATGTAGATAACCATAAGTAAGTGGTTAGGAATTCCACCCTAAATACCAGGGAAATAAAACCTGAGGCAACATATGCTATACTTGGTAACAATGGTTGTTAATTTCTTCACCATACCAGAATATCACAGTAGTTAGTACCTGTCAACCTGGCTAAGCTATACCCTTGCAACATAAGACATATAGCTAGTCATAAGTGCTTATGAGAACATTTTTGTTTTTCTGTTATGTTACTTATCTTTTGCAAACATCTTTTACAGCCAATGAAAATTTCATAAATTAAGAGTTCTGCCATTTCATACAACAATTTCTTTGTGTTAACAACACCTGCCCTTTGCATAATTAGTGTTGGTGGAGCACTTACATGTTATGCTTTATACAGTAAAAAAGGTAAAATGTCATCTTCATCCCTCTGGATGTAATGTAATCCCTTTTACAGCATATGTTTCTCCAGCCCACAGCAAGCCATGGCTGAAAAAATAATAACTAAGACTGGGAATGAGGCAAAAGGATATGTGACCTCGAAACGTAAACACCCAACCTCAAGGTAAGGAATATGCTCTGTGCAATACTAAAGGGTGAGAGTGAGTTCCCGCCTTGACAGTTATGACCTAGTGAGAAAGGTTGGGTTGGCATGAATTTCTGTAACTTATTTCAGTTTTATGATTTGTACATTAAAAATGTTATTGTTATTATACAATTAAGTTTGTTCATACTTACCTGGCAGATATATATATAGCGTATTTTCTGAAGTCCGACAGAATTTCAAAACTCGCGGCACACGCAGTGGGCGGCCAGGTGGTAGTACCCATTCCGCCGCTGGGGAGGCGGATATCAGGAACCATTCCCATTTCTATTCATATTTTATTAATGCCCCTGTCTCCTGAGGGGAGGAGGGCGGGCAATTTAATTATATATATCTGCCAGGTAAGTATGAACAAACTTAATTGTATAATAACAATAACATTTTGTTCATGCCACTTACCTGACAGATATATATATAGCTGAATCCCACCTTCGGATGGTGGGAAGAGACAGAATAGGATTTTTTAGGAAACTTAAAATTAAGTAGATGATACATCTTGGTTCCTCACCTGTTAGCAAAGTAGACTCTGTGATTACTGTCACTTAAGGCTGCTTTTGCTTAAATCAGAGTTGCCAGCCAGGTGGAGACCTGTAGTGCTGGTGCGCTCTGGATGATCTGTCAACGGGTACGAGACCCCAACGTGACAAGACATCGAGCCATACATATGAGGGCAACGAAGCAACTGACCACCACCTGACCAACTATTCAAAAAAACCCTTAAAACTAACTAAAGGATGGGAGATCTTCACATAAGACTCACCACAACCTAAAAACACAACAATAAAACTAACCTAAACCTAACTAAGGGATTAGGGAAAGAGCTACTTCCGGACCCCAAGACTGTGTCCGCAGAAAACGTATGGCCCCAGTGAATTACAGTCGTCATAAATCGTTCATCATGAGGCGAAGACGGAGTTACTCCTCCAAAAGGTGCAATCAAGAATGTCCTTGATTGACATATTCTTTTGGAAGGCAAGAGAGGTAGCGACAGCTCGAACTTCGTGAGCTTTCACTCGTAAGAGGCTCAAATCAGTCTTCTGGAAAGATGAATGAGCCTCCTTAATGACGTCCCTCAGAAAGAAAGCAACAGCATTCTTAGATAAAGGTAACTCTGGTCTCTTCACAGAGCACCAGAGATTACCTGAGGGACCTCTTACCTCTTTTGTTCTATGTACATAGAACTTGAGAGCCCTGACCGGGCACAGGGCTCTCTCTGGTTCTTGGCCCACCAGACTTTGACATACCCTTGATCTCGAAAGTTTTTGGCCAAGGATTCGAAGGATTTTCATTCTTCGCCAAGAAAGTTGGGTTCAAAGAGCAGACAGCATTGTCTCCTTTGAATCCCACTAAATTACTAAAAGCTTGTATTTCACTAACTCTCTTAGCCGTCGCAAGAGAAGTTAGGAAAAGAGCCTTCCTTGTCAAGTTTCGAAGAGACGCTGCCTGAAGCGGTTCGAAAGGACTTGACATTAGGAACTTAAGAACCACGTCAAGGTTCCATGAAGGAGGTCTCATTTGAGGAATCTTTCGAAGTCTCGAAAGATTTTAAAAAACAGTCATGAATGTCCTGTTTGTCAGAAAAGGTCAAGGCGTCTGTGCCTTAAAAAACCGCTGACAACATGCTTTTTATATCCCTTGATGGTAGGGGACCGCTAATTTCTGCACATTCCTGAGAAAGAGCAGAAAATCAGCTATCTGGTTCACAGAGGTCGAGGAAGAGGAAACTCCCTCCTTTTTACACCATGCCCTGAAGGAAGCCCACTTCGATTGGTAAACAGCTCTTGTAGAAGCACGTCTTGCATTTTGCGATTGCTCTCGCAGCTGCTTTCGAAAAAACCTCTCGCTCTGGCCAACTTTTCGATAGTCTGAACGCAGTCAGACCCAGAGCGGAGAGGTTTTGGTGAAACCTTTCGAAGTGAGGCTGTTTGAGTAGATCTTTCCTCCAGGGCAATGTCCTTGGAAAGTCTACAAGGAAAGACATGACCTCTGTGAACCATTCTCTCGCTGGCCACATCGGAGCGATCAGGGTCAACCTCGTCCCTTCTGAGGCCGCAAACTTCCTCATGACTTCCCCCAAAAATCTTGAATGGTGGGAAGGCGTACAGATCTAGACCCGTCCAATTCCAAAGCAACGCGTCTACAGCGATCGCTTCTGGATCCAGGACCGGGGAGCAATAAAGAGGAAGTCTCTTGGTCCTTGACGGTCGCGAATAAGTCGACCAGAGGACGTCCCCACAACCTCCAAAGGTCTCGACACACGTCTTTGTTTAAGGTCCATTCCGTCGGTAGGATTTGTTCCCGACGACTGAGAAGATCGGCCCTGACGTTTTGCACACTCCTGCAATGAACCTCGTCAGGATTGTCACCTTTCTTCTCTTCGCCCACAGCAGAATCTCCCTCGCCAGGAAAAACAAAAGTTCTGGATGTGTTCCTCCCTGATTTTAAAATAAGCGAGTGCTGTGGTATTGTCTGAGTTTACCTGAACAATCTTGTTCTTCAACTCCTTTCGAAGAACTGCAGAGACAGAAAGATTGGCTGCAAGCTCTTTGACATTTATGTCCAGGCTACCTGTTTTCCCTCCCCAGGAGCCTGACACTTTCCTTCCCTCTAGTGTTGCCTCCCCAGCCCGTGATGGAAGCGTCGGAGAACAACACTAGGTCGGGGCTCAGAAGACTTAGGGACACGCCCTCCTTAGAGGATGAAAACTGCGAAGAGGAGACTTGGGAGCTGCAGGCTGAAAACTTGTTTCCTCGAAGGACGAACGCAACAGCCGCACGAGAACTTTATAATCTGAGATTGAAGGGGCAGCAGAAGGTTCCTCTTCAACCGAGTCAGCCGAACTACTCAGCTCTCCTTCTTCTCTAAACGGAAGAGGAGACCGCCTGTCCGGAGAGGCGTACGAATGTCGGGTCTTGTCTTAATCAAAGGCCCCCTATTCTTACTGGATGAAGCCTTATTTCGGCTGTCTTCTTTGTGGCGCTTACACTTGAAGTAGGTAGAGCGTCCTGACGAGACGAGCGTCCTTAGCGACACCCGAGGCAGCCTCACTTGCCAGAGAAGCGTCCTTACGTTTCTTACACGAAAGGGAAGACAATGTTAGCCGGGAATAACGTGCATGTGCGCGCAAACTAGCGTCTTGGGGTACGACTTCTTGGTCGGAGTCCCCAAAAGCGTCTTGAAGAGCGTCCTGAACGTCCTGGCGAGCGTCCATGCCAAGCGTCCTGCCGAGGCGTCCTGTCGAGGCGTCTGACGAACGTCCTGCCCGAGCGTCCTGCCAAGCGTTCTGTCGAGCGTCCTGTCGAGCGTCCCTGACGAACGTCCTGCCAAGCGTCCTGCCAAGCGACCTGCCAAGCGTCCTGCCTAGCGTCCTGGCGAGCGTCCTGTCGAACGTCGTGCTGAGCGTCCTGCCGAGCGTCCTCAAAAGCGTCCTGACGCAACGTCTTCCTAGAGGATGAACGAGATCGGCGAACGAGACGAAGTAGGAGAGGGAGAAGGAGACTGCTTCGTCCTCTTGACGGCAGTCTAAGGTCCTTCCTCCGCTTAGGCTCGACTGCTGCTGGGCGAGTCCTCTGAGCCATAAGCGTCGATAGCTGGTCCTGAAGGGACAAAAGAATGTTCTTCGTTGGAGAGGAACGAACAGAGGAAGCAGGACTGATCCTGCGAGAAGACGAGGGGCGAGGGGACGCCTCCTTCCTTCTCACAGGTACAGCTACCTGCTTCTCAGGGAGACGCGCCTGTGCACGCAACCCAGCGTCCTCATCGGAGGAGATCTTACCCCTTTTCTGAGGCGGAAAAGCGTCATACGCATCCATCGACGAAAGCGGCGATACAGGACGTGAAGCGTCCCTCAAAAAAACACGAAACGTCCTTTCAGAGGACGCGAGGTCTCTCCGAGCGCTCTACCCCTTGCGCGCGGGAGGACGCTTCGGAGGACGAAAAAGCACTCCTTCAGGACGCGCGCTCGTGCGCGCTCCTTGGCAGCCTGGGACTTTGCAACAAGGCCCTGCCGAAGGGACGCCAGATCGGTGGGGAGCCCCCGTAACCCTCTTGCGGCTTTCGACATAACCCTCTCCCTGAGTCTGGGAGTCCGATAGAGGTCAGGCCTAGAGGCATTATGGGGCCGATCTGACGCCCCCTCCACAACACTAGGGGCACGATCACACACTTGAACAGAGCCAGTTTCCAAGGCTTTCAACTTTGGTCTCCAGAGTGCGTAGAGACTCCAAAATAAGAGAGAGCATTAGCTTCTCCCGACACAGAATCAGAAGCCCGAAGGCAACACAGGTGGTTTAGGAGATGCAAACTCTACAGGTGTTAATACAGGAGAGATATTAGCCTTACCTTTGGTAGAACCACTCCTGGAGGAAGACCTCCTGATCCTATCGCGTTCCAATTTAAGGCGATAGGACTCATAATAACTCTCCAATCATCATCGGTCAATCCTCACATTCATTGCACCGATTATCCACCAAACAATTATGCCCCTACAACTCATACATACTGTGTGGGGTCTACCGATGCTTTCGGTAGCCTCACCTTACAATCAGTCCTCACACACACTCTGAAACTCACAGCACTTGATCCAGACATCACGTTTACAGAAAAGCCAATCCAAAGTCAAAAAACGGTCCACTATCGCGCATGCCAATCCAACAATCCAATTCAATACAAAAAACCAATCAGATACTTAAAAGCGGAGTCAAATTCCAAAAATGACAATTTGTCTAAAATTGCATTTTTCCTAACTATACAAACCTGAGGTCCTTTTACAATAGGAAGATACTAGCGGCAGCTGGATAGGTCGTAAGCTTTCGAACAAGGGGTTCGGTAGTTAACTGCTTGTCCGACAGGCGCGCGCGCGCGCGACTGGGAGGTAAACAAATCACTTTTGCTTTGGCCCAAGCAAAAACTGCAGAGTGAGGGGTGGCATGAGGTGGGGCTATGTGTAAAAGGACCTCAGGTTTGTATAGTTAGGAAAAAATGCAATTTTAGACAAAATTGTCATTTGTTCCGACACGGCATACAAACCTTCGGTCCTTTTACAATAGGAAGACTCACTTCTTGGTGGGTGGAATTCTGAGTCTTTTGTGAACAGACTGGTGTTCGCCCTACCTTGGAAGCTTCCCTGGTCGTAAGAGCGAGGGAGGGATCCAAGCCTCTGTCCGATTGATCGGGGTGTGCACCGCAGGATCAATGGTCAGACCTCTGGGCCGAGTACTAAGAGAGGGGCATGCGCATCTCTTAGTACCAGCAATGCAAGAACTTGTTCCTGTACAGGAGCAAATATAAAGTCATGGGTTTGACTCTTGTAGGCATCCACTTCCCCCCCTTGTAGAAGGAAGTGGTGGATATTCTGCTCCTATCCCTAGTGAAAGGGATAGGATGGGGCTCTGTCATATAGCTCACCTGCATCTCGTCCTCATCCAGCGTAGTGACGACCCATGGCCCTCTGCCCACAGGTAGAGGGGAAGGAAAAAGATGGGGGAAGAGAGAGCCAGTCACTCACTCACTCACACATCCATCCACACAGTCACACCAGGACTCGATGCTGTTCAGCCTGCGAGGGTCTGGGTTAGCTACACAACTTGTTGAGCAGCCACCACGGGTCCCAAGGAAAAGGTATCCAAGGACCTGTGGGCAATATCCCGAAGGTAGAAGGACGTAAAGGTAGTCTGGTTAGACCAGACCCCTGCCTTCAGGACCTGCGCCACGGAGAAGTTCTTGCGAAACGCAACGAGGGGCCAATACTTCTGACTTCGTGAGCTCTCGGACGGGACGTACGGATGTCGTCACTACCATCAGCCTCATACGCCCTCCTGATGACCTCACGCAGCCAGAATGAAAGAGTGTTCTTGGATACTTCTTTCTTGGTGACCCCGGTGCTAACGAAGAGGCGTCGACACTCAGGCCTGAGGTGACGAGTTCTCTTCAGATAGCGCCGTAGCGCCCTCACAGGACAAAGCAGCATCTCATCCGCATCATTATCGGTGAAGTCCAATAGGGAGGGAATCGTGAATGACTCGAACCTGTCATCAGGGACTGACGGTTTCTGAGTCTTCGCAACGAAGTTCGGGACGAAATCGAGCGTCACGGATCCCCATCCCCTTGGAGTGTCGTACATCATAGGAAAGACCATGAAGTTCCCCTACTCTCTTCGCCGATGCCAGGGCAGCAAGAAGAGGGTCTTGAGGGTCAGATCCCTGTCTGACGACTCTCGGAGTGGCTCGAACGGTGTTCGAGTCAGACTCCTAAGGACGAGAGTCACGTCCCACGCAGGGGGTGGGGGGCCTGAGTTCCCTGGGTGGGCAAGACCTCTCGAAGCTCCTCATCAGCAAGGAGATCTCGAACGAGTTCGAGATGTCCAACCCCTCAGTTTCAGGACGAGCGCCAAGGCGGCTCTGTATCCTTTCACTGTGGGGACTGATAGGAGCTTCTCTCGGCGAAGAAAAACGAGGAAATCCGCTACCTGCTGAAGAGTGGCTCTGAGAGGAGATAGACCCCGTCTACGACACCAACCACAGAAAGACGGCCCACTTACCCCTGGTACACAGCTGCAGAGGACTGACGGACTTTCCCAGCCATCTCTGTTGCTGCGCTACGAGAAAAGCCTCTCTTTCGCAAGAGATGGTGGATAACAGCCAGCCGTGAAGACGTAGGGACTGGACTGCTCGGTGGTACCGCTCGACGTGTGGCTGGGCGAGAAGGTTGTGCCAAGGGGGAATCTCTCTCGGTTCTCCTGCGAGAAGAGCCAGCAGGTCCGGATACCAAATGGCCTGTGGCCATTTGGGAGCCACCAGGATCATCCTGAGATTCGGGGTGACCAGCGCTCGACTGATCACCTTGCGAATCAGGCTGAACGGGGGAAAGGCATAGACGAAGAGGTTGTCCCACGGGTGTTGAAGAGCGTCCTCTGCAGCTGCCCATGGGTCCGGCACGGCCGAGAAGAACACCTGGAGCTTCCCTGTTGTGCCGGGTGGCGAACAGATCCACGACTGGTCGCCCCCACAGGTCGAAGAGCCTTTCCGCCACGTCCTGGTGTAGAGACCATTCGGTCCCTATCACCTGATCCCGACGGCTGAGCGTGTCTGCTACTACATTCCTCTTCCCTGGAATGTAGCGTGCCGACAGCTCTATTGAGTGTGCCCTGAGCCCACTCGTGCACCTGCCGTGTCAACTGGTACAACGGGAGAGACACTAGGCCCCCCTGTTTGTTGACGTAAGCCACCACCGTGGTGTTGTCGCACATCAACACCACTGAGTGTCCCATCAAGCGGTCCTGAAACTCTTGGAGAGCGAGGAACGCTGCCTTGAGTTCCAGTACATTGATGTGAAGGTGCTTGTCGTTCTCGTCCCACACTCCTGAAGTCAGCAACTCCTCCAGTGTGCGCCCCATCCCTCGTCGATGCGTCTGAGAACAGCTGCATGTCCGGGGGGGGAGTGCGCAGAGGCACTCCTCTTAAGAGGTTCCTGTCGTCGAGCCACCAGGCTAGGTCCTGCCTCCACCCTCCTGTGTCAGTGACACTGGAAAGCTTGGGGGATCCGTCGCCTGTGACCAACTCTCCTTTAGTCTCCATTGAAGAGACCGCAGGTGAAGACGCCCGTGAGGACTAACTTTCTCGAGTGACGACAGGTTGGTCCCTGATCACGACTTGCCATCGCTGAGCTACCTGTTCCTGCCCGCCGAGACAGGAACTGGTTGGCTGCCTCTCTGAATCTGCTGATCCGCGACGTCCGCGGGGAAGACTCGCCCTGTTATTACCGTGTCGATCAGCATACCCAGGTACTTTTCATCCTCTGCTGGGCTCGAGATCGGACTTCTCGAAGTTCACAACGATCCCCAGATCGCGACAGAACTCGAGCAGCCGATCCCTGTCCTGTAGCAACTGCGACGCGGGAGCTCGCCAGGACTAACCAATCGTCGAGATACCTCATCAGACGTATCCCGTGCGAATGGGCCCAAGCAGAACACCAGAGTGAACACTCGCGTGAACACCTGTGGGCGGTTTGAGAGACCGAAGCACAGTGCCTGAACTGGTACACCGTCCCGTCGAGGATGAAGCGGAGGGTACTTTCTGGAGGACTGATGAATGGGTATTTGGAAATACGCATCCTTCAAGTCCACTGAAAGCATGAAATCGTTCTCCCTGATGGAGTCGAGCACTGAGCGTGCCGTCTCCATCGTGAACCGGGTCTGGCGAACAAACCGGTTCAGGGGAGAGAGATCTATCACCGGGCGCCAGCCTCCCGTAGACTTTTCCACCAGGAAGAGTCGACTGTAAAAGCCCGTGACTGATCCGTGACGATCTCTACAGCTCTCTTGCTCAGCATGGTCTTTTGATCTCCTGTCTGAGTGCTACGTCCTTCGGTGACCCGGGGACGTACGACTGCTGTTGGACCGGGTTGGAGGTGAGGGGTGGCCGAGATTCGAAGGGTAATAGATATCCCTCCCGAAGGGACATCTACACTCCAGGTCCTTCGGCGGCCGTAGCGCTGCCAAGTTGCCCAATGGCTGGCCAGGCACCCCCCACTTCGGCAGCAGGTGAGGGGGAACGCCGTCCCTAGCGTTTCCCCCCTTTCTTCGACTTCTTCCCAGAGCCTCCACGGGATGAGGAGGGGCTGGGAGGAGGGCTGGTTACGGCCCCCCTTGCCAGAATTGAAGAAGACAGAGTCATTCCTCGGGGCTTCGACGCAGCAACCGTCTAGCAGCCGAGGAAGCGCTAGCCGAGCTCTTAGACTTGGCCGCAGTCCGAGGCTGCCCAGAAGCCTTCGAGACTGCCTGGTGAACCAGACGGTCACTGTCTTCAGTGCGCCGTCTGTCCACCGCAGCGTCCACCATCTCTCCTGGGAAGAGAGACGTGGAACTCCGTAGAGGTCCGTTTCGAAGCCCCAACGCCGCCTCACGCCCGGCCGCCCTGGAAACCCGAGTAAGGACAGCGTCCCTTCGTCGGAGAACCAGGTTGGCCCACAGGTTCACCGTCTGGTGGGCAAGGAAGGAGATGGCTCTTCCCCCAGACTGGCAAAGTCTCCTGAAGGCCGAGTCCTCTTCGGGAGAAATTCCCCCGGAGGTTGGCTGCGACCTTAGATACTGTGAGGGACCACAGATCTAGCCAGGAGACGGCCTGGAAAGCTGCCATGGCGGTAGATTCCAGGCCGAGTGCCTCTTGCTGCGAGAACCACAGGTTCTCGGACAGGAGCTGTTGCAGAGACACACCCGGAGTCAGCCTAGCTAACTCCGGGTTCACCTGTTTGGGCGGCATCGGGTCTTCAGATGGCACGTGAAAACCGCCGCTGTCGTAGCAGAGGAGGTGGAAGCAGCTTGCTCGACCTGCCAGACTTGAGCGAACCGTCTTGTCCGGAGACAAGCGATTCAACCTGGTCTAGCACTGAGTCCGCAAGCTCGGAACGCGGCAAACCCACCGTCGGTCTGGGTTCCCTCTTCGGGCCCCAGAACGACTCGAGCCGGGACGTGGGCTCGGATGGTGGGAGCGGCGATCCTTCCCCGAGGTCGTTGTGCTGACGAATCAGCGCAATAACCTCGGCAAAGTTCCTCTGGATCTCGGGTGTGATAGCATCCTGTGGAGTCGACCGTCCAGTCCCTCGAACAGGAGTACCTCCCGAGACCCTCCTCCCTCAAGGAGAGGAGCAGCGACAGCCCCCTCTAGGTCTCCTCCAACCACCTGTGCGTACGACTGGCTTGGTCCGAGCAACCGAGCCTGGTATGTACGACCGAACGTTGGCGGGATCCAATGAGGGGCGCACCCCTCACGATCACATCCTCAATACCTCGCCCCTCCCGGTGTACCCGAGGATGGTTGAAGGTATGGGAGAGGCAGACCTGACGCTCTCTCCTCGCTCACTGGCAGAACCAGCTGGGCTTGGAGGGACGGCAAGGCGATCCGCCAACCCGCGGGTGGCGATCGAGCTGCAGACCTAGTCGAGCCGTCTCGCTGTGGAGAACGGCTGGACCGAGAACAGCGGCCCGGTCTCGTGTGTCAGAGGAGCTGGTGCTGGTCGCCGTACCCGATCGTTCTCTGTGAGAGCGACGGTCAGGCGACCGGACGAGCTCCACTGTCACGGTGAGACCGGTGCATATCCTCACGGTGCGTCAGTTCGCTGGTACCAGCCGTGGCTGGTGCCGGCGAACGGGGGGACCTCTTCCCAGCCTCGGCCCGTGGCCGGTCGTGGACCGTCACGTCCGCCCGGGTAGCCAGCCGCTCGCCGTGAGAGCGAGAGCTGGTCTGGTGAGAGTCGCGTGAGCGGCTGTCACCAGTCTTCCGCTCCGTGCCGTGAACCTGACGCTGAGCGGACTCAGAGGTCTGGTTCCTGGCTGCACGGTCGCTGGTAGGCGACCGTACACTCGGTACTCTCGCGAACGAGCGGCCGAGACGGATCCTGCTGCCGTGGCCGAACCACTAACAGCAGGTGAGGAAGTGCCGGTGTTAGCCGGCACCCCTCTGGCCCCCGTAGTCTTCTTCCTTGCGGGAGAAGAGACGGGTCCTGCTCCCGAAGGAGCAGGGCGACCAGCGGAAGAACCCCACCCCCCCCGTCTCACCAGAGCGAGACGCGGGCCCTTAGAGCTCCCGAAGGAGACTTCTTAGGGGGGGGGGAGGCGACCTTCTTCTTCTTAGGCAGGGGAGCCTTAGAAGAAGAAGGGGAAGAGGCGGCAGACGACGACGACGAAGAAGACGATGAAGACGACGACGACACCTTCCTCCTCTTCCTCTTCTTCTTCGTCAACCTCCTCAGGACCGACGTCAGGTCTGTCATCCAGGACGGAGCCGGGGCTGCTGTTGCCGAAGCAACAGGGCCCGGACGTACCTGTCCGAACAGACCAGCATCGGGAGCAGCGGCGCCAGGAACAGAGACAACATCAGCAGGTGCGAGCATCACAGGAACGGCAGTCGAGACGGCAGGAGCAGGAACAGGAACAGCAGCGGTGGTCACGGCAGGTACGGCAGGCTGTGTGGACGGTACAGATGGTCTAACCAGCGGCACAGACATCATCGGCACCGGTGGGAGGTCCAGGGGCGAGCTCTTCGGGCACATGAAGTCCGGTCGTGGCAACACGGCAAACCCAGGTGGCGGCATCACACTCCCCCGAGTTACGGCGACTGGCCCCTGCACCGGATGTTGTGGGTGTCACAGAGGACCGCGTGGGCTGGGTGTACACCAGGTGAGGAGGTGACGCGTAGCCAGGTGTTATCAGGGTCGTGGTGGTGGTTGTGACCGTAGCGTGCGTAACCGCCACGGAGCCAGCGAGATGATAGAGCAGCCCCTGGACACATCGGCACGCCCTGCAGTCCCAACGACGCCCACACCTGTCCGATGTCATCCTTCACGGCAACCGCACCTGAGGAGGCAAAAAGTCGGGTGATTAGGAGGATCCTCACCCGCTCGCGCGAAGACGAGCGGATAGAGGACCCAGAGTACAACTCTACGTCGGGGTATCTAGCGCCCTCCTCCACACTCGACACATCGGGAGAGGAGAAAGGACCTAGGACCACCGCCCCCGAAAGGGGAAGGCGCGAGCCGTGGGAAGGTTGAGGGGCCGGCAGGAAAGAAGACGAAGTGTCCGTCACCAAAGGAGTCGCGGGAGAGCTTTCCGACGACTCCTTTGCAGGCCTTCGCTTCTTCCTGCCCTCATACAATGTCCACTGCGCCTCCGACCAGTTCATACAAAACATCACAGGGCTCGGCCCGGGTGCATTCGCGCCCCCGGCACCGAGCACACAAAACATGAGGGTCTATCTCGGGGAAAGATCTGAATTTCCCACATTTGCGCCCTTCGGTACCCGGGCAAAGTCTCCTTGGGGTAGCGAGGCGCGGAGATTCCATCATTCAGCGTAATTAATATGAAAAGAGAGAATACTGTACTTACAATCTTTCATACACAATTACAAACAAACAAGAAAGCAAACGACGAGCAGCGGGCAGAGAGCGAACACACACGTCCATCCACTGTGAGGCCGAAAGCAAAAGTGATTTGTTTACCTCCCAGTCGGCTACGTCGCGCGCGCCTGTCGGACAAGCAGTTAAACTACCGAACCCCTTGTTCGAAAGCTTACGACCTATCCAGCTGCCGCTAGTATCTTCCTATTGTAAAAGGACGAAGGTTTGTATGCCGTGTCGGAACAAAATCCTGAGCAGAGGTCTGTAAACAGTTGTTTACCGACCGGCGACAGAAAAAATATGAATAGAAAATGGGAATGGTTTCCTGATATCCGCCTCCCAGCGGCGGGAAAGGGTACTACCACCTGGCCGCCCACTGCGTGTGCCGCGAGTTTTGAAATTCTGTCGGACTTTCAGAAAATACAGCTATATATATATCTGTCAGGTAAGTGGCATGAACCAAACTGAAGATTTATTAAGGCACCCCTATGGTTTGGTAAGTGCCAGTTTGCATGCGAAATGGGCAGTTAACTACTGAACCACCTGTTCGATAGCTTATGACCGGTTCCAGCTGCGCTGAAGTACATTTCCATATGTTAAAGGACCGAGGGTTTTTGTATTACCTTGTCGGAACAAATGGTAAATATCATAAATATAAAAAAAAGACATAAACATAAAGCCAAACAGGAACAAATATGGTAGATATTCTGGTCAGCAACTGGCAGTCCCCTGGCTGCAGTACCAGTCTTCATTTTTATGATTTTAGAATGGTAGGGTGTTAGGACCAAGTGATGTAGGTTAGGTTAAGAAGCCCTCTTATATATTCGGCTACCCTGTGACTTTCATTGCAATTTACACCAGGCTAGGTGGGGGAGTTGCATCCAGGGGAGCAAGCCACATAACCAAGTGAAAACTTGGCACCTTAGATTTGATTAGGATTGTGTAAAACTGAAGCCTACTACTAAGGTTTGGTTCCCACCCCTCACCGATAGGAATATTTACTGTCTTTTGTTTGTTGTTACATTCAGCCCAAGGAGCCGGAATTAAACATGGCACTCATTTGGCACGTCGAACTTGTACTTGGTGAACCTGAGGGTTACAGTGGTAGCCTTCAGTTTTACCTAGGTTAGGCTAGGCTCCATCCCAGAATCAGCCCTTGCAATATTTTTATGTCTTAATCAAATTTTCTGTGAATTTCAAGCTAGTGGGCCCTGTGGGCATGCTCCGTACGTATATAGTTGCTTATGAGTACTGATAATTGTAATAAAAATAACAATCAAAAGCACTAAAACTGTAGGAAAAATAAATTTCCAAGGTATAAGCAGCCGTGTCCTTAATACTTAAAAAATACCTAACAATAATTAGCAGGAGACTAGTAGCCTAATAGTAGGTAATAAAAATATTTCCACTCATAATACGGTAAAAAACCGCATGGTACAGGGGTGGACCATGAACGATCAATGTGTACAACCCCAAGAAAAGTACATTACCTATAACGCGTCCTGACACCGGAGTTAAGGTCTTTAGCTCCGTTTCTCACCAACAACAAGTCGCGACTGATGCCCATCTCCGATGTCAGGACGCGTTATAGCTAATGTACTTTTTTTGGGGTTGTTCACGCTGATAGTACATGGTCCACACCTGTACCATGGTTGTGACTTGTAGCTACTAGCCTACCTAGGTAAGCATTTCATGCATTTTTGACCCAGGTTTTCCACCGGGGTTACCCCAAATATGGTGGGGTAACCCATTACCAAATAGTCCCTTGTAACCACCTAGCAACCCAGTCTAGCCTAAGGTACATTACCTACTAGGTACTTCTCAAAAAAAAAAACACGAGTTCTGGCCACTGGATTAAGACATTGGCTGAAATTAAGACAGGTAGGTATACATAAAAAGGGGCTTACCTATACTATAACATCCAAAAGTGATTATGCAGGAATCATATAGCCGGACGTAAGCAGGATCCGAAAGGAAAAAAAAAAGAAAAAAAAAAGCTCAGGTGGGCAGGGCAAGGATACCAGCTAGTAGGTAGCTATAGGTAGGTACTTCCTCCACCCCCGCAGGAACCTTACGCATAATTAGCGGTAAAAGCGTCATTCCTCGACATCAAATCCTCGCAGATGTCATCGAATAATTACCTGCAATCATTATAAAAGGGAAACGCGACCAATTGAAGCGAAGAGCTAGGCGAACTGTAATCCTGCAGTAGCGAAATAGATGGAAGGCCGATGAAGGCGAACCGCTGGCTGCTGGATGTAAACAAGGGAAATGGCTTAATGTCCCGGGAAATTACGGAACACTTGAGAAAATGTCCTCGTATTATCGTATTTCTTCTTCTTCTTCTCAGCTTTTTTCCATTACAAAGTCGCACATTACGACTCATTCATTATGCTTTGGCATGTTAGGTTTTAAGTTCGGGTGATGCCCTTCCCTGATACCAGCCCTCCCTATTTATCCGGGCTTGGGGGTCGGCGTTTAGTTGGGCTGGCATTGTACCCCTCCAGTGGCTAGGTTATGAAACTGTCCATTTAAATGTCCTTGTAATATACTTTTGCACATATTTTTGTCCATATTTCACCAGTGAGCAAGGATGCAGAAGTAGTACAAGAAATATACAGCGTTTTCATGGGCCTTTTTTTAACTTGCTTAATGACAGCGAAAGACACGTGTAAGGACAACGCCTTATCCGCAAATTCCTCTGTAAATAATTCTACAATCGCGTTGTTCTTACTTCCCTCCTTGTGAGCGCTCAGCGGGCTTTCCGCCAATGTATATATCTTATAAGATCATGTTTTGTATGCTTTTATATTCTGAGTTATATGTCTCGCAAGAAACACAAATCGGCTATCGCCGACCCATTTTTACTCTCTCGCTGGTCGGATACTACATTTCCGCCCTCACGCTGTATATTTGAATTTCCTTACCTGTAATAAAAAAATTACGGGCTGCTCTGTGAGCAAGAGCCCGTGCTGACACAAGGTCAGCTTAATCATAAACAACAAACAACTAATAAAAATCAATACACTTCTACCTGCCTCTTTGTCCACACCTTACAACTGGTGACCTCCCGGTTTGGGACGGTGACCCAACGCGGTTTTTGGCTAAGCCATTAAGGGACTAACTACCGCCGCTCACCTTCAGAGATCTTTAGCGGACTCACATGCCGCCTCAGTTTAGATCTCTGGAAGCTCCTACCTTGGAAAAAAACCAACGCCTCTAACGGACTAAATACGGCATACCTTCCCCAGGTGCGTTCAGGCATTCCTCCAAACGGTTTTGGCCCCGCCATTTACGATCCTGTCGACGTTCTGTGAGAGTGGACAATGGAGGCAGACAGTTTCGCGTGAGAAACCCAGGCCTCCTCTGCCTCAATGCCAGCTTCGCACACAGCTGCCGCTCAAGCTATCAAGCTGCCCCCTTTCACAACAGAGAACCCGACCGCCTGGTTCATCCGAGCTGAAGGGCAATTCTGGGTTGCGAGACTCTCTGACAAGGTGCTGCAGGCTGACCTCGTCATATCAGTCCTGTTGACAGATGTATACAACCGAATAACCTCCTGGCTGACCGGTCAGGCACAGACCGAACCAGTCACACTTGACGAACTAAAGAAAAGACTCGTGACAGCATACACCACTCCCATCACGGAGAGAGACGCCCGCGCCCTCGACCTAGTCATAAACCTGATGCAAGGCGCTAACCCAGATGATGCCTGGGACACAGTGATGGGCCTTCTCCACCTGCCCGACGTAGGTCCCGACGGGAAGAAGATGGATATCTGCCTGGGCTGCGAAATATTCCTTCGGCAACTCGAGCCAGATGTCCGAGGACAGCTAACAGAAGCATATACCCTCCCGGACGATGAACAAGGCTGCAAGGCTGCAAGGCTCGCCACTCCCCGATCTTCCGCGTGCCTAGCCGCAGAGAGGGGAAAAGAAGAAGAAGACGACCCAACACAGGAGATCGGCGTCGTGACCCAAAGGAAGACCTCCCACCTGCAGCGGGGCGAAAACTCCTGGTGCTACTAAAACCGGAAGTTCGGAAGGCACTCCAGGAGATGCGAAAGTAGCCAAAAAACGGCGACAGCAGACAAAATCAAAGTCGCCTGTGGCAGCGGCCTCGTCGGAACCACACACTGTAGGATTTTATGTCCGTGACGTGATCTTCGGCCGGAGGATGCTGGTGAACACCGGGGCAATGCATTCGATATTCCCGCCATCAGGAGAAGACCGCAGCCGCGGGCCTGACAGCCCAATCGCCCTTGTCGCCGCAAATGGGACTCCCATCTGCTCCTACGGCACGAAGTCCCTCAAAATATCCATCTTGGGGCGCAACTACATCTGACATTTCACCATTGCAGACATCAGGGTTCCACTACTGGGGGCGGACTTCCTGGCACATAACAGCCTCCTGGTTGACATGGGTCGCAAAAGCCTCCTCGGCATGGGAACATGCCGTTCCCTATCTCTCGCAGCGGGCCCAGGAGCCCCCACAATTTGCACCATCGCCCCCCACAAGTACGGTAACCTCCTGCAGGACCCCAAAGTCTTCAAACCGGAACTTCGTCAGGTAGCTGGGACGCTGCCCAAGCACGGAATATTCCACCACATCACCACCACGGGGCCCCCGACGCACGCAAAGTTCTGAAGACTCCCTCCGGGCCGCCTTCAGGATGCATAAAGGGCGTTCTCGGAAATGGAACGAATGGGTATCTGCCGGAAAGCATCAAGCCCTTGGGCTTCACCCCTCCACATGGTACGGAAACCTGACGGCACCTCGAGGCCCTGCGGAGACTACCAGACACTCAACCTCACTACGATCCCCGATCACTACCCCTTGCCAAACATGCAGGACTTGACTGGGGCCCTCCATGGAGCAAAAATCTTCACAAAAATGGACCTTTTAAAATCTTACTTTCAGGTTTCAGTACATCCCGAGGACGTTCCCAAGACTGCCATCATCACGCCCTTCGGCTCCTATGTCTTCCATTACTTCACCTTCGGCCTGAGAAATGCAGGGGCCACCTTCCAGCGCCTAATGGACAGCATCCTGGGGGACCTGCCCTTCTGTGTCTGCTACGTCGATGATATTTTGATCTTTTCCAGGTCCCCAGAGGAGCACCTACACCATATCCGAGCAGTTCTGAAACGCCTGCAGGAAAACGGGCTGGTCGTCCAATTCGACAAGTGCACCTTCGGCGCCGAGAGGATGGACTTTCTCGGACATGAGATCTCTGCAGCTTGTCCCACCAGGACCCCACTGCGCCCTTACGCCTCACCACTGATGCCAGCAACGTCGCCTGCGGGGCTGTCCTCGAGCAGATGGTCCAGGGCAGTCCCCAGCCGCTTGCCTTCTACAGTAAAAAACTGTCACCCACCGAGACGAGATACAGCACATTCGACCGCGAGCTCCTGGCGGTGTACCAAGCAGTGCGCCACTTCTGCTACCTCCTTGAGGGCGCCCCCTTCACTATCAGGACAGACCACCGCCCCTTGGTGCACGCCTTCACCAAGGCGGGCGACGCCTGGTCAGCGAGACAACAGAGGCACCTGGCAGCCGTTGCTGAGTTCGGCTGCACCATCAATTACGTCCCCGGCGAGAAGAACCCCATGGCTGACGCCCTTTTGAGGATAGAGATCAACACCTCGGGATCGATTACAAAGACCTCGCCCGGGAACAGGCCGCCGACCCGGAGGCTGCCACATATCGCACAGCCATCACCTCCCTCAAGTGGGAGGACATGCCCTTCGGACCCGCAGGCATGACGCTCCTCTGCGACACCAGCACGGGTTGCCCTCGCCCGCTGATCCCAGTCTCCTGCAGGAGGGCCGTATTCAACGTCATTCACGGACTCTTGCACCCCTCTGGCCGGACGCCGATGCACCTCCTGACGGAGAAGTTCGTCTGGCACGGAATTCGGAAGGACTCTCGAAAGTGGGCCAGGAATTGCGTTCTGTGCCAGTCAAGTAAAGTAAGTCGGCACACAGAATCGGGCATGGGGGAGTTCCCGCAGCCGAAACGAAGATTCGCCCACATTCACGTAGACGTCGTGTGCCCCCTGCCCCTGTCCAAAGGCGCCAGATACCTCCTGACAATAATCGACTGCTCCACCAGGTGGCCAGAGGCGACGCCGATGTCAGAGGCAACCACCAAAGCATGTGCCGAAGCCCTTCTCGCCAGCTGGATCAGCCAATTCGGAGTGCCGGATGATATCACGATGGATCGCAGACCTGTTTTCCTGTCGAAGTTGTGGACTGCCCTGGCCCACCTGATGGGGACATCACTACATGCCACCACCACCTACAACCGGCGGCTAATGGCTCGGCCTCCAGACCACCCCTCGGGCGAACGGCGAAGCATCACCTGCAGAGAAGGTATATGGACACCATTGGCAGTCCCAGGCGAGTTCTTCCCGACCAACGCCAACGACGCAGACATTCCATCGCCCAGACTTCGGGAATCCGCCGCCGAAAATTCACGCCCTGCATCAAGACCTTCTCCGACAGAACCAAACACTTCCTCCCAAAGGCCCTATCTTCCTGCAAACACGTCTTCATCAAGGACGACGCCCGCCACTGACAAGACCCTACCGAGGCCCCTTCCGCATCCTCCGACGCACCGACAAGGCATACTTCATATCAATAAATGGTCACGAGGATTGGGTCACGATTGACCGACTGAAACCCACTTTCCTGATGGACGAAGAGTACGCTGACGCAGATCCCATAGGGCGCCTCACTCCTCCTCCTTGGCAAGAAGCAACACCGTTGATCACCAACCACCCAGTCGTAGCCGTGGCAGCCCTCGGAAGACGGTCGAAAACCCCCCCTGAGGGATCACCCCAGGCTGAGGCATCCCGTCCCCAAAAAACCCGAGGACTCCGAGGCCGAGGATCTACCGAAGCAGCTGGTCTCACACACCCGAGGCCGCCTCCGCCAGCCCGCACACTTCCGCGAGTAGCGATCAGAAGCACTAAATCATCCAACAATTACGCCCTAATTATTGTCTTAGGGGGGAAATATTTGTAAGGACAATGCCTTATCCGCAAATTCCTCTGTACATAATTCTACAATCGTGTTGTTCTTACTTCCATCCTTGAGAGCATTCAGTGGGCTTTCCGCCAATGTATATATCTTATAAGACCATGTTTTGTATGCTTTTATATTCTAAGTTATATGTCTTGCAAGAAACACAAATCGGCTATTGCCGACCCATTTTTACTCTCTCGCTGGTCGGATACCACATTTCCGCTCGCACGCTGTATATTTGAATATCCCTACCTGTAATAAAAATCAGTACACTTCTACCTGCTTCTTTGTCCACACCTTACACACGCATGTCCTTCCGCGTACATTCACTGCGCTAACAGTTAATTATAAGTTTTATTTTGAACATTTGCCCATTCGCACCTTCTTCTTATACTGTGGAGAATTGTTTCCTAAATGCAAAATCATTGCACCTTCAAGGTTAGTGTTTGTACAGATAGCTCAAACGCTTGAGGGCTACTTAGAATCTGTGGTAAGGTGCTACTT
>NC_087208.1:53921130-53956130 GCF_015104395.2 Macrobrachium nipponense | reverse complement strand
CTGCCACGGCTACGACTGGGTGGTTTGGTGATCAACGGTGTTGCTTCTTGCCAAGGAGGAGGAGTGAGGCGCCCTATGGGATCTGCGTCAGCGTACTCTTCGTCCATCAGGAAAGTGGGTTTCAGTCGGTCAATCGTGACTCAATCCTCGTGACCATTTATTGATATGAAGTATGCCTTGTCGGTGCGTCGGAGGATGCGGAAGGGGCCTCGGTAGGGTCTTGTCAGTGGCGGGCGTCGTCCTTGATGAAGACGTGTTTGCAGGAAGATAGGGCCTTTGGGAGGAAGTGTTTGGTTCTGTCGGAGAAGGTCTTGATGCAGGGCGTGAATTTTCCGGCGGATTCCCGAAGTCTGGCGATGGAGATGTCTGCGTCGTTGGCGTTGGTCGGGAAGAACTCGCCTGGGACTGCCAATGGTGTCCATATACCTTCTCTGCAGGTGATGCTTCGCCGTTCGCCCGAGGGGTGGTCTGGAGGCCGAGCCATTAGCCGCCGGGTTGTAGGTGGTGGTGGCATGTAGTGATGTCCCCATCAGGTGGGCCAGGGCGGTCCACAACTTCGACAGGAAAACAGGTCTGCGGTCCATCGTGATATCATCCGGCACTCCGAATTGGCTGATCCAGCTGGCGAGAAGGGCTTCGGCACATGCTTTGGTGGTTGCCTCTGACATCGGCGTCGCCTCTGGCCACCTGGTGGAGCAGTTGATTACTGTCAGGAGGTATCTGGCGCCTTTGGCAGGGGCAGGGGGCACACGACGTCTACGTGAATGTGGTCGAATCTTCGTTTCGGCTGCGGGAAACTCCCCCATGCCCGATTCTGTGTGCCGACTTACTTTACTTGACTGGCACAGAACGCAATTCCTGGCCCACTTTCGAGAGTCCTTCCGAATTCCGTGCCAGACGAACTTCTCCGTCAGGAGGTGCATCGGCGTCCGGCCAGAGGGGTGCAAGAGTTCGTGAATGACGTTGAATACGGCCCTCCTGCAGGAGACTGGGATCAGCGGGCGAGGGCAACCCGTGCTGGTGTCGCAGAGGAGCGTCATGCCTGCGGGTCCGAAGGGCATGTCCTCCCACTTGAGGGAGGTGATGGCTGTGCGATATGTGGCAGCCTCCGGGTCGGCGGCCTGTTCCCGGGCGAGGTCTTTGTAATCGATCCCGAGGTGTTGATCTCTATCCTCAAAAGGGCGTCAGCCATGGGGTTCTTCTCGCCGGGGACGTAATTGATGGTGCAGCCGAACTCAGCAACGGCTGCCAGGTGCCTCTGTTGTCTCGCTGACCAGGCGTCGCCCGCCTTGGTGAAGGCGTGCACCAAGGGGCGGTGGTCTGTCCTGATAGTGAAGGGGGCGCCCTCAAGGAGGTAGCAGAAGTGGCGCACTGCTTGGTACACCGCCAGGAGCTCGCGGTCGAATGTGCTGTATCTCGTCTCTGGCGGGCGACAGTTTTTTACTGTAGAAGGCAAGCGGCTGGGGACTGCCCTGGACCATCTGCTCGAGGACAGCCCCGCAGGCGACGTTGCTGGCATCAGTGGTGAGGCGTAAGGGCGCAGTGGGGTCCTGGTGGGACAAGCTGCAGAGATCTCATGTCCGAGAAAGTCCACCCTCTCGGCGCCGAAGGTGCACTTGTCGAATTGGATGACCAGCCCGTTTTCCTGCAGGCGTTTCAGAACTGCTCGGATATGGTGTAGGTGCTCCTCTGGGGACCTGGAAAAGATCAAAATATCATCGACGTAGCAGACACAGAAGGGCAGGTCCCCCAGGATGCTGTCCATTAGGCGCTGGAAGGTGGCCCCTGCATTTCTCAGGCCGAAGGTGAAGTAATGGAAGACATAGGAGCCGAAGGGCGTGATGATGGCAGTCTTGGGAACGTCCTCGGGATGTACTGAAACCTGAAAGTAAGATTTTAAAAGGTCCATTTTTGTGAAGATTTTTGCTCCATGGAGGGCCCCAGTCAAGTCCTGCATGTTTGGCAAGGGGTAGTGATCGGGGATCGTAGTGAGGTTGAGTGTCTGGTAGTCTCCGCAGGGCCTCCAGGTGCCGTCAGGTTTCCGTACCATGTGGAGGGGTGAAGCCCAAGGGCTTGATGCTTTCCGGCAGATACCCATTCGTTCCATTTCCGAGAACGCCCTTTATGCATCCTGAAGGCGGCCCGGAGGGAGTCTTCAGAACTTTGCGTGCGTCGGGGGCCCCGTGGTGGTGATGTGGTGGAATATTCCGTGCTTGGGCAGCGTCCCAGCTACCTGACGAAGTTCCAGTTTGAAGACTTTGGGGTCCTGTAGTAGGTTACCGTACTTGTGGGGGGCGATGGTGCAAATTGTGGGGGCTCTGGGCCCGCTGCGAGAGATAGGGAACGGCATGTTCCCATGCCGAGGAGGCTTTTGCGACCCACGTCAACCAGGAGGCTGTTATGTGCCAGGAAGTCCGCCCCCAGTAGTGGAACCCTGATGTCTGCAATGGTGAAATGTCAGATGTAGTTGCGCCCCAAGATGGATATTTTGAGGGACTTCGTGCCGTAGGAGCAGATGGGAGTCCCATTTGCGGCGACAAGGGCGATTGGGCTGTCAGGCCCGCGGCTGCGTCTTCTCCTGATGGCGGGAATATCGAATGCATTGCCCCGGTGTTCACCAGCATCCTCCGGCCGAAGATCACGTCACGGACATAAAATCCTACAGTGTGTGGTTCCGACGAGGCCGCTGCCACAGGCGACTTTGATTTTGTCTGCTGTCGCCGTTTTTTGGCTGCTTTTCGCATACTCCTGGAGTGCCTTCCGAACTTACCGGTTTTAGTAGCACCTGGAGTTTTCGCCCCGCTGCTGCTTTCGCATCTCCTGGAGTGCCTTCCGAACTTCCGGTTTTAGTAGCACCAGGAGTTTTCGCCCCACTGCGGGTGGGAGGTCTTCCTTTGGGTCACGACGCCGATCTCCTGTGTTGGGTCGTCTTCTTCTTCTTCTCCCCTCTCTGCGGCTAGGCACGCGGAAGATCGGGGAGTGGCGAGCCTTGCAGCCTTGTTTGACAGCGTTAGCGTTTTAGCTTTCTCCACAAGTTCATCGTCCGGGAGGGTATATGCTTCTGTTAGCTGTCCTCGGACATCTGGCTCGAGTTGCCGAAGGAATATTTCGCGGCCCAGGCAGATATCCATCTTCTTCCCGTCGGGACCTACGTCGGGCAGGTGGAGAAGGCCCATCACTGTGTCCCAGGCATCATCTGGGTCAGCGCCTTGCATCAGGTTTATGACTAGGTCGAGGGCGCGGGCGTCTCTCTCCGTGATGGGAGTGGTGTATGCTGTCACGAGTCTTTTCTTTAGTTCGTCAAGTGTGACTGGTTCGGTCTGTGCCTGACCGGTCAGCCAGGAGGTTATTCGGTTGTATACATCTGTCAACAGGACTGATATGACGAGGTCAGCCTGCAGCACCTTGTCAGAGAGTCTCGCAACCCAGAATTGCCCTTCAGCTCGGATGAACCAGGCGGTCGGGTTCTCTGTTGTGAAAGGGGGCAGCTTGATAGCTTGAGCGGCAGCTGTGTGCGAAGCTGGCATTGAGGCAGAGGAGGCCTGGGTTTCTCGCGCGAAACTGTCTGCCTCCATTGTCCACTCTCACAGAACGGTCGACAGGAGTCGTAAATGGCGGGCCAAACCGTTTGAGGAATGCCTGAACGCACCTGGGGAAGGTATGCCGTATTTAGTCCGTTAGAGGCGTTGGTTTTTTCCAAGGTAGGAGCTTCCAGAGATCTAAACTGAGGCGGCGTGTGAGTCCGCTAAAGATCTCTGAAGGTGAGCGGCGGTAGTTAGTCCCTTAATGGCTTAGCCAAAACCGCTTGGGTCACCGTCCAAACCGGGAGGTCACCAGTTGTAAGGTGTGGACAAAGAGGCAGGTAGAAGTGTATTGATTTTTATTAGTTGTTTGTTGTTTATGATTAAGCTGACCTTGTGTCAGCACGGGCTCTTGCTCACAGAGCAGCCCGTAATTTTTTTATTACAGGTAAGGAAATTCAAATATACAGCGTGAGGGCGGAAATGTAGTATCCGACCAGCGAGAGAGTAAAAATGGGTCGGCGATAGCCGATTTGTGTTTCTTGCGAGACATATAACTCAGAATATAAAAGCATACAAAACATGATCTTATAAGATATATACATTGGCGGAAAGCCCGCTGAGCGCTCACAAGGAGGGAAGTAAGAACAACGCGATTGTAGAATTATTTACAGAGGAATTTGCGGATAAGGCGTTGTCCTTACACGTGTCTTTCGCTGTCATTAAGCAAGTTAAAAAAAGGCCCATGTAAACGCTGTATACACGTCGCCAACCATATATTTCTTGTACTACTTCTGCATCCTTGCTCACTGGTGAAATATGGACAAAAATATGTGCAAAAGTATATTACAAGGACATTTAAATGGACAGTTTCATAACCTAGCCACTGGAGGGGTACAATGCCAGCCCAACTAAACGCCGACCCCCAAGCCCGGATAAATAGGGAGGGCTGGTATCAGGGAAGGGCATCACCCGAACTTAAAAACCTAACATGCCAAAGCATAATGAATGAGTCGTAATGTGCGACTTTGTAATGGAAAAAAGCTGAGAAGAAGAAGAAGAAATACGATAATACGAGGACATTTTCTCAAGTGTTCCGTAATTTCCCGGGACATTAAGCCATTTCCCTTGTTTACATCCAGCAGCCAGCGGTTCGCCTTCATCGGCCTTCTATCTATTTCGCTACTGCAGGATTACAGTTCGCCTAGCTCTTCGCTTCAATTGGTCGCGTTTCCCTTTTATAATGATTGCAGGTAATTATTCGATGACATCTGCGAGGATTTGATGCCGAGGAATGACGCTTTTACCGCTAATTATGCGTAAGGTTCCTGCGGGGGTGGAGGAAGTACTACCTACCTATAGCTACCTACTAGCTGGTATCCTTGCCCTGCCCACCTGAGCTTTTTTTTTCTTTTTTTTTTCCTTTCGGATCCTGCTTACGTCCGGCTATATGATCCCTGCATAATCACTTTTGGATGTTATAGTAGTATAAGCCCCTTTTTATGTATACCTACCTGTCTTAATTTCAGCCAATGTCTTAATCCAGTGGCCAGAACTCGTGTTTTTTTTTTTGAGAAGTACCTAGTAGGTAATGTACCTTAGGCTAGACTGGGTTGCTAGGTGGTTACAAGGGACTATTTGGTAATGGGTTACCCCACCATAGTATTTGGGGTAACCCCGGTGGAAAACCTGGGTCAAAAATGCATGAAATGCTTACCTAGGTAGTAGCTACAAGTCACAACCTAGGTAGACCTAGATAGGTGATTACTGAAAAAGATTACTTAGCTAGCCTTTGCATGATGCATAGGGTAAAAAACCGCATGGTACAGGTGTGGACCAGTACGATCAGCGTGAACAACCCCAAAAAAAGTACATTATAACGCGTCCTGACATCGGAGATGGGCATCAGTCGCGACTTGTTGTTGGTGAGAAACGGAGCTAAAGACCTTAACTCCGGTGTCAAGACGCGTTATAATGTACTTTTCTTGGGGTTGTACACATTGATCGTACATGGTCCACCCCTGTACCATATGGTTTTTTACCGTATTAGGAGTACAAATATTGTTATTACCTACTATTAGGCTACTAGTCTCCTGCTAATTATTGTTAGGTATTTTTTAAGTATTAAGGACACGGCTGCTTATACCTTGGAAATTTATTTTTCCTACAGTTTTAGTGCTTTTGATTGTTATTTTTATTACAATTATCAGTACTCATAAGCAACTATATACGTACGGAGCATGCCCACAGGGCCCACTAGCTTGAAATTCACAGAAAATTTGATTAAGACATAAAAATATTGCAAGGGCTGATTCTGGGATGGAGCCTAGCCTAACCTAGGTAAAACTGAAGGCTACCACTGTAACCCTCAGGTTCACCAAGTACAAGTTCGACGTGCCAAATGAGTGCCATGTTTAATTCCGGCTCCTTGGGCTGAATGTAACATCAAACAAAAGACAGTAAATATTCCTATCGGTGAGGGGTGGGAACCAAACCTTAGTAGTAGGCTTCAGTTTTACACAATCCTAATCAAATCTAAGGTGCCAAGTTTTCACTTGGTTATGTGGCTTGCTCCCCTGGATGCAACTCCCCCACCTAGCCTGGTGTAAATTGCAATGAAAGTCACAGGGTAGCCGAATATATAAGAGGGCTTCTTGCAACCTAACCTAACCTACATCACTTGGTCCTAACACCCTACCATTCTAAAATCATAAAAGTGAAGACTTGTACTGCAGCCAGGGGACTGCCAGTTGCTGACCAGAATATCTACCATATTTGTTCCTGTTTGGCTTTATGTTTATGTCTTTTTTTTTATATTTATGATATTTACCATTTGTTCCGACAAGTAATACAAACCCTCGGTCCTTTAACATATGGAATGTACTTCAGCGCAGCTGGAACCGGTCATAAGCTATCGAACAGGTGGTTCAGTAGTTAACTGCCCATTTCGCATGCAAACTGGCACTTACCAAACCATAGGGGTGCCTTAATAATCTTCAGTTTTAATGTACAAATCATAAAACTGAAATAAGTTACAGAAATTCATGCCAACCCAACCTTTCTCACTAGGTCATAACTGTCAAGGCGGGAACTCACTCTCACCCTTTAGTATTGCACAGAGCATATTCCTTACCTTGAGGTTGGGTGTTACGTTTCGAGGTCACATATCCTTTTGCCTCATTCCCAGTCTTAGTTATTATTTTTCAGCCATGGCTTGCTGTGGGCTGGAGAAACATATGTCTGTAAAAGGGATTACATTACTTCCAGAGGGATGAAGAGACATTTTACCTTTTTTACTGTATAAAGCATAACATGTAAGTGCTCCACCAACACTAATTATGCAAAGGGCAGGTGTTGTTAACACGAAGAAATTGTTGTATGAAATGGCAGAACTCTTAATTTATGAAATTTTCATTGGCTGTAAAAGATGTTTGCAAAAGATAAGTAACATAACAGAAAAACAAAAATGTTCTCATAAGCACTTATGACTAGCTATATGTCTTATGTTGCAAGGGTATAGCTTAGCCAGGTTGACAGGTACTAACTACTGTGATATTCTGGTATGGTGAAGAAATTACAACCATTGTTACCAAGTATAGCATATGTTGCCTCAGGTTTTATTTCCTGGTATTTAGGGTGAATTCCTACCACTTAGGTTATCTCATTTTAGCCTGTATCATAATGTGAACAGTTTTCTCTGCTACCACTCTTGTCATGAATGAATAGTTAGTCCTGTAGGTTATTATTGGTAAACAGTTTGCACAAATTATAATATGAATTTCTTTACATATGGCACCATGTTCACCAAACATGAGCCATATCTTAAATGAACTACAGTTATACTTATTATAACTGGCAAACAATACCTTGTCTCTTTAACAATGCATCAGTGGCAGTGTGGTATGTAAGAAACATAGTTGGTGTTTTGTAAAGTGAAGACAGCTATGTATGGTTTTGATCTAAGTATCCATACCGGGATTCACGTAAATAGCTAGATAAGATAAGTGGGAGACTTACATAAATCAAAACATTAATATTTTCCTCTGTAGAATGTTATAGGTTACACTATTGGTGTCTGTAATAGTATATGGATTCCCAGGTTATGAGACTATAATGTAAAACTTGTACAGTGTTTATCACGTCAGTGTAGTTTATGGCAGTTGTATTTTTCTGTTGTAATTATGATAACCAATCAAGTCATAACATATCATTTAGCAATACAGGGTATTTTAGTTCTCCAAGTTTTTGTCAGTAACATGAAGACTTTCACTGGGATCATATGGTTATCGCTTGTCTTTCTAGCCATACTTTGACTTTGTCTGGTTTGACTCTCAGAATCTTTTGGGGAATTATTTTTAGATAGCTGTTGCTATTGTTTTGTGTATGTTTTTTATATGTTAATGCATCTTTCTTTTTCTTGAGTGATGTTTATTTATGGAGCTGTTCTCTCCCCTACATTTTGGGCTATCATGATGAGCCATCTTGTTTAAACCCTTTTTTCTTTTACATATTCATATGTAGGTGGTTGCTCTGTGTAAATTGCCCTTTTTTTCCTTCTCAGCCCTCTTTGAAGTCTTGTTCTCAGTTTCCCTTAATGTGTTTCTCAAGAGGTTGGCAAGTGGAACTTTGTGTGTCATTGGTTTCAAGACAAAAGTCTGTTGAAGATAGTGGACGTGCTCTATGTGTCATGTGTATGCATCCTTTGAACATCGACAGGAATCTATGGGAATTTCTTACCCTTCTTTGGATTATTGATCCTATATAGTATCTAAGGCAGTTTTCCTTATGTTGTTGTTTGTAGTTATATCAAAGGCTTTCCTCAACTCAGATTTTACTTTCAGCTTAGATTCACCTCAACACTTTTGCATAAGTTGCCCTTGGATTGTTTGTCATCCCAGTTATTGCATCTGTTGACTATGTCAGGCTTTGCATTCCCAGTTGATACCCTGTTGTCATATTTATGATTTTTTATGCATAAAATTTAAAAAGATAACTGCTTAAAATAACAGTAATTAAAATTGAATAGAAATTGAATAGAAAAGTGAGCTTTTCAAAGACCTTAGAGCACTGTATACAGTTTTACACTGGAATGTAATTTTAAGTTTATGCATGAAGTATTTTAAACACAGTTTCATACTCAGACTTACATAGTTGTTAATTGTTTCAGCTGGAAAATTACCATCTGAATTTGGTCACATAAGGAGATAAAGAAGATTCAGCGGACAATATAACTTCACCTTTACTCAGGTAGGATGAATGGAGTTTGTCCCTTAACACAAATAATGACTGTCTGATTTATTTCTCTTATCAATGCACTTGAAATTCAGGAGACGTCAGCAGTGAGCAGGAGTGAATTTGCTCCTTGCGTGCGGTGTTAATGGCATCATTGTAGGTCAGTGGAGAAGAATGGAAAAAGTTATGGAAGAGAACAGATCAGGAAAATGAGTAGAAAAGGAAATGGGCTATAACAGACACATTAGGATTAGAAAATTATGAATTATTATTTTGTTCATGCAACTTACCTGACAGATATATATATAGCTGTATTTTCTGACGTCCGACAGAATTTCAAAACTCACGGCACACGCAGTGGGCGGCCAGGTGGTAGTACCCATTCCCGCCGCTGGGAGGCGGATATCAGGAACCATTCCCATTTTCTATTCATATTTTTTCTGTCGCCGGTCGGTAAACAACTGTTTACAGACCTCCGTCTAGGATTTTTTGGATTGACTCGTACTTAAGTATCTGGATTGACTTTTGGTTATTGATTCTGGATTGTTGGATTGGCATACGCAATAGTGGACTTTTTTTATTTTGGATTGGCTTTTCTGTAAACGTGATGTCTGGATCAAGTGCAGTGAGTTTCAGAGTGTGTGTGAAGAGTGATTGTAAGGTGAGGCTACCGAAATTATCGGTAGACCCCCACACAGTATGTATGGGTTGTAGGGGGCATGTATGTTTGGTGGATGATCGGTGCAATGAATGTGATGGATTGACCGATGATGGATGGAAGGTGTATGATTCCTATCGGCGTAAATTGGAACGCGATAGGATCAGGAGGTCTTCCTCCAGGAGTGGTTCTACTAAAGGTAAGGGAACTAATATTTCACCTGCTCTAATACCTGTAGAATTTGTTTCTCCTAAACCTGTGTTGTTGCCTTCGGGCCCTGATTCTGTGTCTGGAGAAGGTAATGCCCTTTCTCTGATTTTGGAGTCTCTTCGTACTCTTGAATCTAAAGTGAAAGCCTTAGAAACTGGCGCTGTGAAAGTGTGTGATCGTGACCCCAGTGTTGTGGAGGGGGCGTCAGATTGGCCCCATAATGCCTCTAGGCCTAGACCGCTATCGGACTCCCAGGAATCAGGGAGTGGATATGTCGAAAGCCGCAAGAGGGTTACGGGGGCTTCCCACCGATCTGGCGTCCCTTCGGCAGGCCTTGTTGCAAGTTCCCAGGCTGCCAAGGAGCGCGCACGGGCGCGTATCCTTAAGGACTGTTTTTCATCCTCCGAGGCGTCCTCCCCGCGCAAGGGGTGGAGCGCTCGGAGAGACTCGCGTCCTCTGAAAAGGACGTTTGTTCATGAAACTTACCTGTCAGATATATATATAGCTGTATTTTCCAAAGTCCGACAGAAATTAAAAAACTTACGACACACGTAGTGGGAGTCAGGTGGTTAGTACCCATTCCCGCCGCGGGGAGGCGGGTATCAGGAACCATTCCCATTTTCTATTCATAATTTTTCTGTCGCCGGTGTTGTAAACACAGTTTTCAGCACCTCCGTCTTGAATTTAGGAAACTTGGCTACTATAAGTACCCCTTTTTGATTATTTGGTATCTTGACTTTTGGATTGGTGGCTAGGCACACGTTAATTGTGGATTTGATTGATTTTGGCTTGATTTCTCTTTAAATAAGATGTCTGGTTCTAGTTCGGCTAGCGCCAGGTTTTTGTACCAAGAGTGATTAGTCGATGGTCAGGCTACTGGAAAGCCATCAGTAGACCCTCATACTTTGTGTAAGAGTTGCAGGGAGCATGATTGTATGTATGAAAGTCGCTGCAAGGAATGTTAGTGTCTTTCTGATTCTGGATGGAGAGCGTATGAGTCCTATCTTCGTAAGCTTGAACGGGATAGGTTAAGGAGGTCTTCCTCCAGGAGCGTTTCAGGTAAACGTCAGGAAGTTCATGTTTCTCCTACTAACCCTCCTTTAATCACTACTCCTAACCCTGTAGTGTTGCCTTCGGGCCCTGAAACAGTGTCTGTGGAGGGTAATACCCTTACGCTTATCTTAGAGTCGATTCGTAATTTAGAATCTAAAGTGCTCGCCTTAGAAGGCAAAAGTGAAGGTGCAAAGTGCAGTGACAGTGCTCCTTCGTTTGTTGAGGGTGCGTCAGATCGGCCCCATTTCGCCTCTAGGCCTAGACCGCTGCCGGACTCCCAGGTTTCAGGGAGAGGGCATGTCGAAAGCCGCAGGAGGGTTACGGGGAACGCCCACCGATCTGACGTGCCTTCGGCAGTATCTGTTGACGCTACCCAGACTGCCAAGGAGCGTGCGCGTGCACGCCTCCTCAAAGAGTGTTTCTCTTCTTCAGAGGCTTCCTCCCCGCACAAGGGGTGGAGCTCTCAGTCAGTTTCACGCCCGCTGAAAAGGAGCGTTGGTGATCGTGAACGCTTCACGTCCAGTTTTTGCTCTCGAGCGGCGATCTTCGCCTGAGAGTGTGTTCGCAGCCTTCCCGCCACAGAAGAAACGTAAAGAGTCATCAGATGATGACTTTGTTGAGCGCCCCAGTCGCTCCCGATCGCGTTCTACGGCAGTTCTTGGGAGAAGGAAGAAGGCGTCCCCTCGCCCCTCGCCTTCTCACAGGATCAGCCCGTCACCTGCCAAGGAATCCTCTCCTACTGAGAAGATCCTGCGCTCGTTGCAGCAACAACTTGCTGATGCTCTTTCTAAGAGAGGGACGCAACCACGTCCCTGGAGAAAGGATGACCGTCTACCTGTGAAGAGATCTAGAAGGTCTCCCTCTCCTTCTCCTCGCTCGTCTCTCTCCACTTTCTTCTCCTGCTAGAGTTCGTACGACTCCCCAGCGGCTCTCTAGAGGACGTGAAGAGGAAGTTACACGCTCTTTGCATGAAGCGGTAGTACCCGCTCGTAAGCTTGCTGTGCGAGATCTCGATATTTGCGTGGACGCTTCGGTGCAAGTTCAGGATCTTGACGCTCGGTCGGAAGCCAAGCGAGCGCCAGTGACAACTAAGAGTGCACCAGCGGAAGCAGAGCGCGCGCGAGATGTTAAGCGCGCTTTAGTGAACGTCATACGCACGCCAGTGGACGCCAAGCGTGCGCCAGCGGACGCCAGCAGCGCGCGAGTGGACGCCAATCCCGCGCTAGTAGCAGCCAGGCGAGCGCCAGTGGACGCCAGGTGTGCGCCAGTGGACGCCAGGTGTGCGCCAGCGGACGCTCGGGTGGACGCGGATGTGGATTTTCGTCGTCACCCACCTGTTTTTGATGAGACTTTGCAAGTTACTTCGGGGCTTAGAGAGACAACCGGAGTTTCTATTAAGGAGTCAGCTTTGCCTTCCACTTCACAGCAACGCTCCTCTTGGAAACTTAGACCAGATAGTCTTGGTTCAGCCTTACTTCCTCCGACTTCACCTGTGTCGGAAGCAGAGGTTAGCGACGCTTCGGTTGAAGTTGATGATGAGAAACCGTTAGCGGCGGTCTCTTCTGACTACCAGGTATTGACCCGCCTTCTTCAATCGGAGTTTGGAGATACTTTTCATCCTGAAGCTCCTCGCTCTCCTCCCTCTCAACTTTCTTCTTCCAAGATCAACAAAGTCTCGGCATTTGTCAGAAGGAAGAAGTCCCTTTCGACTAAGAGGGCTCTTCGTAAAGTCCATGACTGGATGGAGAAAAGGAAGTCTCAGGGAAAGACTTCTTTTGCTCTTCCACCTTCAAGGCTTAGTGGGAAAGCAGGCATTTGGTACGAGACGGGAGAAGACGTAGGTATTAGACTTCCCTTGTCTGCCCAAGGAGACTTCGCAAGCATTGTAGATCCTCGAGGAGGTCTCACCTGTCCTCTTCGAAAGTTTCCTGGTCTACTACGGAAATGGACCACCACCTTAAAGGCCTCTTTCGTACGTTAGAGGTCTTTAACTTTCTAGATTGGTGTCTGGGAGTTCTGGATGCCAAGTCTAGGAGTTCCGACTCGATTAGTCTGGGGGAGCTGTCCAGCGTAATGTCGTGTATGGACAAGGCCGTCAGAGATGGTTCGGAGGAGCTTACAGCTCACTTTTGCACAGGGCTCTTGAAGAAGAGATCCCTGTTTTGCAATTTTACAGCTAAATCTGTCTCTCCGTCACAAAAGGCAGATTTGCTCTTCGCTCCTTTTTCGGATCATCTCTTCCCCCAGGCTATGGTAAAAGACATTGCTACCAGCCTACAGGAGAAGGCCACGCAAGATCTCCTCGCACAATCTTCAAGGAGACCTGCGGTACCTTCGTCCTCGGGAGTTTCGATTCTCAAGAAATCGAAGCCCTTTCGAGGTTGGTTTCCTCGAGACCAGCCCCTCGAGGAAGAGGCACTTCCAGAGGCAGAGCCACTGCGCTTGCCAAGAACAAGAAGTGAAACAGAAGTCCTTCAGTCACCGGTTGGAGCCAGGCTTCAGCTTTTTGCGCAAGCCTGGGAAGAGAGAGGCGCGGACAAAAGGTCCTTGGATATCATAAAGAAGGGTTACCGGATCCTGTTCCTGAAACCACCCCCGCTGTCTACGACACCCAGGGACATGTCACCTTCTTATCGGGGAGAAAAGCAACAAGTGCTATACGATCTGCTAGATCAGATGATCGTGAAACATGCCGTAGAACAGGTCTCCGACCTGAATTCCCCCGGATTTTACAACAGACTGTTCCTGGTGCCAAAGCAGTCGGGGGAATGGCGACCGGTACTCGATGTCAGCAACCAGAGGTTCAAGATGGAGACACCTCAGTCAGTGATGGGAGCCTTAAGACCGGGGGATTGGATGGCTTCACTAGATCTCCAGGACGCGTATTTTCACGTCCCCATCCACCCCCAGTCGAGGAAATACCTGCGGTTTGTCCTGAAGGAAAAGTGTTTCAATTCAGGGCTCTCTGCTTCGGACTCAGCACTGCTCCCGATGGTATTCACCCTACTGATGAACGAACATTGCGAGGTGGCTTCATCTTTCCAAAGTTAGGATCTCTCTCTACCTGGACGACTGGCTCATTCGAGCCTCCTCGAAAGACCGGTGTCTGGAGGACCTTCACACGACCTTGTCTTTAACGAAGTCCCTGGGGCTTCTGGTGAACCTCGAAAAGTCACATCTGGCCCCTTCTCAGTCTTTAGTCTATCTGGGGATTCAGATGGACTCAGTGGCTTTTCGGGCTTTTCCGTCCCAGGGGCGACAACTAGATTGCCTAAGCAAAGTGTCAACCTTTCTGGGGAAAGAATCATGCTCGGTGAGGGAATGGATGAGTCTGCTGGGGACCATTTCCTCACTGGAGAAGTTTGTTTCCCTAGGGAGGTTGCACACTTGCACCTCAGACCTCTTCAATTCTTCCTGTCGGACAATTGGAAGCACCAAAACAATTTGGAATCGATTCTGGTGTTATCGGAAGAGGTAAAGGAACATCTAAGATGGTGGACCGACCCTTTGAAGCTCGCAGAGGGTCTTTCCCTCAAGCTTCAGAGCCCCGACCTAGTGTTGTTTTCCGAAGCGTCTTCCGCGGGGTGGGGAGCAACACTGGGGGGGGAGGAAGTGTCAGGCACCTGGAGAGGGGAACAGGTGTCCTGGCATGTAAACCTCAAGGAGCTGGCAGCAGTTCATCTGGCGCTCCAGTTCTTTCAGGACGAAGTCTCCGGCAATGTGGTGCAGATCAACTCGGACAAACACCACAGCCCTGGCATACCTCAAGAAACAGGGGGAGGAACCCACTCTCGATCCCTGTTCTTCCTTGCAAAAGAGATCCTTTTATGGGCGAAGGCACACGACGTCTCTATCCTGACGAGATTCGTATCAGGAGTAGAAAACGTCCGTGCAGATCTTCTCAGTCGGCAAGGTCAGCTTCTGCCGACGGAGTGGACCCTTCATCAGGAAGTATGCCAAAGGTTGTGGAAGTTATGGGGATGCCCTCTCGTAGACATCTTCGCAACTTCCAGGACAACGAGACTCCCGCTGTACTGCTCACCAGTTCTAGACCCAGGAGCAGTAGCAGTAGACGCTCTTCTTTGGGACTGGACGGGACTAGACGTATACGCCTTTCCCCCGTTCAAGATCCTAGGGGAGGTAATAAGGAAATTCGCGGCATCAGAGGGAGCGAGGATGACTCTCATCGCCCCCTTCTGGCCAGCGACCGACTGGTTCACAGAGGTCATGTCTTTTCTAGTAGACTTTCCGAGGACTCTGCCTCCAAGGATAGATCTACTCAAACAGCCCCACTTCGAGAGGTATCACAAAAAACCTCCCCAGTCTGAGTCTGACTGCGTTCAGACTATCCAGAAGTTGGCCAGAGCGAGGGGTTTTTCAAGACCTGTGGCTAAAGCAATCGCAACGGCAAGGAGACCTTCTTCTATTGCCGTATACCAATCCAAGTGGGCTGTTTTTCGGAGCTGGTGCAGGAAGAAAGGCATTTCCTCCACCTCTACCTCTGTGAGCCAGATCGCAGACTTCCTTCTCTACTTGAGGAATGAAGTTCGCTTAGCGGTGCCTACGATAAAAGGTTACAGAAGTGTGCTTTCTGTAGTCTTTAGGCATAGAGGGCTGGACTTAGCCAATAACAGAGACCTTCATGATCTCCTGAAGTCTTTCGAGACTTCGAAGGTATCTCAACCAAGAGTTCCTTCTTGGAACTTAGACATTGTTCTAAAGTTTTTGATGTCCAGTAATTTTGAACCGCTCAACTTAGCTTCGCTTAGGAACCTTACAAGGAAGACACTTTTTCTAACTGCTCTGGCGACGGCGAAGAGAATTAGTGAGATCCAGGCAATAAGCAAGCATGTTGGGTTTAAGAACTCTGATGCAGTTTGTTCTTTAAGCCCTATGTTCTTAGCAAAAAGAACGAAAATCCTTCCAACCTTGCCCAAGACATTTGAAATCAAGGGTTTGACAGAGATCGTGGGTAGTGAGCCAGAGAGAGTCCTGTGCCCTGTCAGAGCTCTCAAAATTCTATTTAGACAGAACGAAGGACTGTAGAGGACCTTCGGGCAACTTGTGGTGCTCTGTCAAGAAGCCTGATCTTTCCCATGTCAAAGAACGCGCTTTCTTTCTTCTTGAGAGACACCATTAAGGAAGCTCATTCCACATGTAGTGATAGTGACATGAAGCTTTTAAAAGTGATGCCCATGAGGTGAGGGCTATTTCGACCTCGATAGCCTTTCACAGAAATATGGGCACTCTTCCGGTGACATTTTTGTGCCACATATTGGCGGAGCAACTCGGTGTTCGCTTCACACTACCTGCGGGAGGTGAAAGCGACATACGAACATTGCTTGTCGCTTGGACCATACGTTGCTGCAGACACTGTTTTGGGGGCAGGAGGTAGCACTCATCCTTTCCTTTAGTGGTTAGGTGAGCTTTTAATTGTGTGTGTTTTTTGGTTGTGGGGTCGACCGTCCGAGGCGGATCTCCCTTCTTTAGTCTAGTTTAGTGGGATACCTTTGGTAGACTAGGCCAGGTGGTTTTTTACTTCATTGCCCTCATTGTATGGTCAATGGTCTAGTCCACATTGTGGTCACGCCCCCGTTGACAGATCATCTTGAGTGCACCAGCTTATAGGTCTCTACCTCGCTGGCAACTCTAGTAGCACAAGCAAGACTTACGTGGCAGTAACCACGAAGCCAGCTATGCTAACAGGTAAGGAACCAAGATATCAATTATCTGCATGTATATGTTTCCTAAAATTCTATTCTGTCTCTTCCCACCACCAAAGGTGGGATTCAGCTATATATATATCTGACAGGTAAGTTTCATGAACAAAATGATATTGTAATGATACAATAAAGTTTGTTCATACTTACCTGGCAGATATATATAATTTAAGTACCCACCCACCTCCCCTCAGGAGACAGTGGAAATAAAATTATGAATAGAAAATGGGAATGGTTCCTGATACCCGCCTCCCAGCGACGGGAATGGGTACTAACCACCTGACTCCCACTACGTGTGTCGTAAGTTTTTTAATTTCTGTCGGACTTCGGAAAATACAGCTATATATATATCTGCCAGGTAAGTATGAACAAACTTTATTGTATCATTACAATATCATTTTCGTAGTGAGGACGCTTCACGTCCTGTCTCGCCAGTTTCGTTGCGCTCTTCTCCGGATGCGTATGACGCTTTTCCGCCTCAGAAGAGAGGTAGGATTTCATCCGGGGATGAAGCTGAGTTGCGGTACAGTCGCGCTTTGGAGAAGCAGGTAGCTGTACCTGTGAGAAGGAAGGAGGCGTCCCCTCGCCCCTCGTCTTCTCGCAGGATCAGCCCTGCCCCTTCTTTTGGTTCTTCTCCTACGAAGAACATTCTTTTGTCCCTTCAGGACCAGTTATCATCGCTTATGGCTCAGAGGACTCGCCCAGCAGCAGTCGAGCCTAAGCGGAGGAAGGACCTTAGGCTGCCTGTCAAGAGGACGAAGCAGTCTCCTTCTCCCTCTCCGCGTTCGTCTCTTTCTCCGATTGCGTCTCCTTCGGTTTATCGCCGATCCCGTTCGCCCGCTAAGAGAGTGGGTCGTCAGGACGCTTTCGTTCCCTCTCGACGTCATGGGCAGGCTGCTCGCCGTGACGCTCAAGAGGACGCTCAGGACGCTTTTGAGGACGCTCAGGACGCTTTTGAGGACGCTCAGGACGCTTTTGAGGACACTCAGCAGGACGCTTTCCAGGACACTTCGGAGGACGCCGAGCAGGAAGAGGACATGCACCAGGACGCTCGGCAGGACGCTCGTAGTGACGTGTCTCCTTATAAGGAGCTCGTTAAGGCTAGAAAAGACACGCTTTCTTCGAAGTCTGCTCGATCGTGTAAGAAGCGTAAGGACGCTTCTCTTGGAAGTAAGGCGGCCTCGGTCGTCGTCAAGGACGCTCATCGCCGTCAAGACGCTCTGCCTCCTTCGAGCTGTAAGGATCGCCGCAAGGATGGTAGCCTAGATGAGGCTTCTGCTTCTAAGCAGCGGGGGTCTTTGATCAAGGCCAGACCCGCTGGACGTACGCCCTCTCCGGAGGGGCGGTCTCCTATTCCTATTAGGGAAGAAGGAGAATTGAGTAGTCCTGCGGACTCGGTAGAAGAGGAACCTTCTTCTGTGTCTTCAGTCTCAGACTATAAGGTTCTTGTGCGGCTGTTGCGCTCGTCCTTCGGGGACAAGTTTCAGCCGGCAGCTCCCAAGTCTCCTCCCTCGCAGTTTTCGTCTTCCAAGTCGTGTAAGACCCCAGAGTTTGTCAAAATGAAGACTTCTCTGTCCACCAAGAGGGCCTTCAAGAAACTCCAGGACTGGATGGATCGAAGGAAGGATCAGAGCAAGTCAACTTTCGCCCTTCCTCCCTCTAGACTCAGCGGAAAAGGGGGTATTTGGTACGAGACCAAGGGAGACGTGGGTGTGAAGATCCCTTCGTCAGCTCAAGGGGATTTCTCGAGTTTAGTGGATTCTCAGAGGAGGTCCCTCTTATCCACTGCCAAGGTGTCTTGGACCCTTACAGAGACAGATCATCATTTGAAAGGACTGCTACGGACTCTCGAAGTCTTCAACTTCTTGGACTGGTGCTTGGGAGTTCTAGATCTGCAATCTAGAAGCCCGGACTCTCTCAGTTTGGGGGAGCTGTCCAGCGTGCTATCGTGCATGGACAAAGCCGTCAGGGATGGTTCGGAAGAGCTTGTTTCTCATTTTGGGACTGCCTTCTTTAAGAAGAGAGCTCTACTGTGTAACTTCACAGCTAGATCTGTTACACCAGCTCAGAAAGCGGAACTGCTCTTTTGTCCTCTTACGAACCATCTCTTCCCCCAGACTTTGGTCAAGGACCTGGCAAGTAGCTTGCAGGAAAAAGCTACACAGGACCTCTTAGCCCAGTCCTCGAGACGTCCAGCAGTTCCTTCCACTTCATCTTTTGTTCGACCTCCTAAGAAGGTTAAACCCTTTCATGGGGCTCCTCCCTCGAGAGCAGCTCCTCGAGGGAGAGGGCTTGCAAGAGGAAGAGCTTCCTTTAAGCCCAACCCATCAAAGTGAAGATTATGTCCTTCAGACACCAGTCGGAGCCAGACTGAAGTTTTTTGCGGGAGCATGGAGAGAGAGAGATACGGACCCTTGGTCCCTCAAGATCGTGGAGCAGGGGTACAAGATCCCCTTTTTGGATCCTCCGCCTCTTTCCACGACTCCCAGAGACCTTTCTCCGTCATATCAGGGAGAAAAGAAACGAATTTTGTTCAAGAAAATACCTAAGATTCGTTTTAGGCAACAAAGTGTGGCAGTTCAGAGCCCTTTGTTTCGGCCTGAGCACGGCTCCGATGGTTTTCACCGTCATTATGAAGAATGTGGCGAGGTGGCTACACTCTTCAGGGATAAGAGTTTCCCTTTACCTCGACGATTGGCTTATCAGAGCGTCGTCGAGGGAAAAATGTCTGAAGGGCCTTCAGTTAACATTAGCCTTAGCGAAGTCCCTGGGACTTCTTGTCAACCTCGAAAAGTCGCATCTAACCCCGACACAGTCCATCGTGTATCTGGGGATTCAGATGGATTCAGTGGCTTTTCGAGTGTTTCCGTCCCAGGAACGTCAGCGGCTAGGCTTAGAGAAAATCTCAGCCTTCTTGGGGAAAGAGACTTGCTCGGCGAGGGAATGGATGAGTCTGCTGGGCACCATTTCCTCGCTGGAAAGGTTTGTTTCCTTGGGAAGACTGCACCTCAGGCCTCTCCAGTTTTTCCTTGCAGACGAATGGAAGGCCAAGGACGATCTCAATGCGATCTTGAAGATCTCAGAGTCGGTAAAGAGCCATCTAAGATGGTGGCTCGATCCTCAGAAGCTACAGGAGGGCTTATCCCTAAATCTTCTGAGCCCCGACCTAGTGTTGTTTTCAGACGCTTCCATTTCGGGCTGGGGAGCAACACTAGGAGGGGAAGAAGTGTCAGGCTCCTGGAGAGGGGAACAGGCAGTCTGGCACATCAATGTCAAAGAACTAGCAGCGATCTTCCTGTCTCTGCAGTTCTTCGAAGAGAAATTGACAAACAAAGTTATACAAGTCAATTCAGACAACACCACAGCCCTCGCGTATTTGAAGAATCAGGGAGGAACACACTCCCGGGCTTTGTTTCACCTGGCAAAGGAGATTCTGCTGTGGGCAAAGGTGAGGAAGATCACGATCCTGACAAGATTTATAGCAGGAGTGCAGAACGTCAGGGCGGACCTTCTCAGTCGACAGGACCAAATCCTGCCGACAGAATGGATCTTGCACAAAGACGTGTGTCAAGAGCTTTGGAAGTTGTGGGGACGTCCTCTGGTCGACCTATTCGCGACGTCGAGGACGAAGAGGCTTCCTCTGTATTGCTCCCCGGTCCTAGATTCAGGAACATTCGCTGTGGACGCATTGCTCTGGAGTTGGACGGGCCTAGACCTGTATGCCTTCCCACCATTCAAGATCATGGGGGAAGTCATGTGGAAGTTTGCGGCTTTGGAAGGGACGAGGTTGACCCTGATCGCCCCGATGTGGCCAGCGAGAGAATGGTTCACAGAGGTCATGTCTTTCCTTGTAGACTTCCCAAGGACGTTGCCCTGGAGGAAAGATCTACTCAAACAGCCTCACTTCGAAAGGTATCACCAAAACCTCTCCGCTCTGGGTCTGACTGCGTTCAGACTATCGTAAAGTTGGCCAGAGCGAGAGGTTTTTCGAAAGCAGCTGCGAAAGCAATCGCAAATGCAAGAAGAGCCTCTACAAGGGCTGTCTATCAATCGAAGTGGGCTTCCTTCAGGGCATGGTGTAGGAAGGAGGGAGTTTCCTCTTCCACGACCTCTGTAAGCCAGATAGCCGATTTTCTGCTTTTCCTTAGAAACGTGCAGAAATTAGCAGTCCCGACCATTAAGGGATACAAGAGCATGTTGTCAGCGGTTTTTAGGCACAGAGGCCTGGACCTTTCTGACAACAGGGATCTTCATGACCTCTCGAAATCATTCGAGACCTCGAAGATTCCTCAGGCGAGACCGCCTTCATGGAACCTTGACGTAGTTCTTAGACTTTTGATGTCAAGTCCGTTTGAACCTCTTCAATCAGCGTCTCTTCGGAACCTGACAAAGAAGGCTCTTTTCCTAACTTCTCTGGCGACGGCGAAGAGAGTTAGTGAAATCCAAGCTTTTAGTAGCCTAGTGGGCTTCAAAGGAGACAACGCTGTCTGCTCTTTGAGTCCAACTTTCTTGGCAAAGAATGAGAACCCGTCTAACCCTTGGCCGAAAAGCTTCGAAATTAAGGGTATGTCGAGTCTGGTGGGCCAAGAACCAGAGAGAGTCCTGTGCCCTGTCAGGGCTCTCAAGTTCTATGTTCATAGAACGAAAGAGGTACGAGGTCCCTCAGGTAATCTCTGGTGCTCTGTGAAGAGACCGGAATTACCTTTGTCTAAGAATGCTGTGGCTTTCTTTCTGAGGGACGTCATTAAAGAGGCTCATTCATCTTGCCAGAAGACTGATTTGAGCCTCTTGCGAGTGAAAGCTCATGAAGTCAGAGCTGTCGCTACCTCTCTTGCCTTCCAAAAGAATATGTCAATCAAGGACATTCTTGATGGCACCTTTTGGAGGAGCAATTCTGTTTTCGCCTCACATTACTTAAGGGATGTGAAAACAATTTACGAGGACTGCAATTCTCTTGGGCCATACGTTTCTGCAGACACAGTCTTGGGGGCTGGAGGTAGCTCTTTCCCTATCCCTTAGTTAGGAATTAGGTTAGTTTTTTAATATGTTGTGTTTTTTGGTTTTTGGTGAGTCTTGTGTGAAGATCTCCCATCTATTAGCTTAGCTTTCAGGGGGTCTTTGTCTAGTTGGTCAGGTGGTGGTCAGTTGCTTCGTAGCCCTCATATGTATGGTTCGATGGTCTTGTCACGTTGTGGTCACGTCCCCGTTGACAGAGCATCCAGAGCGCACCAACACTACAGGTCTCCACCTGGCTGGCAACTCTGATTGAGCAGAAGCAGGCTTAAGTGACAGTAATCACAGAGTCTACTTTGCTAACAGGTGAGGAACCAAGGTGTACATCATCTACTTAATTTAGTTTCCTACAAATCCTATTCTGTCTCTCCCCACCATCCGAAGGTGGGATTCAGCTATATATATATCTGTCAGGTAAGTTGCATGAACAAAATGTTATTGTTATAATACAATTAAGTTTGTTCATACTTACCTGGCAGATATATATAATTAGAGTGCCCACCCTCCTCCCCTCAGGAGACAGTGGCATTGATAAAATATGAATAGAAAATGGGAATGGTTCCTGATATCCGCCTCCCAGTGGCGGGAATGGGTACTACCACCTGGCCGCCCACTGCGTGTGCCGCGAGTTTTGAAATTCTGTCGGACGTCAGAAAATACAGCTATATATATATCTGCCAGGTAAGTATGAACAAACTTAATTTTATTATAACAATAACATTTCATATGTTTAATGTCATTTCAAGACTGTTAAAAGTAAACTACTGAATAATCAAATATGTATATTAATAAACATTACCTTAATATAATTTATCTAGCCCTAAATCCCCCAAAACTGCACTAAAATTTACCACATTGGCAACCCTGTTACCTCCTATTCGGTCCGCCAGTTGGCAACGCTGCCGTTGACAGTTACAAAACCTTCCCTGAAAATCAGTTGTTAACGAGCGCCCGTCCTGTTTACATCACGGCCGCTCTTTATAAATTTCCTAAAACCTTTTTGTGCCTTTAAAGCTTTCATTATTTGTTAATGAGACTTTATGTTAATTACCACTCACGTATTACATCACGAAATAGTGAATTAACTTTTATTTCTGTTGTGGTACTTATCTTATATTACGAACTTTTGTGCGACCCGGAGCTACTGACCTGTCCAACTCTACAATGGATTGCCAAGATAATGCGATGCTTCCTTCTGCCAGCAACATCAGAAACTGCCCGGCTTGTGGGACAAGGATGAGTAGCAGGGAGTATGAACCTCATGACATTTGCAGCTCTTGTCGTGGACAGGTTTGTGACTTGACTTCTGAGGATATTACTGCTTATATGAAACACCAAAGAATCTTGCAGCGTAAAAGATCGGTTAAGGAGAAAAAGAAATCGGTAGCTAGAACGGTATCTAATGATTTCTTTGACTTGGGCGCTCATGGTTCTGGCTCTTCGGTTTCGGTATCGTACGATTCCGATTTAATTGATGCTTTGCCCCCGGTACAACCGGTAAATAGTGAAGTCATTTCTGATGTAGATTCAAAGATTTTGGCAATGGAAACTACCTGGAAACAGAATTTTAAGAAATTACAGCTTAGTTTTGATAGAGATATTTCAGCTAAGTTTAACAAGCTGTCAGAGAATTTTGAAGAAGCCTTTACTAGAATGTCTAACACTCTTTTAGATTCATTTTCAGCTCCTCGTCAGGTACCTGTCAACAGCATCATGGGTAATGGTGCGACAGATACCCCGTCGTGGCGTAGGCCTAGGGGGGATCCGGTCCGGGCAGGTGCCTGACGAATCTTTACCTAATGTGTCCCTTGTTAGTTCCGTAACAGTGCCAAAGGGCGCTTATTTAGGAGAAGGGGGGAGGGGTATTAGTGTCAGGCCTAAGATAGCTAGTCGTCAGGATCTTACTTCAGGGGAAGTTTCTCAGTTAGGATCTGACGATGATGATGATGATGATGACGCAGCTTCGTGTGATATTGATGTTTCCTCGAACGGAGGTCATGATGTAGAGTTCAAGAAACTTTTTTATTTAATTTTGAGTTTTCTTCCTCAGACGAGGCCTAAAGAGCAGAAGCAGCCTCCGCCTTGTTGTATTACAGAAGGGATTTTTCTTGACGGTCCTCCCCGGTCACGGGAATTTTTACGTTTTCCCTTTGCTCAGAGGTTCGCGAGAGTGAGGGCGGACGTTGCTGCTAAACTTTCGAAGGTGATCAGGGAAGGGAAGAGGAAGCTCTCTTCTCTTCTACGACACCGGAGAGGAGTTTATCAGGTGGCGGATGATTCTTCATCCTCCCGACCCCCCAAACCAAATCCTGATTTTGTGCGACTTTCGGGTCAACCCTTGCTTTCTAAGGCTTCGGTCTCTGTCTCAATCGAAGACTTTATTGCCATGGAGTCTGTTATGAGCTCCTTACAAGAAGCTCAATCCTTCAATATATGGGTCCTCATAGGGCTTTTAATGTATATCAAGGACTCCGGGTTTGTTCCTCCTGATGCTCCTCTTTTTGAGAAATTCTGCTCATCCATTTCAATCGCTTCTGTACATCAGAACGAGCTTGCTGCTTCAATGCAGGCCTTTCTTGTTTCTCTAAGGCGTAACCTGTATTTGTCGCAGTTACCCTCCTCTGTATCGGAGATTCAGAGAACCGTCTGTTGTCCTCTTCTCCTTTTGGCAATTTCCTTTTCGATATGTCTGTGCTTTCTGAGGTTTTGAAGGAACATCAAGGTGATGCCTCTTCCCAAGCTCACTGGGCCTTATCAAGAGCTTTTTCCTCTGGTTTTCCTCCCATTCCTTCAAGGAGTAAGCGTAAGTTTAAGGCCAGATCTGTACCTTCTGCCCCAGCCCAACAACCCCCTTCTGGCTCGTTTTTCCAGAGTACATCTCGGGTTTCTGGTGCTTCTACTTCATCCTCTGGTGCTCACCCTTTGAAACGCGGGAGAGGTTCTTGGCGTGGCTCTAAGGGCAGAGAAAGAGCTCAACCTCCAGGAGTACCTTCTTCTTCTTCCTTGTCTCCGCGTAAGAATTTTCGGAAGTAGGAGCCATCACCTTGCCTGGAGACCGCAGTAGGAGCTTGTCTCTCCCGCCATTGGTCAGCTTGGCAGGGGAGAGCGGTGGATGCTTGGGTGGTGGAGGTCCTGAAGGAAGGTTACGAGATCCCTTTTGTTTCCAGACCTCCACTTTCCAATCGTCCTCTCGAGTTCAGCAGTTATTCCCCTCACTCAATCAGGGGTCAAGCCTTGGAGAAGGAGCTTTCGGCCCTCTTGGAGGAGGATGCCATAGAGCGAGCTCCTCCTTCTCCCGGGTTTTACTCACTGGTGTTTGTAGTTCTAAAGGCCTGGGGGTGTCTGGCGCCCCATCATAGATCTTTCGGTCGTGAACAATTTAATTCTGAAGTCCAAGTTCAGGATGGAGACGGTCCAGACTGTTCTTTCATCCGTCAGGAGGGGGGACTGGATGATTTCCATCGATCTGCAGGATGCTTATCTGCAAATCCCCATCCATCCAAGAAGCAGACCTTACCTTCGGTTTTTCACGGACTTGGGAGTTTTCCAGTTCACGACCCTTTGTTTCGGCCTCACCACTGCTCCACAGGTCTTTTCTTGGGTGATGGCTCCTGTTTCGGCTATTCTGCATCAGTTAAATGTAAGGATGCTTCGGTATCTGGACGATTGGCTAGTCCAGGCCGAATCTCGAGAGAAATGTCTCCGGTCGAGGGAGCTAGTTCTGTCTCTTTGTGTCGAGTTGGGCATTCGTGTCAACTTCGACAAGTCCAATCTAATCCTTGCCAGATCATAACTTATCTGGGGATTGTTTTGAATTTCCAGATTTTGAGGGCTTCTCCCGCTCAGAAACGGATAGACAAGCTTCTGAGTCTGATCGAAGAATTTTTGTCCGTAATGCAACCAGTTTCTCTTTGGAGGACTCTCCTGGGCCATTTGTCATCCCTCATCCAACTGGTTCCCGGAGGTCGTCTCAGAATGAGGTCCCTTCAGTCGACACTTCGCCAGTCGTGGGATTTCAGACATCCGAAGACACGATAGTGGCCTCTTCTCCACAATGTCGGAAGGATCTCCGTTGGTGGATGCAAGTTCACCGCCTCAAGTCAGGGACGTCTCTTCTTTCGGTTCCTCCGGACCTAATGTTTTGGGCAGACGCCTCGGATCAAGGTTGGGGTGCACATCTGGGCTCCGAAGCCGCTTCGGGCTTTTGGTTAGAGGAAGAGAGGATGATGTCAATAAATTGGAGGGAACTAAGGGCAGTGTACCTAGGCCTACTTTCATTTCAGGATCAACTGTTGGAGTCGGTTGTCGCGATCTTTGTCGACAACACCACAGCAGTCTCGTACTTGAGAAACCAAGGTGGCACACAGTCGGATCTTCTCACTCAAGAAGCCCAATCAATCCTGTGTTGGGCAGAAGACAGGGGGATTATGTTGGTCCCTCAGTTTATCCTGGGCCATCACAACGTCTTAGCAGACGCCTTGTGAAAACCGAACGACGTTTTAAGGGGTCAGAATGGACACTTTGCCAGGAAGCCTTCGACAGCCTCAGGAAGAAGTGAAACTGTCAGTCGATTTGTTTGCCACCCGACTGAATTTTCGGTGCCAGATATTCTTCGCCCCTTACCAGACTCCTCAGAGTGCCGGGATAGACGCTCTTTTGCAGGACTGGGAGGGACTTCAAGCCTATGCATTTCCTCCGTTCTCTCCGGTGAGGTCAGTCCTCAACAAAGTGAGGGCAACCAAGCATCTGGATCTCACCTTGATTGCCCCCTTCTGGCCACAGAAGGAGTGGTTTCCCGACCTACTGGAAGCACTGGTGGAGCCCCCCATTCGTCTGCCAGAGAGACCAGATTTTCTCAAACAACCCCATTTTCATCTGTTCCATCAGAGGCTCCACATGCTTCATCTTCATGCCTGGAGACTGTCAGGAGGTTCTCCAAGCACAAAGGGTTCTCCTCCAGAGTGGCGCGACAGTTGGCTCTTGCCAGACGGCAATCAACCAGAGTAAATTATCAGGCTAAATGGTCGGTTTACAGACGTTGGTGTAAGTCTCAAGGACATTCAATTTCTAGACCTTCCTTACCGAAAGTAGCAGTTTTTAGTTCATTTACATCATGACAGGGCCCTGTCACCTTCGTGCATTAAGGGTTATAGGTCGATGCTTTCCTATGTTTTTAAGGCAAGGCTCCCTGAGATCTCTTCATCTTATGTCATTAGAGATTTACTTCGATCCTTTTCCCTATCTCGACCCAGTCCACAGTGTTCTCCTCCGACATGGGACGTTAACAAAGTCCTTCAAGCCTTAAGGTTCCCTCTGTTTGAGCCTCTGAATTCTGCCAAATTTAGGGACCTCTCTTCTAAGACACTCTTCCTTGTCTCGCTGGCTACAGCCAAGAGGGTGGGTGAACTGCAAACACTCTCTTTTCTGGTTGCCAGATCTGGACAAGACATGATTTTGTCATACGTACCTTCCTGAATTTGTCGCAACGACTGAATCGTCTGATAATCCCATTCCCAGGTCTTTCGTACTGAAGTCGCTGGTTGACTGTGTCAGTAATTTAAATGAGGAAGTAGTTCTTTGCCCTGTTAGGCGCTCTCATGCTATTTTCGCCACACGAAGGACTATTCAGGAGTTCGTCCCCACCGTCATCTGTTTGTTTCACCCCAGAAATGTCAAGAGACCTACATCAAAGAGTGGTGTATCCTTTTTTCTCAGAGATCTGATCGTTAAAACTGGTGGTTCAGCTGCTCTTGAAGACCAGACGCTGAGAGCACACAGTATTAGAGCAGTTGCTACATCAGTAGCTTTTATGAGGAACGTCTCAGTTGCCAAGGTGCTTGAGGCGACGACTTGGCGTTCTAATTCTGTTTTTGCCTCTTTTACTTGAGGGATATTTCTCTAGTTCTAGGCAGCCTTCGTTCTTTGGGCCCGTTGGTGATGGCAGGACAGGTCGTCAGACAGGAGAATTAGGTAGTGTTCCTGTCTTTTACGTTTGGTTCTACCTGTATATTATTCATTAATTTCATACAATCAACTTACCTGTCAGATATATACATAGCTAAGACTCCGTCGTCCCCGACAGAAATTCAAATTTCGCGCCACTCGCTACAGGTAGGTCAGGTGATCTACCTGCCTGCCCTGGGCGGCAGGACTAGGAACCATCCCCGTTTTCTATCATATTTTCTCTGTCGCCGGTGGTATCAACATTGTTGTTATTACCTCCTGACTTAGATCATTTTTCAACCTTTGATCAACGTTTTTTCGGCTTTTGGTGACGTATTTGGATCGTGTTTTGGCATTCGCTACTGTGGACTGTTTTGGAATAACTCTTTTTGATTTTTTCTGTAGTAGTCTGATTCTAATGTGAGTGAGATGTGTGTGAAATGTGAATGTAGGCTGCAGGGTGAGGATACCGAAAGCTTCGGTTGATCCTCACACTGTATGCCGTAAATGTAGGGGGGTTCAGTGTTCTGCTATTAATACTTGTAAGGAATGCGAGGGATTGAATGCAGAAGAGTGGAAGACTTTGACTTCTTATTTGAAGAAGTTAGAGAGGGATAGAGTTAGACGACTGAAAGGTGTGAGTTCAAGGCCTATTGAGCCTTTCACGGATAATTCTAATCCTACTGATGTAGATTCTCCCTATAGATCTCATTCTCAGAGTGTTTTTTTTCGGATTCGGGGCATCGGAAATCGCCAATCTGAAAGCTACTATTAGAGACATGAAGTCCAAGATGGCTGACTCTAAAGGTAAGGCTAGTGATAGTGAACATTTCAGTGAAGTGAGTTCTATCAGTGTTGTGGAGGGGGCGTTTGATCGTCCCTGCGACGCTCCCAGGCCTAGACCTCTTCCAAGCTCACATGCCCAGAGGAGAAGGAAAGTCGAAAGCCTTAAGGAGGTCGTGGGGAATCCCCAACGGTCAGACGTCCCTTCAGCTAGCTCTGCTTCATGGCAGGCGGCTCAAGGGCGCTATAGAAAAAGCGTCCTTCGCGAGTGTTTCTCGTCCTCTCCCTCTCCCTCACCTAAACGAGGGTGGAAGGAGTCGAACTTATCGAGACCGCTGAAGCGTCATATGAAGCACGACATAGATTCGAGCCCGGAGCGCTTCTCAGATGACGCCCCGTCTGAGATTAAGAAAGCGAAGGTGGCGTCAGCGTCACCTGACGCTTGTGCGGAAGTACCCCGTCAGTCTTCTTCCCCGAGTGATGACGAAAGGCGTCATGCACTAGACGTGGGAGAAGCGTCAAGAAAGATAATTATGGCGGTTCAGGAACAACTGTCATCTCTTGTGGGAGTTTTAGCGCCCCGTCGGAAGGACGTGACGCTTCCAATTAAGAAGTCTCGTCCTCTCTCACCTGCTCGACGAGAAGCGTCAGACAGATGTGAAACTGCTAAACGTCTTGCGGAAGCTTCGAGTTCGAGAACTAGAACGGGTGCTTACGAGAGTTTTGTAAAGCAAGAGAAACGAAAGACGTCTATTAGAGGTGTAGCGTCATTCCAAGCGGATCTTAGACGTGACGCTCCCTTCAATATTGTGACGCCGAGTAGGACGCCTTTAGAGAGCGGAGCGTCATCCAGACGAGAAGCGTCATCAAGACGTCAACAAGAGACGTCAGCCATGACGCTCGGAGATCGGGAAGCGTCATACAAGGCGTCTTCTAAAGCTCAAGAGAAGCCGCAGCTTGTGACGCCTTCCAAGTCTATCAAAACGGGAAAAAGGAAAGAGTTTCATTCCCTTAGCCCCTCTCCTATCAGGAGTTTGTCTCCTCCAGAAGAGGAAAGTTCAGAAAGGAGAACGGAGACTCAGATATATCCCGAGTTGGAGGAAAACTCGGATGATGACGATCATGGAAGAGAGGGCTTGTCCAACTATAAGGTTTTGACTACCCTGCTTCTTGAGGAGTATGGAGACGAGTTGACTCCTGCTGCTCCTCCTTCTCCGCGCTCGCTCTTTTCTAGTGCGAAGGCGAAGAAGCCCTCGTCTTTTCTGAAGATGAAGCCCACCATCTCGATGAAGCGGGCTTTACACGCCTTAGACTCCTGGATGAAGTCTAAGAAAGACTTAGTCAGGACAGTATTTTGCATGCCTCCAGCAAGGTTAGCTGGGAAAAGAGGCATATGGTACAAGACGGGGGAGAATATGGGTATCGCTCTCCCTTCTACAACAGAGGCAGATTTTTCGACGTTAGTTGACGCTTCAAGGCGTCCAAGTCTCAATTCTGCTCGAATTACATGGAGTATTTCAGAACTGGATCATCTCCTCAAGGGACTCTTCCATGTATTGGAAGTCTTCAACTTCTTAGATTGGTCCCTTGGGGTGATGTCCAAGAAAGCTCATGATTCGGAAGGAATCGAACCTGAAGCCCTGTTTATGCATTTTGTCTTGCATTGACAAAGCGGTACAGGATGGATCTTTTGAAGTCTCTTCATTATTTGGAGCAGGTCTTTTAAAGAAAAGGACGGTGTATGGCGCCTTCTTAACAAAGGCAGTCTCGCATGCTCAGAGGGCAGCTCTACTGTATGCGCCTCTTTCTGACTATTTGTTCCCTTCTCAGTTAGTGAAGGACGTGGCTCACTCTTTAACTGAGAAGGCGACGCAGGATCTTCTGACGCAGTCAGCTAGGAAGAAGAAACCTGCTTCAGTATCTCGAAAGGAGGACCTAGTACTCCAATGCAGCCCTTTCGAGGTGGTCCGACCTCCAGACCTCCCGCAAGAAGGAAGGCTCCGGAGAAGAGAGGTAGGTCCGCCTTTCGTCCCTTTAAAAAGGGAAAATGAAACATTTCTCCTCCAAGCACCAGTAGGTGCCAGGCTCCTGGGATTCGTGGAGGCCTGGACACTGATAGACGCAGACGCGTCTTCATTGAATATCATAAGGAAGGGATACGTATCCCTTTCCTGAATACTCCCCCCTCCCTAACATCAATACCAAGGGAAACTATCAGCCAAGTACAAGGACCTGTGCTGAGGGATAACTCTTCGATCGATGGTGGAACAAATGTGGGGACAAGAGAGCAATAGAATCTGGTACTGGATCAAAACTCCCCGGGGTTTTACAATCGCCTTTTTCTAGTGGCGAAAGCCTCGGGAGGCTGGAGACCAGTACTAGACGTCAGCTCTGAACAAATTTGTTCAGAAGGAGAAGTTCTCCATGGAGACTTCTGCTTCAGTCCTAGCGTCATTACGACAAGGAGATTGGATGGTGTCTCTAGATCTCCAGGACGCCTACTTTCACGTCCCGATCCACCCTTCGTCGAAGAAGTACCTCCGTTTCATGACGGGGGGAAGGATCTTTCAGTTCAGAGCCTTGTGTTTCGGTCCTTTCCACAGCTCCTCAGGTCTTCACAAGCCTGATGAGGAATGTGGCGAGATTTCTTCATCTCAAAGGAGTGAATGTCTCTATGATCTAGACGACTGGCTCATCAGGGCCAGATCGGAGAGACAGTGCTTGGAGGACCTAAAGTTAACTCTGGATTTGACCAAGGCGTTGGGATTGCTGTGAACCTCGAGAAGGTCTCAGCTGACCCCCAGACAAGACCTAGTCTATCTGGGGATTCGGATGGATTCTCGGGGTTTTCGAGTTTTTCCTTCGCAAGAGAGAACCGCAAAAGGTTTGCGGATAATCTCTCTCTTCTTAGAGAAGCAACAAACGTCAGCGAGGGAATGGTTGAGCCTTCTGGGGACGCTTTCCTCGCTGGAACAATTCTTCCCTCTAGGAAGACTTCATATCCGTCCACTTCAATTCTTCCTCAAGAAGTCTTGGAGCTGGAAAACCGGACAACTGTCGGACGTTTTTCCCATTCCAGTGGAGATAAAGGCACACCTACAGTGGTGGTTGCTACCTCTGGAAGAGAACAAAGGGATCTCTCTAAGAACACAGAACCCAGACCTAGTGTTGTTCTCCGACGCGTCGGAGACGGGTTGGGGAGCGACATTAGGCTCAGAGGAAGTGTCAGGCACCTGGGAACCAGCACAGGTGTCCTGGCACATAAACTGCAAAGAGCTCTTCGCCGTACATCTGGCCTTGAAGAGCCTAGAACCTCTGGTGACAAACAAGGTAGTGCAAGTAAACGTGGACAACACCACCGCACTTGCCTACATTCGGAAACAGGGAGGGACGCACTCCTCGTTCCTTTACGAGCTCACGAGAGACCTATTACTTTGGACGTACTCACAGGAACATCTCCCTGCTGACAAGGTTCGTACAGGGAGTAAGGAATGTGAGGGCGGACAGACTCAGCAGGAGGAACCAGGTCCTTCATACAGAATGGACTCTACACGAGGAAGTGTGTCGATCTCTGGTCTCTGTGGGGAACTCCTCATGTGGATCTCTTCGCAACATTCATTTCAAAAAGGCTCCCAGTGTTTTGCTCGGTCGTGGAAGATCCAAGAGCAATTATGGTAGACGCCTTCCTGCTAAACTGGTCTCGAGTAGACGTTTATGCTTTTCCCCCATTCAAAATCCTGGGGTTAGTAATGAAAAAGTTTGTGGCGTCAAAAGAGACGAGGATGACGTTAATAGCCCCCTTTTGGCCGGCCCAGGAATGGTTCACGGAGGTGGTAGAGTGGATCGTAGACTTTCCAAGATCCCTACCAAGAAGGACGGATCTTCTCAAAACAACCACACTTCAAGAGGTACCATCAAAACCTCCCTCGCTCTCGCTCTGACTGCTTTCGACTATCGAAAGACTTGTCAGAGCGAGAGGCTTTTCTCGCGAAGTGGCAAGCGCGATCGCGAGAGCTCGCAGAACCTCCACTACGAAAGTATACCAGTCGAAGTGGGAGGTCTTTAGAAGGTGGTGTAGAGCCAAGAAGTTGTCCTCCTCCTCTACCTCTATAGCGGAAATTGCTGATTTCTTGCTATTCCTGAGAGTAAAATCTCATCTAGCCGTATCCACAATAAAGGGATACAGAAGTATGCTCTCGGCTGTATTCAGGAACAGAGGATTAGATCTAGCAAATAACAAAGATCTCCACGATCTCATAAGATCTTTTGAGACTTCGAAGTCTAAGGAACCAGTACCTCCGAACTGGAACCTGGACGTAGTCCTCAAATATCTGTCTTCGGATAAATTCGAGCCTCCTCATCTGGCATCGTTTAGGGACATAACTAGAAAATGCATATTCCTTTTATCTTTAGCTACGGCAAAAAGAATTAGTGAATTACAAGCTCTGCAGGATAAAGTAGGATTCAAGGGAGACTCGGCTATTTGCTCGTTTAAGACCCTGTTTTTAGCGAAAAACGAGAATCCCACGAATCCCTGGCCTAAGTCATTCGAAGTCAAAGGAATGTCGAGTCTCGTAGGCAGAGAAGCAGAGAGGTCTCTATGCCCTGTTAGAGCTCTGAAGTTCTACCTTCAGAGAAAGCGTCAGTTGGGAGGCTCTAGACAAGGTCTTTGGTGTGCGGTAAAAGACCCCACAAGACTGATGTCCAAGAATGCTCTGGCGTTCTTTGTAAGAAACGTCATTACGGACGCTCATAAGGTCTGTCCTGACGAACAATTACAAATACTAAGAGTAAAAGCTCATGAAGTAAGAGCGGTTGCGACGTCTCTCTCGTTTTATAAGAATATGTCGCTTAAAAAACATCATTGACACGACATACTGGAGATGCAACTCAGTATTTGCATCTCGTTACTTGAAAGACGTACGTGTGACGTATGAGAAGTGTTTTTCTCTAGGTCCTATCGTATCGGCAGATACGATCTGGTACGGGGAGAGCCGACACCAATCCTTAATTGTATATACTGTTATTCTTTTTGGATATGGTCGAGAGTCTCTTCGAAACAATGGGAGGATTTGGCTCGCACGGGCGCGGCCGTCTATGTTGTTCAGTAAGAGAATTCTCGTCATACCCAATTAGTTGAGTATAATTTTTTTTTTTTTTTTGAAAAATTATGTATGTGTGCGTAGTGGTTTTGAGTTACGGTTGTTGTGACGAGTTCGGGGATAAACTCGTAACAATCCTTAGTTCTAACATATGGTTAGGATCAGGTGGTCGGAGGGATTGGTTGTGTGCTCCTCATAAGGTGTATTGTCATATAAGTGGATCAGCACCATTGACAAAGTCCTTTAGGCTCTGCCGAGTAAGCGGATAAGACCCCCCCATCTGGCAGACCCACAAGAACTCTTGGCCATAGATCATATATTCCGCTAAAGTTTCTTGAGGTGATGCAGACTACTGGGGCGAACACCCACGAAGTCTACCACCTATCAGGTTTAGGAACCAAGGTTTTTGATTTATTATACCTACAACATATGTGTTTACCTGTCATTCCATATAGTAGCTGTCTCTTACCCTCCACCGAAGGGTGCCAATCAGCTATGTATATATCTGACAGGTAAGTTGATTGTATGAAAATGATATTGTTATGTTACAATAAAGTTTCATACATACTTACCTGGCAGATATATACAATTAAAGGCCCACCCAGCCTCCCCGCAGGAGACAGGTGGAAGTGAGAAAAATATGATAGAAAACGGGGATGGTTCCTAGTCCTGCCGCCCAGGGCAGGCAGGTAGATCACCTGACCTACCTGTAGCGAGTGGCGCGAAATTTGAAATTTCTGTCGGGGACGACGGAGTCTTAGCTATGTATATATCTGCCAGGTAAGTATGTATGAAACTGTTATTGTACATAACAATATCATTTTTTGTTTTGTTGTATATATTTGTTGTTTTTTGTTTTTGCATTATAACTCATGGCAGTTTTTGGCTTAGTTATAATGGGAATTAGGCAGTTTGGTATATAGGTGTTGTTGATGACAAGGACTGACTGCTTGGCAACTCATGCTGCTTCCATTGTCAGTGTGACATGGGACCAGCCACTGGGTTGTCGGCACTGGCGACTACGCTTCTCCCAGAGTCGGTGCCTAGGACTAGCCCTGGTTCGCTTGTCCTGACGACTCATGCTTCTTCCACTGTCCCCCCGGAACAGGGAATTAGTCGATGGATCGTTCTGCTGTCCATCTGTGACTCGCTCACCATCCTACTTTTTGTCTCACCTGTTTTCTCGGAGTCAGACACTCATGCAAGATCAGGCGACATTTAGTAGCCCTGAGTTTCTTGTTGATGAAGTCGATTGCGTTGATACACCCCCGATGATCGTGTAACATGAGACCAGGTTGGACTGTCAGGCATTCGTCTTTTGAGACTGAATCGCCTTTTTGCTCCGCGTTCCTTTCTCTTGGCACCAGAAAGCTCGAGTTAGGAGTTGCTCATGAGCCGATTCACTGCTGGCGACGTTGGGTTGCGTTGATACACCCCCAAGGTTTGCTTAGCTTTGAATCACCCAGACAGTCCAGACAACTCATCCTTCAGGGAAAGAATAGTGCTTGATAGTCTTCAGGGTGCAGACTTGCTGTCCTCGATTCGTCTGACTGGTCACCTGGTTGGTCACCTGACTTTAGTACAGAAGGACTGATTTATGCACTTACTCCTTGTCCTGTGTTACCGCAGTTCGGCGGCATTATGGTAGGAGACTTTGAGTTGTTAGTATCTTAGACCTTGGGTTGAGTTTTTAACTGCCTATGACATATATTTATTTGATTGTTTTATGTCCTATTCTGTCCGAAGGGGAAATTGTACTCAGATT
>NC_087208.1:53902592-53920630 GCF_015104395.2 Macrobrachium nipponense | reverse complement strand
AATCTGAGTACAATTTCCCCTTCGGACAGAATAGGACAATAAAACAATCAAATAAATATATGTCATAAGGCAGTTTAAAAACTCAACCCAAGGTCTAAGATACTAACAACTCAAAGTCTCCTAACATAATGCCGCCGAACTGCGGTAACACAGGACAAGGAGTAAGAGCATAAGTCAGTCCTTCTGTACTAAAGTCAGGTGACCAACCAAGTGACCAGTCAGACGAATCGAGGACAGCAAGTCTGCACCCTGAAGACTATCAAGAACTATTCTTTCCCTGAAGGATGAGTGTCTGGACTGTCTGGGTGATTCAAAGCTAAGCAAACCTTGGGGGTGTATCAACGCAACCCAACGTCGCCAGCAGTGAATCGGCTCATGAGCAACTCCTGACTCGAGCTTTCCCCCCCCCCCCCTTTTGGGGGTGCCAAGAGAAAGGAACGCGGAGCAAAAAGGCGATTCAGTCTCAAAAGACGAATGCCTGACAGTCCAACCTGGTCTCATGTTACATGATCATCAGGGTGTATCAACGCAATCGACTTCATCAACAAGAAACTCAGGGCTACTAAATGTCGCCTGATCTTGCATGAGTGTCTGACTCCGAGAAAACGTGAGACAAAAAGTAGATGGTGAGCAAGTCACCAGATGACAGCAGACGATCCATCGACTAATTCCCTGTCCAGGACAGTGGAAAAAGCATGAGTCGTCAGGACAAGCGAACCAGGGCTAGTCCTAGGCACCGACTCTGGGAGAAGCGTAGTCGCCAGTGCCGACAACCCAGTGGCTGGTCCCATGTCACACTGACAATGGAAGCAGCATGAGTTGCCAAGCAGTCAGTAACTAAGCCAAAAACTGCCATGAGTTATAATACAAAAACAAAAAACAACAAATATATACAACAAAACAAAAATTAATGAATAATATACAGGTAGAACCAAACGTAAAACAGGAACACTACCTAATTCTCCTGTCTGACGACCTGTCCTGCCATCACCAACGGGCCCAAAGAACGAAGGCTGCCTAGAACTAGAGAAATATCCCTCAAGTAAAAGAGGCAAAAACAGAATTAGAACGCCAAGTCGTCGCCTCAAGCACCTTGGCAACTGAGACGTTCCTCATAAAAGCTACTGATGTAGCAACTGCTCTAATACTGTGTGCTCTCCAGCGTATCTGGGTCTTTCAAGAAAGCCAGCTGAACCAAACCCCAGTTTTAACGATCAGATCTCTGAGAAAAAAGGATACACCACTCTTTGATGTAGGTCTCTTGACATTTCGGGGTGAAACAAACAGATGACGGGGACGACCCTGAATGTCCTTCGTGTGGCGAAAATAGCATGAGAGCGCCCTAACAGGGCAAAGAACTACTTCCTCATTTAAATTACTGACACAGTCAACCAGCGACTTCAGTACGAAAGACCTGGGAATGGGATTATCAGACGATTCAGTCTTTGCGACAAATTCAGGAAGGTACGTATGACAAAATCCTGTCTTGTCCAGATCTGGCAACCAGAAAAGAGAGTGTTTGCAGTTCACCCACCCTCTTGGCTGTAGCCAGCGAGACAAGGAAGAGTGTCTTAGAAGAGAGGTCCCTAAATTTGGCAGAATTCAAAGGCTCAAACAGAGGGAACCTTAAGGCTTGAAGGACTTTGTTAACGTCCCATGTCGGAGGAGAACACTGTGGACTGGGTCGAGATAGGGAAAAGGATCGAAGTAAATCTCTAATGACATAAGATGAAGAGATCTCAGGGAGTCTTGCCTTAAAAACATAGGAAAGCATCGACCTATAACCCTTAATGCACGAAGGTGACAGGGCCCTGTCATGATGTAAATGAACTAAAAACTGCTACTTTCGGTAAGGAAGGTCTAGAATTTGAATGTCCTTGAGACTTACACCAACGTCTGTAAACCGACCATTTAGCCTGATAATTTACTCTGGTTGATTGCCGTCTGGCAAGAGCCAACTGTCGCGCCACTCTGGAGGAGAACCCTTTGTGCTTGGAGAACCTCCTGACAGTCTCCAGGCATGAAGATGAAGCATGTGGAGCCTCTGATGGAACAGATGAAAATGGGGTCGTTTGAGAAAATCTGGTCTCTCTGGCAGACGAATGGGGGCTCCACCAGTGGTTCCAGTAGGTCGGGAAACCACTCCTTCTGTGGCCAGAAGGGGGCAATCAAGGTGAGATCCAGATGCTTGGTTGCCCTCACTTTGTTGAGGACTGACCTCACCGGAGAGAACGGAGGAAATGCAATAGCTTGAAGTCCCTCCCAGGTCCTCAAAAGAGCGTCTATCCCGGCACTCTGAGGAGTCTGGTAAGGGGCGAAGAATATCTGGCACCGAAAATTCAGTCGGGTGGCAAACAAATCGACTGTGACAGGTCACTTCTTCCTGAGGCTGTCGAAGGCTTCCTGGCAAAGTGTCCATTCTGACCCTTAAACGTCGTTCGGTTTCGACAAGGCGTCTGCTAAGACGCTTGTGATGGACCCAGGATAAACTGAGGGACCAACATAATCCCCCTTGTCTTCGCAACGCACAGGATTGATTGGGCTTCTTGAGTGAGAAGATCCGACTGTGTGCCACCTTGGTTTCTCAAGTACGAGACTGCTGTGGTGTTGTCGACAAAGATCGCGACAACCGACTCCAACAGTTGATCCTGAAATGAAAGTAGGCCTAGGTACACTGCCCTTAGTTCCCTCCAATTTATTGACATCATCCTCTCTTCCTCTAACCAAAAGCCCGAAGCGGCTTCGGAGCCCAGATGTGCACCCCAACCTTGATCCGAGGCGTCTGCCCAAAACATTAGGTCCGGAGGAACCGAAAGAAGAGACGTCCCTGACTTGAGGCGGTGAACTTGCATCCACCAACAGAGATCCTTCCGACATTGTGGAGAAGAGGCCACTATCGTGTCTTCGGATGTCTGAAATCCCACGACTGGCGAAGTGTCGACTGAAGGGACCTCATTCTGAGCCAACCTCCGGGAACCAGTTGGATGAGGGATGACAAATGGCCCAGGAGAGTCCTCCAAAGAGAAACTGGTTGCATTACGGACAAAAATTCTTCGATCAGACTCAGAAGCTTGTCTATCCGTTTCTGAGCGGGAGAAGCCCCCTCAAATCAAGTGGAAAATTCAAAATTCAATCCCCAGATAAAGTTATGATCTGGCAAGGGATTAGATTGGACTTGTCGAAGTTGACACGAATGCCCAACTCGACACAAAGAGACAGAACTAGCTCCCTCAACCGGAGACATTTCTCTCGAGATTCGGCCTGGACTAGCCAATCGTCCAGATACCGAAGCATCCTTACATTTAACTGATGCAGAATAGCCGAAACAGGAGCCATCACCCAAGAAAAGACCTGTGGAGCAGTGGTGAGGCCGAAACAAAGGGTCGTGAACTGGAAAACTTCCAAGTCCGTGAAAAACCGAAGGTAAGGTCTGCTTCTTGGATGGATGGGGATTTGCAGATAAGCATACCTGCAGATCGATGGAAATCATCCAGTCCCCCTCCTGACGGATGAAAGAACAGTCTGGACCGTCTCCATCCTGAACTTGGACTTCAGAATTAAATTGTTCACGACCGAAAGATCTATGATGGGGCGCCAGACACCCGAGGCCTTTAGAACTACAAACACCAGTGAGTAAAACCCGGGAGAAGGAGGAGCTCGCTCTATGGCATCCTCCTCCAAGAGGGCCGAAAGCTCCTTCTCCAAGGCTTGACCCCTGATTGAGTGAGGGGAATAACTGCTGAACTCGAGAGGACGATTGGAAAGTGGAGGTCTGGAAACAAAGGGATCTCGTAACCTTCCTTCAGGACCTCCACCACCCAAGCATCCACCGCTCCCCTGCCAAGCTGACCAATGGCGGGAGAGACAAGCTCCTACTGCGGTCTCCAGGCAAGGTGATGGCTCCTACTTCCGAAAATTCTTACGCGGAGACAAGGAAGAAGAAGAAGGTACTCCTGGAGGTTGAGCTCTTTCTCTGCCCTTAGAGCCACGCCAAGAACCTCTCCCGCGTTTCAAAGGGTGAGCACCAGAGGATGAAGTAGAAGCACCAGAAACCCGAGATGTACTCTGGAAAAACGAGCCAGAAGGGGGTTGTTGGGCTGGGGCAGAAGGTACAGATCTGGCCTTAAACTTACGCTTACTCCTTGAAGGAATGGGATGAAAACCAGAGGAAAAAGCTCTTGATAAGGCCCAGTGAGCTTGGGAAGAGGCATCACCTTGATGTTCCTTCAAAACCTCAGAAAGCACAGACATATCGAAAAGGAAATTGCCAAAAGGAGAAGAGGACAACAGACGGTTCTCTGAATCTCCGATACAGAGGAGGGTAACTGCGACAAATACAGGTTACGCCTTAGAGAAACAAGAAAGGCCTGCATTGAAGCAGCACTCGTTCTGATGTACAGAAGCGATTGAAATGGATGAGCAGAATTTCTCAAAAAGAGGAGCATCAGGAGGAACAAACCCGGAGTCCTTGATATACATTAAAAGCCCTATGAGGACCCATATATTGAAGGATTGAGCTTCTTGTAAGGAGCTCATAAAAGACTCCATGGCAATAAAGTCTTCGATTGAGACAGAGACCGAAGCCTTAGAAAGCAAGGGTTGACCCGAAAGTCGCACAAAATCAGGATTTGGTTTGGGGGGTCGGGAGGATGAAGAATCATCCGCCACCTGATAAACTCCTCTCCGGTGTCGTAGAGAAGAGAGCTCCTCTTCCCTTCCCCAATCACCTTCGAAAGTTTAGCAGCAACGTCCGCCCTCACTCTCGCGAACCTCTGAGCAAAGGGAAATCGTAAAAATTCCCGTGACCGGGGAGGACCGTCAAGAAAAATCCCTTCTGTAATACAACAAGGCGGAGGCTGCTTCTGCTCTTTAGGCCTCGTCTGAGGAAGAAAACTCAAAATTAAATTAAAAAGTTTCTTGAACTCTACATCATGACCTCCGTTCGAGGAAACATCAATATCACATGAATCTGTGTCATCATCATCATCATCATCGTCAGATCCTAACTGAGAAACTTCCCCTGAAGTAAGATCCTGACGACTAGCTATCTTAGGCCTGACACTAATACCCCTCCCCCCTTCTCCTAAATAAGCGCCCTTTGGCACTGTTACGGAACTAACAAGGGACACATTAGGTAAAGATTCGTCAGGCACCTTCCCGGACCGATCCCCCCTAGGCCTACGCCACGACGGGGTATCTGTCGCACCATTACCCATGATGCTGTTGACAGGTACCTGACGAGGAGCTGAAAATGAATCTAAAAGAGTGTTAGACATTCTAGTAAAGGCTTCTTCAAAATTCTCTGACAGCTTGTTAAACTTAGCTGAAATATCTCTATCAAAACTAAGCTGTAATTTCTTAAAATTCTGTTTCCAGGTAGTTTCCATTGCCAAAATCTTTGAATCTACATCAGAAATGACTTCACTATTTACCGGTTGTACGGGGGCAAAGCATCAATTAAATCGGAATCGTACGATACCGAAACCGAAGAGCCAGAACCATGAGCGCCCAAGTCAAAGAAATCATTAGATACCGTTCTAGCATCCGATTTCTTTTTCTCCTTAACCGATCTTTTACGCTGCAAGATTCTTTGGTGTTTCATATAAGCAGTCATATCCTCGTCAGACCAGGGCTTACATAGTCGCAACGAGAAGTCAAGTCACAAACCTGTCCACAACAAGAGCTACAAATGTCATGGGGTTCATACTCCTGCTACTCATCCTTGTCCCACAAGCCTGGGCAGTTTCTGATCTGCTGGCAGAAGGAAGCATCACATTATCTTGGCAATCCATTGTAGAGTTGGACAGGTCAGTAGTTTCCAGGGTTGCACAAAAGAAAATTCGTAATATAAGATAAGTACCACAACAGAAATAAAAGTTAATTCACTATTTCTTGATGTAATACGTGAGTGTAATTAACATAAAGTCTCAAATTAACAAATAAAATGAAAGCTTTAAAAAGGCACAAAAAGGTTTTAGGAATTTATAAAGAGCAGCCGTGATGTAAACAGGACGGGGCGCTCGTTAACAACTGATTTTCAGGGAAGGTTTTGTAACTGTCAACGGCAGCGTTGCCAACTGGCGGACCGAATAGGAGGTAACAGGGTTGCCAATGTGGTAAATTTTAGTGCGGTTTTGGGGATTTAGGGCTAGATAAATTATTAAGGTAATGTTTATTAATATACATATTTGATTATTCAGTAGTTTTTACTTTGAACAGTCCTTGAAATGACATTCAAGAAATATGAAATGTTATTGTTATAATAAAATTAGTTTTGTTCATACTTACCTGGCAGTATATATAGCTGTATTTTTCTGACCGTCCGACAGAATTCAAAAACTCGCGGCCACAACAGTGTGGGCGGGCCCAGTGGTAGTACCCATTCCCGCCACTGGGAGCGGATATCAGGAACATTCCCCATTTTTTCTATTCATATTTTATCAATGCCACTGTCTCCTGAGGGGAGGAGGGTGGGCACTCTAATTATATATATCTGCCAGGTAAGTATGAACAAACTTAATTGTATTATAACAATAACATTTTGTTCATGCAACCTACCTGACAGATTATATATTAGCTGAATCCCACCTTCGGATGGTGGGGAGAGACAGAATAGGATTTGTAGGAAACTAAATTAAGTAGATGATGTACACCTTGGTTCCTCACCTGTTAGCAAAGTAGACTCTGTGATTACTGTCACTTAAGCCTGCTTCTCCTCAATCAGAGTTGCCAGCCAGGTGGAGACCTGTAGTGCTGGTGCGCTCTGGATGCTCTGTCAACGGGGACGTGACTACAACGTGACAAGACCATCGAACCATACATATGAGGGCTACGAAGCAACTGACCACCACCTGACCAACTATACAAAGACCCCCTGAAAGCTAAGCAATAGATGGGAGATCTTCACAACAAGACGCACCAAAACCCAAAAACACAACATATTAAAAAACTAACCTAATTCCTACTAAGGGATAGGAAAGAGCTACCTCCAGCCCCCAAGACTGTGTCTGCAGAAACGTATGGCCCAAGAGAAATTGCAGTCCTCGTAAATTGTTTTCACATCCCTTAAGTAATGTGAGGCGAAAACAGAATTGCTCCTCCAAAACGTGCCATCAAGAATGTCCTTGATTGACATATTCTTTTGGAAGCCAAGAGAGGTAGCGACAGCTCTGACTTTATGAGCTTTCACTCGCAAGAGGCTCAAATCATCTTCTGGCAAGATGAATGAGCCTCTTTAATGACGTCCCTCAGAAAGAAAGCCACAGCATTCTTAGACAAAGGTAATTCCGGTCTCTTCACAGAGCACCAGAGATTACCTGAGGGACCTCATACCTCTTTCGTTCTATAACATAGAACTTGAGAGCCCTGACAGGGCACAGGACTCTCTCTGGTTCTTGGCCCACCAGACTCGCATACCCTTAATTTCAAAGCTTTTCGGCAAGGGTTAGACGGGTTCTCATTCTTTGCCAAGAAAGTTGGACTCAAAGAGCAGACAGCGTTGTCTCCTTTGAAGCCCACTAGGCTACTAAAAGCTTGGATTTCACTAACTCTCTCGCCGTCGCCAGAGAAGTTGGAAAAGAGCCTTCTTTGTCGTTCCGAAGAGACGCTGATTGAAGAGGTTCAACGGACTTGACTCAAAAGTCTAAAGAACTACGTCAAGGTTCCATGAAGGCGGTCTCGCCTGAGGATCTTCGAGGTCTCGAATGATTTCGAGAGGTCATGAAGATCCCTGTTGTCAGAAAGGTCAGGCCTCTGTGCCTAAAACCGCTGACAACATGCTCTTTTGTATCCCTTAATGGTCGGGACTGCTAATATTTCTGCACGTTTCTAAGGAAAAGCAAAGAAAATCGGCTATCTGGCTTACAGAGGTCGTGGAAGAGGAAACTCCCTCCTTCCAACACCATGCCCTGAAGGAAGCCCACTTCGATTGATAGACGCCCTTGTAGAGGGTCTTTCTGGCATTTTGCGATTGCTTTCGCAGCTGCTTTCGAAAAAAAAACTCTCGCTCTGGCCAACTTTTCGATAGTCTGAACGCAGTCAGACCCAGAGCGGAGATGGTGGTGATACCTTTCGAAGTGAGGCTGTTTGAGTAGATCTTTCCTCCAGGGCAACGTCCTTGGGAAGCCTACAGGAGAGACATGACCTCTGTGAACCATTCTACTCGCTGGCCACATCGGGGCGATCAGGGTCAACCTCGTCCCTTCCAAAGCCGCAAACTTCCACATGACTTCCCCCATGATCTTGAATGGTGGGAAGGCATACAGGTCTAGGCCCGTACCGTCCAACTCCAGAGCAATGCGTCCACAGCGAATGCTCCTGAATCTAGGACCGGGAGCAATACAGAGGAAGCCTCTTCGTCCTCGACGTCGCGAATAGGTCGACCAGAGGACGTCCCCACAACTTCCAAAGCTCTTGACACACGTCTTTGTGCAAGATCCATTCTGTCGGCAGGATTTGGTCCTGTCGACTGAGAAGGTCCGCCCTGACCATTCTGCCTCCTCTATGAATCTTGTCAGGATCGTGATCTCTCACCCTTTGCCCACAGCAGAATCTCCTTTGCCAGGTGAAACCCGCCAGCCCGGGATGTGTTCCTTCCTCCCTGATTCTTCAATAACGCGAGGGCTGTGGTGTTGTCTGAATTGACTTGTGTAACTTTGTTTGTCAATTTCTCTTCGAAGAACTGCAGAGACAGGAAGATCGCTGCTAGTTCTTTGACATTGATGTGCCGACTGGCCTGTTCCCCCTCTCCAGGAGCCTGACACTTCTTCCCCTCCTAGTGTTTGCTCCCAGCCCGAAATGGAAGCGTCTGAAACAACACTAGGTCTGGGGCTCAGAAAGATTTAGGGATAAGCCCTCCTGTAGCTTTCTGAGGATCGAGCCACCATCTTAGATGGCTCTTTACCGACCTCTGAGATCTTCAAGATCGCACTGAGATCGTCCTTGGCCTTCCATTCGTCTGCAAGGAAAACTGGAGAGGCCTGAGGTGCAGTCTTCCCAAGGAAACAAACCTTTCCAGCGAGGAAATGGTGCTCAGCAGACTCATCCATTCCCTCGCCGAGCAAGTCTCTTTCCCCAAGAAGGCTGAGATTTTCTCTAAGCCTAGCCGCTGACGCTCCTGGGACGGAAATGCTTGAAAAGCCACTGAATCCATCTGAAATCCCCAGATACACGATGGACTGTGTCGGGTTAGATGCGACTTTTCGAGGTTGACAAGAAGTCCCAGGGACTTCGCTAAGGCTAATGTTAACTGAAGGCCCTTCAGACATTTTTCCCTCGACGACGCTCTGATAAGCCAATCGTCGAGGTAAAGGGAAACTCTTATCCCTGAAGATGTAGCCACCTCGCCACATTCTTCATAATGACAGTGAAAACCATCGGAGCCGTGCTCAGGCCGAAACAAAGGGCTCTGAACTGCCACACTTTGTTGCCTAAAACGAATCTTAGGTATTTTCTTGAACAAAATTAGTTTCTTTTCTCCCTGATATGACGGAGAAAGGTCTCTGGGAGTCGTGGAAAGAGGCGGAGGATCCAAAAAGGGGATCTTGTACCCCTGCTCCACGATCTTGAGGGACCAAGGGTCCGTATCTCTCTCTCTCCATGCTCCCGCAAAAAACTTCAGTCTGGCTCCGACTGGTGTCTGAAGGACATAATCTTCACTTTGATGGGTTGGGCTTAAAGGAAGCTCTTCCTCTTTTGGCAGCTCTCCCTCGAGGAGCTGCTCTCGAGGAGGAGCCCCCATAGAAAGGGTTTAACCTTCTTAGGAGGTCGAACAAAAGATGAAGTGGAAGGAACTGCTGGACGTCTCGAGGACTGGGCTAAGAGGTCCTGTGTAGCTTTTTCCTGCAAGCTACTTGCCAGGTCCTTGACCAAAGTCTGGGGGAAGAGATGGTTCGTAAGAGGAGAAAAGAGCAGTTCCGCTTTCTGAGTGGGTGTAACAGATCTAGCTGTAAAGTTACACAGCAGAGCTCTCTTCTTAAAGAAGGCAGTCCCAAAATGAGAAACAAGCTTTTCCGAACCATCCCTGATGGCTTTGTCCATGCACGATAGCACGCGTGGACAAGCTCCCCCAAACTGAGAGAGTCCGGGCTTCTAGATTGCAGATCTAGAAAACTCCCAACGCACCCAGTCCAAGAAGTTGAAGACTTCGAGAGTCCGTAGCAGTCCTTTCAAATGATGATCTGTCTCTGTAAGGGTCCAAGACACCTTGGCAGTGGATAAGAGGGACCTCCTCTGAGAATCCACTAAACTCGAGAAATCCCCTTGAGCTGACGAAGGGATCTTCACACCCACGTCTCCCTTGGTCTCGTACCAAATACCCCCTTTTCCGCTGAGTCTAGAGGGAGGAAGGGCGAAAGTTGACTTGCCCTGATCCTTCCTTCGAATCCATCCAGTCCTGGAGTTTCTTGAAGGCCCACTCTTGGTGGACAGAGAAGTCTTCATTTCGACGAACTCTGGGGTCTTACACGACTTGAAGACGAAACTGCGAGGGAGGAGACTTGGGAGCTGCCGGCTGCAAACTTGTCCCCGAAGGACGAGCGCAACAGCCGCACAAGAACCTTATAGTCTGAGACTGAAGACACAGAAGAAGGTTCCTCTTCTACCGAGTCCGCAGGACTACTCAATTCTCCTTCTTCCCTAATAGGAATAGGAGACCGCCCCTCCGGATAGGCGTACGTCCAGCGGGTCTGGCCTTGATCAAAGACCCCCGCTGCTTAGAAGCAGAAGCCTCATCTAGGCTACCATCCTTGCGGCGATCCTTACAGCTCGAAGGAGGCAGAGCGTCTTGACAGCGATGAGCGTCCTTGACGACGACCGAGGCCGCCTTACTTAATTCCAAAGAAGCGTCCTTACGCTTCTTACACGATCGAGCGACTTCGAAGAAAGCGTGTCTTTTCTAGCCTTAACGAGCTCCTTATAAGGAAGAAACACGTCACTACGAGCGTCCTTCCGAGCGTCCTGGTGCACGTCCTCTTCCTGCTCGGCGTCCTCCAAAGTGTCCTGGAAAGCGTCCGGCTGAGTGTCCTCAAAAGCGTCCTGAGCGTCCTCTCGAGCGTCACGGCGAGCAGCCTGCCCATGACGTCGAGAGGGAACGAAAGCGTCCTGACGACCCACTCTCTAGGCAGGTGCGAACGGGATCGGCGATAAACCAAAGGAGACGCAATCGAGAAAGAGACGAACGCGGAGGAGAGAGGAGACTGCTTCGTCCTCTTGACAGGCAGCCTAAGGTCCTTCCTCCGCTTAGGCTCGACTGCTGCTGGGCGAGTCCTCTGAGCCATAAGCGATGATAACTGGTCCTGAAGGGACAAAAGAATGTTCTTCGTAGGAGAAGAACCAAAAGAAGGGGCAGGGCTGATCCTGCGAGAAGACGAGGGGCGAGGGGACGCCTCCTTCCTTCTCACAGGTACAGCTACCTGCTTCTCCAAAGCGCGACTGTACCGCAACTCAGCTTCATCCCCGGATGAAATCCTACCTCTCTTCTGAGGCGGAAAGGCGTCATACGCATCCGGAGAAGAGCGCAACAAAACTGGCGAGACAGGACGTGAAGCGTCCTCACTACGAAAATGATATTGTAATGATACAATAAAGTTTGTTCATACTTACCTGGCAGATATATATATAGCTGTATTTTCCGAAGTCCGACAGAAATTAAAAAACTTACGACACACTAGTGGGAGTCAGGTGGTTAGTACCCATATACCCTCCCGCCGCTGGGAGGCGGGTATCAGGAACCATTCCCATTTTCTATTCATAATTTTATTTCCACTGTCTCCTGAGGGAGGTGGGTGGGTACTTAAATTATATATATCTGCCAGGTAAGTATGAACAACTTGTATCATTACAATATCATTTTGTTCATGAAACTTAACTGTCGATATATATTATAGCTGAATCCCACCTTTGGTGGTGGGAAGAGAACAGAATAGATTTTTAGGAAACATATACATGCAGATAATTGATATCTTGGTTCCTTACCTGTTAGCATAGCTGGCTTCGTGGTTACTGCCACGTAGTCTTGCTTGTGCTACTAGAGTTGCCAGCGAGGTAGAGACCTATAAGCTGGTGCACTCAAGATGATCTGTCAACGGGGACGTGACCACGATGTGACTAGACCATTGACCATACAATGAGGGCAACGAAGTAAAAAACCACCTGGCCTAGTCTACCAAAGGTATCCCACTAAACTAGACTAAAGAAGGGAGATCCGCCTCGGACTGGTCGACCCCACTCAAAAAACCAAAAACACACAATTAAAAGCTCACCTAACCACTTAAGGAAAGGATGAGTGCTACCTCCTGCCCCCAAAACAGTGTCTGCAGCAACGTATGGTCCAAGCGACGAGCAATGTTCGTATGTCGCTTTCACCTCCCGCAGGTAGTGTGAAGCGAACACCGAGTTGCTCCGCCAATATGTGGCACTCAAAATGTCACCGAGTGCCATATTTCTGTGAAAGGCTATCGAGGTCGAAAATACCCTCACCTCGTGGGCATTCACTTTTAAAAAGCTTCATGTCACTATCACTACATGTGGAATGAGTTTCCTTAATGGTGTCTCTCAAGAAGAAAGAAGCGCGTTCTTTGACATGGGAAGATCAGGGCTTCTTGGACAGAGCACCACAAGTTGCCCCGAAGGTCCTCTACAGTCCTTCGTTCTGTCTAAATAGAATTTGAGAGCCCTGACAGGGCACAGGACTCTCTCTGGCTCACTACCCACGATCTCTGTCAAACCCTTGATTTCAAATGTCTTGGGCAAGGGTTGGAAGGATTTTCGTTCTTTGCTAAGAACATAGGGCTTAAAGAACAAACTGCATCAGAGTTCTTAAACCCAACATGCTTGCTTATTGCCTGGATCTCACTAACTCTCTTCGCCGTCGCCAGAGCAGTTAGAAAAAGTGTCTTCCTTGTAAGGTTCCTAAGCGAAGCTAAGTTGAGCGGTTCAAATTACTGGACATCAAAAACTTTAGAACAATGTCTTAAGTTCCAAGAAGACAACTCTTGGTTGAGATACTTTCGAAGTCTCGAAAGACTTCAGGAGATCATGAAGGTCTCTGTTATTGGCTAAGTCCAGCCCTCTATGCCTAAAGACTACAGAAAGCACACTTCTGTAACCTTTTATCGTAGGCACCGCTAAGCGAACTTCATTCCTCAAGTAGAGAAGGAAGTCTGCGATCTGGCTCAACAGAGGTACAGGTGGAGGAATGCCTTTCTTCCTGCACCAGCTCCGAAAAAACAGCCCACTGGGATTGGTATACGGCAATAGAAGAAGGTCTCTTGCCGTTGCGATTGCTTTAGCCACAGGTCTTGAAAAACCCCTCGCTTCTGGCCAACTTCTGGATAGTCTGAACGCAGTCCAGACTCAGAGCGGGAGGTTTTTGTGATACCTCTCGAAGTAGGGCTGTTTGAGTAGATCTATCCTTGGAGGCAGAGTCCTCGGAAGTCTACTAGCAAAAGACATGACCTCTGTGAACCAGTCGGTCGCTGGCCAGAAGGGGGCGATGAGAGTCAATCCTCGCTCCCTCTGATGCCGCGAATTTCCTTATTTACCTCCCCTAGGATCTTGAACGGGGGCAAAAGGCGTATACGTCTAGGTCCCCGTCCAGTCCCAAAGAAGAGCGTCTACTGCTACTGCTCCTGGTCTAGAACTGGTGAGCAGTACAGCGGGAGTCTCGTTGTCCTGGCGTTGCGAAGATGTCTACGAGAGCGATCCGCATAACTTTCCACAACCTCTGGCATACTTCCTGATGAAGGTCCACTCCGTCGGCAGAAGCTGACCTTGCCGACTGAGAAGATCTGCACGGACGTTTTCTACTCCTGATACGAATCTCGTCAGGATAGAGACTCGTGTGCCTTCGCCCATAAAAGGATCTCTTTTGCAAGGAAGAACAGGGATCGAGAGTGGGTTCCTCCCTGTTTCTTGAGGTATGCCAGGGCTGTGGTGTTGTCCGAGTTGATCTGCACCACATTGCCCGAGACTTCGTCCTGAAAGAACTGGAGCGCCAGATGAACTGCTGCCACTCCTTGAGGTTTATGTGCCAGGACACCTGTCCCCTCTCCAGGTGCCTGACCTTCCTCCCCCCCCAGTGTTTGCTCCCCACCCCGCGGAGGACGCGTCGGAAAACAACACTAGGTCGGGCTCTGAAGCTTGAGGGAAAGACCCTCTGCGAGCTTCAAAGGGCGGTCCGGTCCACCATCTTAGATGTTCCTTTACCTCTTCCGATAACACCAGAATCGATTCCAAATTGTTTTGGTGCTTCCAATTGTCCGACAGGAAGAATTGAAGAGGTCTGAGGTGCAACCTCCCTAGGGAAACAAACTTCTCCAGTGAGGAAATGGTCCCCAGCAGACTCATCCATTCCCTCACCGAGCATGAAAAGTCATATGTGACTTTTCGAGGTTCACCAGAAGCCCCAGGGACTTCGTTAAAGACAAGGTCGTGTGAAGGTCCTCCAGAACAACCGTCCTTTCGAGGAGGCTCGAATGAGCCAGTCGTCCATGTAGAGAGAGATCCTGACTTTGGATAGATGAAGCCACCTCGCAATGTTCCTTCATCAGTAGGGTGAATACCATCGGAGCAGTGCTGAGTCCGAAGCAGAGAGCCCTGAATTGAAACACTTTTCCTTTCAGGACAAACCGCAGGTATTTCCTCAACTGGGGGTGGATGGGGACGTGAAAATACGCATCCTGGAGATCTAGTGAAGCCATCCAATCCCCCGGTCTTAAGGCTCCCATCACTGACTGAGGTGTCTCCATCTTGAACCTCTGCTTGATGGACAAAAGAGGTTCAGGTTGCTGACATCGAGTACCGGTCGCCATTCCCCACAGCTTTGGCACCAGGAACAGTCTGTTGTAAAATCCGGGGGAATTCAGGTCGGAGACCTGTTCTACGGCATGTTTCACGATCATCTGATCTAGCAAGATCGTATAGCACTTTGTTGCTTTTCTCCCCGATAAAAGGTGACATGTCCCTGGGTGTCGTAGACAGCGGGGGTGGTTTCAGGAACAGGATCCGGTAACCCTTCTTTATGATATCCAAGGACCTTTTGTCCGCGCCTCTCTCTTCCCAGGCTTGCGCAAAAAGCTGAAGCCTGGCTCCGGGGGAACCGGTGACTGAAGGTTCTGTTTCACTTCTTGTTCTGGCAAGCGCAGTGGCTCTGCCTCTGGAAGTGCCTCTTCCTCGAGGGGCTGGTCTCGAGGAAGAACTACCTCGAAAGGGCTTCGATTTCTTGAGAATCGAAACTCCCGAAGACGAAGGTACCGCAGGTCTCCTTGAAGATTGTGCGAGGAGATCTTGCGTGGCCTTCTCCTGTAAGCTGTAGCAATGTCTTTTACCATAGCCTGGGGGAAGAGATGATCCGAAAAAGGAGCGAAGAGCAAATCTGCCTTTTGTGACGGAGAGACAGATTTAGCTGTAAAAATTGCAAAACAGGGATCTCTTCTTCAAGAGCCCTGTGCAAAAGTGAGCTGTAAGCTCCTCCGAACCATCTCTGACGGCCTTGTCCATACACGACATTACGCTGGACAGCTCCCCCAGACTAATCAAGTCGGAACTCCTAGACTTGGCATCCAGAACTTCCAGACACCAATCTAGAAAGTTAAAGACCTCTAATGTACGAAAGAGGCCTTTAAGGTGGTGGTCCATTTCCGTAGTAGACCAGGACTTTTCGAAGAGGACAGGTGAGACCTCCTTGAGGCATCCACATGCTTGCGAAGTCTCCTTGGGCAGACAAGGGAAGTCTAATACCTACGTCTTCTCCCGTCTCGTACCAAATGCCTGCTTTCCCACTAAGCCTTGAAGGTGGGAAAGGAAGAGCAAAAGAAGTCTTTCCCTGAGACTTCCTTTTCTCCATCCAGTCATGGACTTTACGAGAGCCCTCTTAGTCCGAAAGGGACTTCTTCCTTCTGACAAATGCCGAGACTTTGTTGATCTTGGAAGAAGAAAGTTGAGAGGGAGGAGAGCGAGGCCCAGCTTCAGGATGAAAAGTATCTCCAACTCCAATTGAAGAAGGCGGTCAATACCTGGTAGTCAGGAAGGAAAAACCCCCCCGCCGCTAAACGTTTTTCTCATCATCAACTTCAACCGAAGCGTCGCTAACCTCTGCTTCCGACACAGGTGAAGTCGGAGGAAGTAAGGCTGAACCAAGACTATCTGGTCTAAGTTTCCAAGAGGAGCGTTGCTGTGAAGTGGAAGGCAAAGCTGACTCCTTAATAGAAACTCCGGTTGTCTCTCTAAGACCCGAAGTAACTTGCAAAGTCTCATCAAAAACAGGTGGGTGACGACGAAAATCCACATCCGCGTCCACCCGAGCGTCCGCTGGCGCACACCTGGCGTCCACTGGCGCACACCTGGCGTCCATTGGCACTCGCCTGGCTGCTACTAGCGCGGGATTGGCGTCCACTCGCGCGCTGCTGGCGTCCGCTGGCGCACGCTTGGCGTCCACTGGCGTGCGTATGACGTTCACATAAAGCGCGCTTAACATCTCGCGCGCGCTCTGCTTCCGCTGGTGCACTCTTAGTTGTCACTGGCGCTCGCTTGCTTCCGACCGAGCGTCAAGATCCTGAACTTGCACCGAAGCGTCCACGCAAATATCGAGATCTCGCACAGCAACTTACGAGGCGTACTAAACCGCTTCATGCAAAGAGCGTGTAACGTCCTCTTCAGTCCTCTAGAGAGCCGCTGGGAGTCGTACGAACTCTAGCAGGAGAAGAAAGTGAGAGAGACGAGCGAGGAGAAGGAGAGGGAGACCTTCTAGATCTCTTCACAGGTAGGACAGTCCATCCTTTCTCCGGGACGTGGTTGCGTCCCTCTCTTAGAAAGAGCATCAGCAGTTGTTGCTGCAACGAGCGCAGGATCTTCTCAGTAGGAGAGGATTCCTTGCAGGTGACGGGCTGCGATCCTGTGAGAAGGCGAGGGGCGAGGGGACGCCTTCTTCCTTCTCCCAAGAACTGCCGTAGAAACGCGATCGGAGCGACTGGGGCGCTCAACAAAGTCATCATCTGATGACTCCTTTACGTTTCTTCTGTGGCGGGAAGGCTGCGAACACACTCTCAGGCGAAGATCGCCGCTCGAGAGCAAAACTGGACGTGAAGCGGTTCACGATCACCAACGCTCCTTTTTCAGCGGGCCGTGAAACTGACTGAGAGCTCCACCCCTTGTGCGGGGAGGAAGCCTCTGAAGAAGAGAAACACTCTTTGAGGAGGCGTGCACCGGGCGCACAAAGTCGCAACGCTCCTTGGCAGTCTGGGTAGCGTCAACAGATACTGCCGAAGGCACGTCAGATCGGTGGTGGCGTTCCCCGTCCCCGTAACCCTCCTGCGGCTTTTCGACATGCCCTCGTCCCTGAAACCTGGAGTCCGGCAGCGGTCTAGGACCTAGAGGCGAAATGGGGCCGATCTGACGCACCCTCAACAAACGAAGGAGCACTGTCACTGCACTTTGCACCTTCACTTTTGCCTTCTAAGGCGAGCACTTTAGATTCTAATTACGAATCGACTCTAAGATAAGCGTAAGGGTATTACCCTCCACAGACACTGTTTCAGGGCCCGAAGGCAACACTACAGGGTTACGAGTAGTGATTAAAGGTTTAGGGTTAGTAGGAGAAACATGAACTTCCTGACGTTTACCTGAAACGCTCCTGGAGGAAGACCTCCTTAACCTATCCCGTTCAAACTTACGAAGATAGGATCATACGCTCTCCCATCCAGAATCAGAGACACTAACATTCCTTGCAGCGACTTTCATACATACAATCATGCTCCCTGCAACTCTTACACAAAGTATGAGGGTCTACTGATGCTTTCAGTAGCCTACCTCGACAATCACTCTTGGTACAAAACCTGGCGCTAGCCGAACTAGAACAGACATCTTATTTAAAGAGAAATCAAGCCAAAATCAATCAAGCCACAATTAACGTGTGCCTAGCCACCGATCCAAAAGTCAAGATAACCAAAAAATCAAAAAGGGTACTTATAGTAGCCAAGTTTCCTAAATTCAAGACGGAGGTGCTGAAAACTGTGTTTACAACACCGGCGACAGAAAAATTA
>NC_087208.1:53894684-53902092 GCF_015104395.2 Macrobrachium nipponense | reverse complement strand
GTACTCAGATTCCCTCCTCCTTTTCAATGTGGTTAATCGGACTAGATAAATTATATTAAGGTAATGTTTATTAATATGGAATTTTTATACTAAAATTAATATTAATAATACTTACCTGTATAATTTATCTAGTCCCACCCATCCTACCCCACGATCTGCCTATCACAACTGATTTTCAGGGAAGGTTTTGTAACTGTCAACGGCAGCATTGCCAACTGGCGGACAGAATAGGAGGTAACAGGGTTGCCAATGTGGTAAATTTTGGTGCAGTTTTGGGGGATTTAGGGCTAGATAAATTATACAGGTAAGTATTATTAATATTAATTTTAGTATAAAAATTCCATGTTGATAAGAAAAAGAGGACACAAGTAAAGCAGAATGAGTTGTTATAGCTATCATGATGTGTGCTCCAGAGAATATGAGATCTTGTACAGTTATACAAATTTCAGTGTAGTTTGGTGTCATATTGATAGGAGTTAAAACTAAAAATTTCAAACTGAAATTAGGTGTAATCTTACCAGAAGGAAAATGTTTTATTCCCCACTAAACAGTAAATAATACTATGTTTTCAATAGGCTTAAGACTTGTAATGTATTGTGTGTATGAGAGAGAGAGAGAGAGAGAGAGAGAGAGAGAGAGAGAGAGAGTAGGAGAGGAGGGGGAGAAGGCGACGAGAGAGAGAGAGAGATTGTATGATTGTCAGTTCGATTTGCTTACAGCATCGTTTGGATGGCATAGTGATTAAGTTTTTATATACCATAGTGTGTAAATAATTCTGCTGTAGAGTATGTTTAACAAGCATGTAAGTTCGATTTGCTTACTGCATAGTGATTGAGTTTTTACATACCATAGTGTGTCAATAACTGCTGTAGAATATGTTTAACAAGTTTAAAAATACTATACTATTAATATATGAAGAGAGAGAGAGAGAGAGGGAAATTAGGGGCTAAGCAAGCAGGCAAACATCAATCGCAGTGTTATAAGTTCAAGTAGCATATGTCGAGCTTTGGATGGTTTATTGAATGAGTAAATTTTCATGAACTTGACCACATAAATAACTTCATATCTGTGAAATACACTAATGGTGTTCTTTGATTGCTTCATGTATACATCAATACAGTGCAGGATTTAACTTTTGAACATATTACAAGCCTTCAATTTTTAAAGCAGATCTGTTTTTTTAAGCATGCTTGTTTACTTGTGCAGCCTTTTGACTGGTTTAATGTAAGGGAAAATACATTAGTATTGATTCAGAGTACAGTAATGTAATAGAGGTTTTTGTAGTGTCAGGTGTAGCAGAATATTCCAGATTTGTGGGTGGATTAGCCAAGTTATTTTGTTAAGTAAGGACGTCCCTGACCAGCTATCTAAAGTAAAACCAGAAAAATAGAGAAAGATATTAAATACTGTAATTGCAGCATGTGATAAAATTGTGGCAGTACTATGAACACTAATATTTAAAAGCTAGTTTATTTTTGAGTGATGAATGTATCATTTTTACCACTTGAATAGTTTCTTTTTTACAGGTTGTGTGGATTTCTAAATAGGCAGCATGAATGAAGAGAATTCCCAAAGCAAGGAGCGTCGTGGCTCTCCTCTCATGAAACTCCCTGCGTATGTCCTCGCCCTGAGACCATGGTCATTCAGTGCTTCTCTAATGCCTGTTCTTCTAGGATGTACACTTGCCCACAAGACTGCAGGAGAGTTTAGCATTGTGGGCCTCATCACTACAGCGTTGACGGCTTTGTCGGTTCACGCTGCCGGTAATGTCGTGAATACTTATTTTGATTACATCAAAGGTATAGATAGTAAGAAAAAGGCTGACGATAGGACCTTAGTTGATCAGATTCTTTCGAAAGATGAAATAGCAACGTTAGGGGTAATTTTATATTTAGTTGGATGTGCTGGGTTTGTGATACTGACCATGGCCACTAGTGCTCGCTTAGAGCACTTGGCCCTCGTGTATTTTGGCGGACTCTCCAGTTCATTTTTGTATACGGGGGGTATTGGTTTGAAATATATTGCTCTTGGAGATGTATTAATTCTGGTTATATTTGGTCCCATCACAGTTTTGTTTTCATATATGGTTCAAACTGGCCATGTGCAGTGGGTCACCATCTTGTATGCTATTCCATTAGCTCTGAATACTGAGGCAATTCTCCATTCCAACAATACAAGAGACTTGGAATCTGATAGAAGGGCAGGAATAGTAACCCTTGCAATTCTCATTGGCTCCACAGCATCCGAAGTGCTGTACGCTATTTTTTTGTTTGCTCCTTACACTATATTTGCTGTGTGGGGGATGAAGTACTCTATATTTTTTTTCCTTCCCTTAATTACAATCCCGGAAGCATTTAGGTTAGAGAGACATTTTAGAACTGTTAGTAAAGGACCCATACCCAAGAGGACTGCCAAGCTTAATACTTATTTAGGTTTCTTGTATGTTTTGGGGTGTGCCCTTTCGGATCCTTCAAAGTTACCTTTCATCCTCTGATTATTTGGAGGGAAACTGAAATTATCATTGGTTTTCTCATGTATAATGCTTTACTTGAGCATATGTAATACATTTTTCATGACATTTGATGTAACTGTGGTACTTAATTTATTATATTTTTATACTTGAAGATTGACATTGTTACGTCATTTCTGTAAATCATTGTACTGTACTTTTACCGTTTTCCAGTATGGGTGCCTGAACAAAATAAAGTCTGTGTTTATATTGGTATATTTATACTTTTCTCTGGTTACAAAGCGTTTGAAAACATATGCCTTACGATCCAGCTACAGGAATGTGACATTTCTGCAGTTTTTCATGCGATCAATGCAAGATTTTGACAACCTGAGAAATATTTCTTATATTGTGACGCAGTTTGACTGCAACGGATCTTGCGATACTCACATCACTTTGACTTCCAGTAAATTTAGTCTTGCAGGAGTGTTTGTATATGACGATGTCAACTGCGCCTCATTTGCAGTGTACTAGCTCGTCATGTTGGATTACAATACAGTAGCTGCATTTATGTATGAATGTATGTTTTAGAATGCAGGAAACTTTGTATTTATGGTGTGAAAGAAAGTATTATATGGATTTGTTCATTGTTTATGGACAATAGATGATACATGAACATACACAATACTTAATGTATGGTCTAGAATTCATGCAAGTTGTAGGACTCTGTAGTGTAAACCTGCTATTACGGCAGCTTCCAGCATTGTTTTTGAAAATGGTTTGCTATTTGAGCAGACCATCACTACACAGGGTTGTAGATTTTTTTTAGTATTTATAATAGATCTTTATTCTTTATACTGTATTATTAGAGCCGTCAAGGACAGGATTTTCTGGTGCTGTATTCTTAATTTATTGAATGTTATATTCTGTAAAATTCAACGTTACAGTGCTTCAGGTGTGGTTATTTCACCAATAAGTCTGTAAATCTACATTCGTGTTTTCAGTAGAAAGTGTTGTGATGGATTTTAAGTTTTTAGGCAAAAGGAAAGACACCAGTACAAACAAAATTGGTTCAGTAAAATGGTTTCAAATCAGAATTGTATTTTTTCCCAAATTCTCATAACAGTCCATGGCAGTAGTGGTAATGAGCTAATTTTCTGGATACTTTGTCTGATTGATAGGTGCATATTTGGGGGTCAAAGGGATGGAATTATAACATCTGTTTACATAATAGGCCCAGGGGTATTTGAAACAAAATTGAAATTTAAGAAAATTTGAACATTGTTGATCTTAGGTTATATACACAGTATGTTCAAACAGTACTATATGTACTGTACATACCTATAAAATGGTAGGGTATATACTGTGTAATTTTATAAGCAGTAGTACTGTATAACCAATGCCAGTGCCTTCATTTTAATCTCTTACAAAAGAGAATGTATAAATCAGATTGTGGTAGTGTGGGCCAGTTGCATTCATGTAAGGGACAATCTCATGAATTGCACCAAGATTGGTACGAACCAGCAAGCACTGCTGTAAGAATATGTCTGCTGAAGGGTTGTTTGGTACTGCTTACTTAAAGGACAAAGTTCCAAAAGTCATTGTCAGGTGAGAATGGGTGAACTCGTACTATATACATTAGTGGTGGGCTTAATTGGTTACTGGATTTGATTACTTCGATTACTACTTGAAAATTCTAGTGATCTAGTGCCTCAGTGGTGTGGTCAGTATGGTGTTGGCCTTCCACCTCAATGGCCGTGAGTTTGATTCTCGGGCATTCCATTAAAGAGTTAGAGATGTGTATTTCTAGTGATAGAAGTGCACTCTTGACGTGGTTCGAAAGTCACATAAAGCCGTTGGTCCCGTTGCTGAATAACCACTGGTTCCATGCAACATAAAAACACCATACAAACAAACATCTAGTGATCGATTTCTTTGTGAGTAATGGATTATTTGTAAATGATTACTCATTACATTTTTTCTTTTTTTATCACCAAATAGAGAATAAAAACACATTGTTCTACAATATTAGCGTCTGATTTGCTTTGATACTGTAATGGCACCTATAACATTCATTTCTATTTCTTCATTTACTGTATCTGTTAGCAAACTGTGATAAAATATAATCTTAAACTTTGGTTTCCATTATTTCACACACTGACCTATATCAAACATATGTAGCAGGTTGCTATAGCCTGCATGATTGTTTTAAGTATTATTGCTAAACTATTTTTTATATAAACTTTTTACCTTTTATTTTGGAAGATACTTGTACATTTATGTTATCTTAAAATGCATACATGTCTGAATATATGAAGTGTTAATGTTATTCATACATTTTATGTATGTTTTATGCCCAGATAATAGAAATTGTTATAAAGATATAAAAAAGTAGTCAAAATCTTATAAAGATATAAAAAAGTAGTTGAAATCTATCACTACTTGATTATTTTTCATGAAAGTAATCAGTTAACCACAATTATTAAAAAAATCAGTGAAATGCCCACCACTAATATACATGTTAGTTTTTGCTTATTAGTAAGGGAAGTCTTCACGTTACTCCAAGGTAGTGGAGAGAAGGGACTTGATCTCATTCATGAATGTGTCAAGGTTCCTAGACTTTTCAGAGAAAGAGTCCCCTCACTGAACCTTGATCCAGGAGGGAGACAGGAAATTCTTCATTTTTATGAGACTTGAAACATACCTATTACCACGAAGATAAGAAACCACAAACATCACCCCATAAGTCCCTACTGTTCTTCAAATTTTGCTTCTATTTATGAGGGTGCTAGGGAAAAGAAAGTGGTTTGGGAAATCTGTGCCTCTTATTACAAAACTCTACAAACACTGCACTGAATACTGTAGTACTATATCTTTGTAGGTCTTCATTACACTACTGCTCACTGTTATGAACATACGTTAACTTTAGTGTACATTGCAGTAAAACATAAATTGTTATTGCATTACATTTATTTATGTGTATTAAGCTGAAGGACATATTTCAATAATTATACTCTTGAAGTGTATTTGCAAGCATTGTACCCTTCCTGGAATTTTGTTGTTGTGAAGACTGTATTTCTTTATTAAACTGCTTTTCATATAATTGAATTCTGGTTTGCAGGCCTGAGTGTAGTGACAAACCTACTTTAGGTTGGGTTATTTCATTTTTTTAGGTAGATATATTCACCTATGCAAAACTAAGTAAGTTTAGTAGTCTCATTTTGTAAAAATGTACTTTACTATACTTTTTCATGGCAAACATCAGTCCCCGTGAGAATAACCCAAGCGAGGGTGAGACATGTTGCAGAAAAACATTCTCAGTTTCAGTCCAATATGAAGAATGGATAGTTGGTCTTGCTATAAAAGAAGGTTACTTAAATGGGAAAGTCCAAACCAAGAAACCATCATTCTTATGAAAGAAGTACAAGCTGCATGCAACAGAGGCTATCTCATTATTGAGAACCTGCATCTCTACATTAGAGGGACAAGGACAAGAGACTGGTTGAGGCATCATTTCCAACAGAATTGCCAACAGTTGGCACAGACTAAGCCGTCAACATAGCAATGGGTGCAGCCACAGGAGCCATCAAGGCCACGGGCATAGGGATTGAAAACGACAATGTTGAGACCGCAGGTGGCAGTGACTGGTATGAAAAAGCCAAAGTTGATACAGTTATTTCTTCCCGAGATGAATCGGCAATAGCCAAGAAAAGTCATCTCTATGACTGAAACTAAATATACTATAAACTTCTAGTGAAACAAAAATACTTTTAAAAATTTATTATTGACACAAAAAACATTTAATCAGCTGCATTTCCATTATAACTAATTGTTGCTGTCATGAATCTGTGAAGAAAAAAGAATAAAATGTTTTAGTGGTTTATTACACTCAGTAAATGAAAACTAAAATATAATTTTACTGTACACTACTACCATTTAACTGAAAAAAAAATTGTAGCAATTTAACAAAATCTTCAATGGCACATATCTTTGAGGAAACATTAACATTTAGTAAAGTGATTTTAATTTTAAAGAAGATGAAATAAGTAGCTTGCAAAGGCTTTTCTTGTGTATCTGCATGTATCCTAACTTTTCAAGAGAAAATGTCAGTTCTTTAACTTGAGGGGGGGCCAACTGATGGGCAATGGAAATCAGAAAAACATAAACCTGTGAAATCCTTTCTTTAGCTAGGTTTGCAATATGGCAATGTAAATATGAAGTATGTATTATAAAAAAATTACTGTAATTTTGCAGTTATAGATTTCCCACAAACTGATATCTATAACTTTGATCAGTAGAAGATATCCTTTAAAATATAAATTTCATTGAAAAAATGCCATTAACAATTCACAAATTGCTGGGAATGACCAACATCAAGAGTTTTAATTTCAAAATGTGTATAATCTAAATTGCGTGTTGCACTTCTAAAGAGATTATGCACATTCAGGATATATTTGTCAAAATATACACACTCAAACTCATGTTCATGAAAAGTAAATATGGAATAAGTAATATGAAATCTTACCAAATCTGCTATTTCAGTCCAATCCATAGCTTGTTGATATCTATCACCCCGGGAAGGTTTGCGATCCCAGTTCCAAAAGGTGAACTTCTTGAACTGGCAAACTGCTCTTAATGTACGAGGCTCTTCAGAGTTTAACCCTGGTCGTGTTTCTTTAAGAACTACACCAGTATAACCTTCTGGGGTTGGCAGGACATTCCCAGTCAAAGGATAACCTCGAAAAACTCCGTGAAGAACTGTTGACAAAGGAGGAAGAGCTACAGCATCAGACTAGTACCTAATGTACTATAAAAATTCTACTAAAAAATTAAGTGATTATAGTATATGTTATGGACAATAATTACTATTTATTTTCAAACTATTATTTTACTTTCTTCCAGTTAGAAATGAGAATTAACCTCAATACATTGCACATGAGGTAAACCTGTAAAAAAACA
>NC_087208.1:53882184-53892184 GCF_015104395.2 Macrobrachium nipponense | reverse complement strand
ATAGTATCTATATATATTATATTATATATTATATATATATTAATATATTAAATTTATATATATATATATATTATATATATATATATATATTATATATTATATATTTATATAAATTATATAATTTATATATATATATTATATATTATATATTATATATTATTATATATATATATTAATATATTATATATATATATATTATTATTAATATATATATCTATATATATATAAGTCCTTATATATTATATATATATAATATATTTATACTTATAATTTATATAATATATATTCATATATTTATTATATATAGTATATACTATTATATAGTTATTATATATATATATATTATAATATTATATATATATATATATTAATTATAATATTATATATATATATAATATTATTATTATATATATATATATATATTATATTTAATATATATATATAAGTTGATATATTTATATATATATATATTATATTATATAGTTATAAGTATATATATATATATATTATTATAATTTATTATATATTATATATTATATATATATATATATATTAATATTTATGTATATATATATTAATATTATATATTATATATAATATATTAATTATAGTATTTAATAATAGTACTATATATTATATATTATTAATATAATATATAATTATCATATATATAATATCATATAATATATTATATATTAGTATATATATATATATTATATATTATATATAATAATAATATAGATATAATAATTTATTAATTATTATATATATATATATATATAATATCTTATATTTAATATATATATATATATATTTATTATAGATATTATATATATATTATATTAATATATTTATATATATATATATATACGTAGAATTATTATTATATATATTATATATATTGGAATGAATATATGATATTAGTATATATATTAGGAGAAGTATCTATTTTGATATATATTATATAGTTATATATTCTATAATAGTATCATATTATAATATTATGTATTTATATTTATATATATATAAGTTACTAATTTATGTTTTATATTATTTATATTATATATATATATTTATATATTATTATATATATTATTATTATAGATATCTTATATATATATATTAATATTTATATATTATATATTATATATATAAATATTTTATTATATATTTATATTATATATTATATATTATAATATTTAATATTATATATTATATATTATATATTATTATTATATCTTATATATTTATATATATTATAATATATTTATATATTATGTATATATATATATTTATATATTATATAATATTTCATGAATATATATGAAATAATATATATATATATATATATTATATATTATTTATATATATTTATATATATCTATAGTATATATATATATATATATTATATATATAATATATTTATATATATATATTATGTTATATATATATATATTATTATATATATATATTATATATTATATATTTATACAATATATATATATTATAATATATCTATATAATTACTTATAATATATATTCTTATATATTAATATATATTATTATTATATTATGTATAATATAGCTGATATTTATTCTTATTATCTAACTAGAATATATAATATAATATATATAATAATAATAATTATATATATATTATAATATATATAATAACACATTTTTCAAATCCTTATAGGCTTTCCTACCAAACCTTCTTCCCCCGCCCCCCACAGCAACAACAGCAACAAAGTAGTTTGAAAACTTACTCCCCGAGTATGTGAAAATGTATGAATGGAATGGAACATAAAATCCAGGCCAAAGGCCAAGTGCTGGATCCTATGAGTATTCTGCGCCAAAAGGAAAACTGAGTCAAGAGGTTTGAAAGGTGTAACAAGAGGAAAACCTTTTACAGTTGAAGAAAGTAAGATAAAGGAGTTCCAGCTAGGGGCCAAGGGGACAATGCAAAGAAGCTTTAGGACTTTAAATATTGCCTAAAGTGCACTGACAGCACTGTCCCCCTACGGGATAATGACATTACATGACAATGCAGTAATCTCACCAGTATTTAGGCCGACAAGGATACATCCTTAACTAACCTAGGATGTGGGTTCCTTCCTTACAAGGATATGTTCAATTCCAGTCTAATCTGGGGGATGCCATATCCTACCATCATACCTTATAGGCCTACTTAGGCCTTATTAACTTCATTCATTTAGTATGTGAATTACTAGGTACCTTCAGTGGCACTAAGTTATGCCTAGGATAGGACACTGCAATCTAGGCTAATTTGGTATTGGCCAGAAATCCCTTTATTGACGTCAGTAATTACTCACACATACTGTAGCCTATAGGCTTACCTATACTCACATAGGCCTAGACCCGCCTAACTCGATTTACTAGATTTGATTTGGGTGGGTGTAGGCCTAGAATAGGTAAGCCTAGGGGAAGCTGATTAGTAGTATTGCATTAAATTTTTGTTATAAAATGGTCTTACTTAGTTTTTCGTAAGACAGGCTCAAAATATAGGTATCTAAATTATATGCTGGGGAGGCCTATTGGCCTACGTCAGCATAAAGGGCTAATTGCATACTGGGCCTAGAAACAACCAAATTAGGTAACTCGCCTGCTTAAGCCTCGGGGCAGTTAAATACATTAGGTAATATATTAAACTACTTTAAACTCAATTAATCAAATACGTTAATAGTATTTTAAAATACTTAAAACTCAATAATTAAATGCGTTAATACCTTAAAATACACTAAAATCAATTATTAAATACATTAATATCTTAAAATATTTTAAAATCAATTACTAAGTATGTTATTTTAAAATACTTTATACTCAATAATTAAATACCTACGTTAATATTTTATGCTTTAAACTCAACAATTAAATACGTTAATATTTTAAAATGCTCCAACTTAACAGTTACTTTAACTTAATAATTAGGTAAATACGTTAATAGGTTTTAAAATGCTTTAGGCTAACTCAATAGTTTACATTTAACAAAAAAAAGTATTTTAAAATGGCTAACTTAATAGTTACTTTTAACTCAATACATTATTAGTTTATTTTAAAATGCTTTAGGCTAACTCAATAGTTACTTTTAACTCAATACATTATTAGTTTATTTTAAAATGCTTCAACTCAATAGGCTACTAGGTAGTACCTAGCCTAGTTGGTTAAAAGTACGTTAATAGCCTAGTACTAGGTATTCTAAAATGATTAAACTTAGTTTATCATTAGACTCAAAATACTATACGATGAAATACAAAGTACAGGCCTAAATTAACCTATAAAAAAATAGGCCAAAGGTATCATTTTACCTTTTTCTTCTCCTTCTTCCTGCCCTTCATTCGTCACGGTTTCTTCAGTGACGTATTTTGTAAAATATTTATCGACTTCGGCGTCTCCATTATGTTCAATGCTGCACGGCATATACTGCACGTGGTTTCCTTCGCTGCTCGTTTCGGGCAACGTACCCAGACATATTTTGGTCGACATTTTGGTGTATTAGTGATAATTTCACGCTCAGAATGACTAAATAATAGGTAGTAGTAGCCTATAATATTTCGCGCTTAAAATGACTAAATAAAAGGAGTAACAGCAATAGTATTAGACGGGATTCACCTATGGAACGGCTCTCACTTGCTCCTTCTATCTCCCTTTCCTTGGATTTAAGTTAATTGTCTCTGAAATACGAAATATAAATCATATATTTATGTTTTTATATAAATTCCTTCCTATTTCCATTCATTCTTTTGATAGATCTGCAAATAATATTAGGATTTTTTAATTGTCTATGAAATACTACTACAGATATATAATTTATATGTTTTTTATATGAATTCATTCCTTCCTATTTCTATTTTTTATTCTTTAGATAGACCTGCAAACAATAGTGGGATTTAAAAAAAATTGTATATATCACTTTGCTCTTTCTATTTTTTTTAGTGAATTGTCTCTGAAATACTATATATATATATATATATATATATATATATATATTATATATATATATATATATATATATATGTGTGTGTGTGTGTGTGTGTGTGTGTGTGTGTGTGTGTGTGTGTGTGTGTGTGTGTGTGTGTGTGTGTTTTTTTTTCATATAAATTCCTTCCTTTTTCTATCCCTTCTGTCAATAGATCTGCCAATAGTAAAAGGATTATTTTAAGAACTTTGTATATATCCTCCTTTTCGGCGTGTTTATCATAAGCGCCCTTTAGGATGACGTAAACATAAGACTGTTGACGTCGTGAAGATAATGACTCCCCAAGAAATATGAATCCTAGATAATGACAGCCGAAAACCCTGGGGGTTCACTATCTTGGAAATATCCAGTAGTAGTAGTAATATTAGTAGCAATAGTAGTAGTCGTAGTAAAGGGAATTTCCACTGAAAGGCTTCTATTCTTGACCAAACGGTTTCTCTCTCAACGACTGTTACACATTTATAAGACTGATTAAAATAATTATTAAAAAATTAATGCTCCAACAGATGTAAAATTGAACATAAAATTATATTTTATAATTGGCGAATGTGGCGTAAGCCATCTTGCTATCTACCTACAAAAAGTAAATAGGAGTAATGTCTCTCAATGTGAAATTACGAAAAAATCATAAGTTGATCACTAAAATGTGAAATGGCTCGTGTACTATATGATTTTAAAACAAAAAATAAAGGAAGGCATCATGCATACGAAAATACTTTTGATATTGTATGCAAACTGTTTTATTAGAATTTACAAGTGTGTCATAGACTTACTGCTTTGACGCAGACTTGCAGACTTGTAACTAGAACACTATACATTATATATATATATATTAGACTTATATACATCAAATAGAGCCTACCAAGTTTAAATAACATAATTATATCTTAAAATACGCTGACAAATGTCCAAAAATACCAGACTAAATCAATTTCCTTCAATGGGAATCAATACTAAATAGGTGTTTCAGAGTATGGGACCTAGATCCCATCCATCACCATCAAATTCACATCACAATGTTAAACAGTCGCCATCAAGGAAACATCGTTACTAAATCGACCGTCGTCGTTTGAACACGTGTTGCTCGTAGTTAATTGATTGTTGTCGCCATGGCCGTCCGCTGTCAGTACGAAGGCACCGATAACATCGGCGTTTTTACGAAGCTGACCAACGCCTACTGCCTCGTCGGCATCGGTGCCTGCGCCAATTACTACAGGTTGGGAGGAGGCCTTTTCTAAGTATACCTAGTTAGGCCTACCTATCGGCCATATTTTTTTTTATGTTACCCTTGGAATGATCCGTATTTTAAGGATTATTTTCTTCAGCTTGAACAGGAAATTGTATTTTTTTTATCCTTATTGGTAATTTTCAATCAGGAAACAGAAATTTCAAAATTTCATTTGGACACTTGGCAATCTATTGTATGGAAGTATCGTAGGCCCGTACCTTATTTTATGTAATTTTTATTGATACCCATGGAATGTCCGTATTATTAGGCCGACTAACTCTAGCCTGAACAGGAAATTGTATTTTTTTTAGGAGAAGGGATATTTTCTATAGGCTATCATAGGCCAATTGGCCGTATTTTTGTTTTGTTACCCTTGGAATGACCCGTATTTTTAGGCCTGTTATCTCCAACCTGAACAGGAAATTGTATTTTAGCTATTACCTATTTTAATTTTCAATTAAGAAATTGAAATTAGGCTAGGACTGTTGGCAATTTGCCATAGGGAAGGTTTACTAGGGTAAAACACGCATAGCCTGCATCAAGCCAATGACGATCAATGCATGCCACCCTCCGAAAAAGTACATTATAATGTGTCCTGACACCGGAGATGGGCATCAGTCGCGACTTGTTGGTGAGAAACGGAGCTAAAGACCTCTACTCTCCTTTCGCCAGGACCGCGGCACGGAGCAGAAGGCTGGTGAGAGCCGCTCAGGTGACTCTCGCCAGGCCAGCGGCCGCTCTCGCAGCTGGTAACCCAGGTTGACATGACAGTCTCAGGCAGGTCATCGAAGCTACTTCCTCCTCCTCTACAGCGTCAGCGGCGTTTCTATGTGCCTTCTGAAGATCCGATGCCGCCCAAACAGGTTAACCCAGAGCTAGCAAGGCTAACTCCGGGTGTGTCCCTGCAGCAGCTCCTGCAGCAGGAGTCATTTGCCCTGGAATCGACCGCTATGGCGGCTTTTCAGGCAGTCTCTTGGTTGGATCTGTGGTCCCTCACAGTATCCAAAGTCGCGGCCAACTCCTGGAGTTCTGCTCTCGAAGAAGACCTGGCTTTCGGGAGACTTTGCCAGTCTGGAGGTAGGGCCATCTCCTACCTCGCCCATCAGACGTCAAACCTGTGAGCCAGCCTGGTACTTCGTCGTAGGGACGCAGTCCATCCATACACGAGTAACCAGGGGGGCTGGGCGTGAGGCGGCACTCGGACTTCGAAATGGACCTATTCGGAGTTTCTCCTCTCTCTTTCCTGGAGAGATGGTGGACGCTGCGGTGGAGATGCGGCGCACTGATGACATTGACCGCCTAGTTCACCAGGCAGTCTCGAAGGCTTCTGGGCAGCCTTGAGCTACTGCGGCTAAACCAAAGAGTTTGGCTAGCTCTTCCTTGGCTGCTAAGACGGTTGCCCCGTCTAAGCCCCGAGGAAAGACTCTGCCTTCAACTTCTGCCAGGGGGGGTCGTCATCAGCCCTCCTCCCAGCACTCCTTCTCTCGAGGGGGAGGAGGGGAGAAGAGAGGCGGGAAATGCTAGGGACGGGGTTCCCCCTCACCTGCTGCCGGAAGTGGGGGGGGGGTGCCTGGCGAACCATTGGGCAACATGGCAGCGCTATGGTGCCGAGACCTGGATAGTACGACGTCCTTTGGGAGGGATATCTACTACCCTTCGAATCTCGGCCACCCCTCACTTCCAACCTGGTCCATCTTCAGACCTACGTCCAGGGTTCATCAAAGGACATCGCTCTTCGACAGGAGACAAAGACCATGCTGAGCAAAGGAGCTGTAGAGATCGTCAGGGGTCGGTCACTGGGCTTCTACAGCCGCCTTTTCCTGGTGGAGAAGTCTTCGGGGGTGCTGGCGCCTGGTGATAGATCTCTCTCCTTTGAACTGATTCATTCGCCAGTCTCGGTTCACGATGGAGACGGCACGTTCCGTGCTCGACTCCATCAGGGAGAACGATTTCATGCTTTCAGTGGATCTGAAGGACGCATATTTCCAGATACCCGTCGATCAATCCTCCAGGAAGTACCTCCGCTTCATCCTCGACGGGACAGTGTACCAATTCAGGGCACTTTGTTTCTGTCTCTCAACCGCCCCACAGGTGTTCACGTGAGTGTTCATTCTGGTGTCTGCTTGGGCCCATTCGCACGGGATATGTCTTCTGAGGTATCTTGACGATTGGCTAGTCCTGGCGAGCTCCCGCTCGCGGTTGCTACAGGACAGGGATCGACTCCTGAAGTTCTGCCGCGATCTGGGGATCGTGGTAAACTTCGAGAAGTCCGATCTCGAACCCAAGCAGAGGATGAAGTAACTGGGTATGCTGATCGATACGGTAGCAGGGCGATTCTTCCCCGCGGACTTGCGTATGAGCAGATTCAGGTAGGCAGCCGACTGGTTTCTGTCTCGACAGGAACAGTCAGCTTAGCAATGGCAAGTCGTGATCGGCCCCCTGTTGCACTCGAGAAGTTAGTTCCTCACGGACGTCTTCACCTGCGGTCTCTCCAGTGGAGACTAAAGGAGAGTTGGTCACAGGCAAAGGAGGAATCACTGTACTTCCCCGTGTCCCCTCGCGGAGGAGGTGAGCAGGACCTAGCCTGGTGGCTGGATGACAGGAACCTCTTAAGAGGAGTGCCTCTTCGCACTCCCCCCCTGGAGATGTTGCTGTTCTCAGACGCATCCACCGAGGGATGGGGTGCACACCTGGAGGAGTTGCTGGCTGCAGGTGTGTGGGACCATCATGACAAGCACCTTCACATCAATGTCCTGGAACTCAAGGCGGCGTTCTACGCTCTCCAAGAGTTTCAGGACCGCTTGGTGGGACACTCAGTGGTGTTGATGTGCGACAACACCACAGTAGTGGCATACGTCAACAAACAGGGGGGCCTAGTCTCTCTCCCGTTGCACCAGTTGACCGTGCAGGTGCACGAGTGGGCCGCGGCTCACTCACTAGAGCTGTCAGCCCGTACATTCCAGGCCAAGAGAAATGTAGTAGCAGACAAACTCAGACCGTCGGGTGATCAGGTGATAGGAACCGAATGGTCTTTATACCCAGACGTGGCGGGAAAGGCTCTTTCAACCTGTGGGGGGTCTGTCAGTGTAAATCTGTTCGCCACCCGGCACAACAGGAAACTCCAAGTTTTCTTTTCAGCCGTGCCGGACCCATGGGCAGCTGCAGAGGACGCTCTTCAACACCGTGGGACAACCTTTTCGGTTCGCCGTTACGCCTTTCCTCCCTTCTAGTCCTGGATTCGGAAAGTGATCAGCCTAGCGCTGGCCACTCCGAATCTCAGGATGATCTGGTGGCTCCCAAACGACCTCAGGCCGTTTGGTATCCGGACCTGCTGGCTCTGCTTGCGGAAGCACCGAGAGAGATGCCCCACTGGCACAGCCTTCTAGCCCAGCCGCACGTAGAACGGTACCACCAAGCAGTCCAGTCCCTACAACTTCACGGCTGGCTGTTATCCACCATCTCTTGCGAACGAGAGGCTTTTCTTGCAGCGCAGCAACAGAGATGGCTGGACACGTCCGACAGTTCCTCTGCAGTCTGGTGTACCAAGGAAATGGGCCGTCTTCTGTGGTTGGTGTCGTAGACGGGTCTATCTCCTCTCAGAGCCACTCTTCAGCAGGTAGCGGATTTCCTCGTTTTTCTTCGCCGAGAGAAGCTCCTCTCCGTCCCCACAGTCAAAGGATACAGAGCCGCTCTGGCCCTGGTCCTAAAGCTGAGGGGACTGGATATCTCGAATTCGTTTGAGATCTCCTTGCTTATGAGGAGCTTCAAAAGGTCTTGTCCACCCTTGGAACTCAGGCCCCCTGTGTGGGACGTTGATTTCTCTGTCCTTAGGAAGTTTGGACTCGGGAAGACCATTCCGAGCCACCCCTCCGAGAGTCGGCAGACAGGGATCTTGCCACCCTTAAGAGACCCTCTTCTTGCTGGCCCTGGCATCGGCGAAGAGAGTAGGGGAACTTCATGGTCTGTCTTTCAATGTAAAGCATTCCAGGGGATGGGGATCTGTGACGCTCGATTTCGTCCCGAACTTCGTGGCCAAGACTCAGAATCCGTCGATCCCTGACGACAGGTTCGAGTCTTTCACAATCCCCTCCCTAATGGATTTCACCGACAACGATACGGATGAGATGCTGCTTTGACCTGTGAGGGCGCTACGGCGCTATCTGAAGAGAACTTGACACCTCAGGCCTGAGTGTCGACGCCTCTTCGTTAGCACTGGGGTCACCGAGAAAGAAGTATCCAAGAACACACTCATTCTGGCTGTGGAGGTGATCAGGAGGGCGTACGAGACTGATGGTAGTGACGACATCCATCCCCTTCGTCTGAGAGCCCACGAAGTCAGAGGTATTGGTCCTTTGCTTGCGTTCCTGTGGCGCAGGTCCTGAAGGCAGGGGTCTGGGCCAACCAGACTACCTTCACTTCCTTCTACCTTCAGGATATTGCCCACAAGTACTTGGATACTTTTTCCTTGGGACCTGTGGTGGCTGCTCAACACGTGTAGCTTACCCAGCACCCGAGCAGGCAGAACAGCATCGATTCCTGGTGTGACTGTAAGAATGAAAGAGTGAATGAGAGTGCGACTGGCCTCTCTTCACCATCTTTCTCTCCCTCTACCTGTGGGCAGAGGGACACGGTCGTCACTACGCTGGAAAAGGAAAAGATGCAGGTAAGCTACTCGACCGAGCTCCATCCTATCCTTTCATTAGGGTAGGAGATAATATCCACCACTTCCTCCAAGAAGAGTGGGATGCAACTAGAGACACAAACCCATAACTTTA
>NC_087208.1:53873817-53881684 GCF_015104395.2 Macrobrachium nipponense | reverse complement strand
TTTTCCTTTGGTCACTGGACCGTTAACGGTGATGATGATTAGACCCCACCATAAAAAAATTCCCCCAAAAAATACAAAATAAAAAACCTTAGCTTCCTGATCTCCAACGTATTCACAAGGCCACCAAAAATAAATCTATCTTTCGGTGGTCTCGGTATATAATGCCGTATGAGCCGCGGCCCATGAATCTTTAACCACGGCACGTTGGTGGCCTCGTCTATATCGCTGCCAGACGCACGATTATGGCTGACTTCAACCGTATATAAGATAAAAACTACTTAGGATGGATGGTTGCAAATTGCTATGTTTGATGACTGGAGAGTGGATGATCAACATACCAATTTGCAGCCCTCTAGCCCCAGTATTGCTTAAGATCTGAAGGCGGACAGAAAAGAGCGCGGACAGGAAAAAGTGGGAACAGAAAAAAGTGGGAACAGAAAAAGTGCGGACAGGAAAAAAAAGTGCGCGGACAGAAAAAGTTGGGAACAGGAAAAAGTGCGGACAGGAAAAAGTGGGCGGACAGGAAAAAAGTGGGAACAGAAAAAGTGGGAACAGGAAAAAGTGGGAACAGAAAAAGTGCGGACAGGAAAAAGTGGGAACAGAAAAAGTGGGAACAGGAAAAAGTGGGAACAGAAAAAGTGCGGACAGGAAAAAGTGGGAACAGAAAAAAGTGGGAACAGGAAAAAAAGGGAAACAGAAAAGTCGGACAGGAAAAAGTGGGAACAGAAAAAGTGCGGACAGAAAAAAGTGGGAACAGAAAAAGTGGGAACAGAAAAAGTGGGAACAGGAAAAAGTGGGAACAGAAAAAGTGGGAACAGGAAAAAGTGGGAACAGAAAAAGTGCGGACAGGAAAAAGTGGGAACAGAAAAAAGGGGGAACAAAAAGTGGACAGAAAAAAAGTGGAACAGGAAAAAAGTGGGGAACAGAAAAAGTGGCAGAAAAAAGTCGGAACAGAAAAAAAAGTGGGAACAGAAAAAAAAGTGCGGACAAAAAAGGGAAAGAAAAGTGGACAGAAAAAGTGGGAACAAAAAAGGAAAAGAAATGGGAACAGGATGTGAACAGGAAAAAAGTGGGACAGAAAAAGTGCGGACAGGAGAAAAAAGTGGGGAACAGAGTGGGAACAAAAAAAAAGTGCGGAACAGAAAAAGTAGGAACAGAAAAAGTGGGCGGGGACAAAAAGTAAAAATGGGAACAGAACAAAAAAAAGTGGCGCGGAACAAAAAAAGTGGGAAAGAAAAAGTGGGAACAGGAAAAAAAAGTGGGAACGAAAAAAAGTGCGGGGAACAGAAAAAAAGTGCGGACCAGGGAACAGAAAAAAGTGCGGACAGAAAAATGGGAACAGAAAAAATAGTGCGGACAGAAAAAAGTGGGAATTAGAAAAAAAGTGCGGACAGAAAAAGTGGGAACAGAAAAAGTGCGGACAGGAAAAAGTGGGAACAAAAAAAGGGCGGACACAAAAAAGTGAGAACAGAAAAAGTGCGGACAGGAAAAAGTGGGAACAAAAAACAGTGGGAATAGAAAAAAGTGTGGGAACAAAAAAGTGGGAACAGAAAAAGTGCGGACAGAAAAACAGTGGGAACAGAAAAAGTGGGAACAGAAAAAAAGTGCGGACAGAAAAAGTGCTGACAACAAGAGTGAAAAAAAAATTGCGGACAGGAAAAAGTGCGGACAGAAAGAGTACAGACAGAAAAAGTGCGGACAGAAAGAGTGCAAAGACAGAAAAGTTGCGGCACAGAAAGAGGTGCAAGAACAGAAAAAAGTGCGGAACAAAAGGAGTGCAGACAGAAAAAAGTGCGGACAAAAGAAAAGTGGCAGACAGAAAAAGTGCGGACAGAGAAAGAGTGCAGAAAACGAAAAGTGCGGAACAAAAGAAAGAGTGCGGAAACAAAGAAAAAGTGCGGACAGAAAAAAGTGCGGACAAGAAGAAGTACAAGAACAGAAAAAGTGGCGGACAGAAAAGAGTACAGACCAGAAAAAGAGCGGACAAGAAAGAGTGGGCAGACAGAAAAAGTGCTGACAAGAAAGAGTGCGAGGAACAGAAAAAGTGCGGACAGAAAGTAGTTGCAGACAGAAAAAGTTGGCGGACAGAAAGAGTGCAGACAAAAAAAAACAAAAAGTGGCGGACAGAAAAGAAAAATGCAGACAAGAAAAAGTGCGGATCAGAAAGAGTGCGGAAAGAAAAAGTGCGGACAGAAAGAGTACAGACAGAAAAAAAGTGCGGACAAGAAGAGAGTACAGACAGAAAAAGTGCGGACAGAAAGAGTGCAGACAGAAAAAGTGCGGACAGAAAGAGTGCAGACAGAAAAAGTGCGGACAGAAAGAGTGCAGACAGAAAAAGTGCGGACAGAAAGAGTGCAGACAGAAAAAGTGCGGACAGAAAGAGTGCGGAAAGAAAGAGTGCGGACAGAAAAAGTGCGGACAGAAAGAGTACAGACAGAAAAAGTGCGGACAGAAAGAGTACAGACAGAAAAAGAGCGGACAGAAAAAAAGAAAAAGTGCAAGACAGAAAAAAAGTGCGGACAGAAAGAGGGCAGACACGAAAAAGTGCGGACAGAAAAAGAGCTGCAGAGCAGAAAAAGTGCGGACAGAAAAGTGCAGAGTGCGACAGAAAAAGTGCGGACAGAAAAAGTGCGGACAGAAAAAAGTGCGGACAAGAAAAGAGTGCAGAACAGAAAAAGTGCGGACAGAAAAAGTGCGGACAGAAAGAGTGCGGACAGAAAAAGTGCGGACAGAAAGAGTACAGACAGAAAAAGTGCGGACAGAAAGAGTGCAGACAGAAAAAGTGCGGACAGAAACGAGTGCGGAACAGAAAGAAAAAGTGGGCGAAAGAAAGAGTGACGACAGAAAAGGTGCGGACAGAAAGAAGTGCAGACAGAAAAAATTGCAGACAGAAAGAGTGCAGGACAGAAAAGTGCGGACAGAAAGAGTGCAGACAGAAAAAGTGCGGGACAGAAAGAGTGCGGAAAAGAAAAGAGTGCGGACAGAAAAAGTGCGGACAGAAAAACCGAGTGCAGACAGAAAAAGTGCGGACAGAAAAAGTGCGGACAGAAAGAGTGCGGGGACAGAAAAAAAGTGCGGAAAACCGAAAAAGTGCGGACAGAAAGAGTGCGACAGAAAAAGTTCGCGGACAGAAAGAGTGCAGACAGAAAAATAAAAGCGGGACAGAAAGAGTGCAGACAGAAAAAGTGCGGAAAAGAAAGAGTGCACCAGAAAAGTGCGGAAGAAAGAGTGCAGACAGAAAAAGTGCGGACAGAAAGAGTGCGGACAGAAAAAGTGCGGACAGAAAAAGTGCGGACAGAAAGAGTGCAGACAGAAAAAGTGCGGACAGAAAGAGTGCAGACAGAAAAAGTGCGGACAGAAAGAGTGCGGACAGAAAGAGTGCGGACAGAAAAAGTGCGGACAGAAAGAGTGCAGACAGAAAAAGTGCGGACAGAAAGAGTGCGGACAGAAAAAGTGCGGACAGAAAGAGTGCGGACAGAAAAAGTGCGGACAGAAAGAGTGCGGACAGAAAAAGTGCGGACAGAAAGAGTGCGGACAGAAAAAGTGCAGACAGAAAAAGTGCGGACAGAAAGAGTGCAGACAGAAAAAGTGCGGACAGAAAGAGTGCAGACAGAAAAAGTGCGGACAGAAAGAGTGCGGACAGAAAAAGTGCAGACAGAAAAAGTGCGGAAAGAAAGAGTGCAGACAGAAAAAGTGCGGACAGAAAGAGTGCAGACAGAAAAAGTGCGGACAGAAAGAGTGCGGACAGAAAGAGTGCAGACAGAAAAAGTGCGGACAGAAAGAGTGCAGACAGAAAAAGTGCGGACAGAAAGAGTGCGACGAAAAAGTGCGGCAGAAGAGTGCAGACAGAAAAAAGTGCGGAAAAGAAAAGAGTGCAGACAGAAAAGTGCGACAGAAAGAGTGCAGACAGAAAAAGTGCGGACAGAAAGAGTGCAGACAGAAAAAGTGCGGACAGAAAGAGTGCAGACAGAAAAAGTGCGGACAGAAAGAGTGCAGACAGAAAAAGTGCGGACAGAAAGAGTGCAGACAGAAAAGTGCAGACAGAAAGAGTGGACAGAAAAAGTGCGGACAGAAAGAGTGCAGACAGAAAAAGTGCAGACAGAAAAAGTGCGGACAGAAAGAGTGCAGACAGAAAAAGTGCAGACAGAAAGAGTGGACAGAAAAAGTGCGGACAGAAAGAGTGCAGACAGAAAAAGTGCGGACAGAAAAAGTGCGGACAGAAAGAGTGCAGACAGAAAAAGTGCGGACAGAAAAAGTGCGGACAGAAAGAGTGCGGACAGAAAAAGTGCGGACAGAAAGAGTGCAGACAGAAAAAGTGCGGAAAGAAAGAGTGCAGAGAGAAAAAGTGCGGACAGAAAGAGTGCGGACAGAAAAAAGAAAAAGTGCGGACAGAAAGACGTGGCAGACGGAGAAAAAGTGCGGGACAGAAAGAGTGCGGAAAGAAAGAGTGCAGACAGAAAAAGAAATGCAAGAAAAGAGTGCAGACAGAAAAAGTGCGGACAGAAAGAGTGCAGACAGAAAAAGTGCGGACAGAAAGAGTGCAGACAGAAAAAGTGCGGACAGAAAGAGTGCAGACAGAAAAAGTGCGGACAGAAAGAGTGCAGACAGAAAAAGGGCGGACAGAAAGAGTGCAGACAGAAAAAGTGCGGACAGAAAGAGTGCAGACAGAAAAAGGGCGGACAGAAAAAGTGGTAAAAGAAAAAAAGTGCGGACAGGAAAAAGTGGGAACAGAAAAAAGTGCAGACAGAAAAGTGCGGACAAAACATGTGGGAACAGAAAAATTGCGGACAAGAAAAAGTGGGGAAAAAAAAAGTGCGGACGGACAGACAAAGCAAGCGAATTCTTTTTTTTTTTCAGAAAACTATAACTTCATAAAATCCAAAATGAATTTGAGAATTTGAATAAAAATGAATGAAAAAAACTCAGTTGAAATCCAAATAAATAAAATAGAAAAAAATAAAAATCCATTCAGATCAATGAGAGTAAATAAAAATAAAAAAATTAATATAAAGCAATTCAAATAAAAAAGAAAAGGAATAAAAATTATTGAAAATAAATTCAAATTAATGACAGTAAATAAAAATAGAAAATGAATAAAAATTAATTCAAATCAATAAAGTAAATAAAACAAAAATTAAAAATATATTCAAACGAAGGAAAATAAATAAAAATAGAAAAATGAATAAAAATAAATTCAAATAAATGAAAGTAAATGAAAAATCAAAACGAATAAAAATTGCACTATAAAATACTCCAAATGGCTCTGGAGTATTTTGTAATACGCATTTGGAGTAATTGGTTGAGATATGTATAAAAGTAGAAGACAAAGTTATAAAAGTTAGGAAAAATTGAGAAAATGTGTCCGATTCTAACGGAATTACAGTCTTATTACTCCCTAAATAACTGGTATGAGTAAAGCTTAATAAAAAAAACTGACATTTCATAAAAGAAAATAACACTCAACAAAGTAGCTTGTAGGCTTACTGCCCGAGTAAGCGAAAATATCACACACGCACATGCTACAGTCTCGTCTCAAGATCTCGGTCACACTTCCCTGAGCTCATTAAGGTCGACCGCTCGAAGCTGGCCGGACAATTTGCTGCTACAACAGTTTCCCCAATAAACAACGTCTACTTGATGCAATCTGACAGCAACTGAAGTGACTAAGTATTCCTAAACAGTTCCCAATGCTCAGGCAAGAGAAACATTTAAAACACTGAAAGGCATAACAAAAGTAGACAGTAACCTATTTACATTAAACGAAAACCAGACAAGAAATCATGGATGGAAACTAGAACAGAAGAGATACAACTTCTTTGCACACAAGATATGGGACACGTGGAATAAACTGCCACCAGAAGTTGTAAACAGCAACAGTGAGGAAGAGTTTAAAAGAAAGCTAAACAAAATCATGAGGAGGACACTGTGAATGCACAGTAAAACCTGCTCCAACAGATAAGTGAGCACACGATGTCTCCTCTTAGGATGGACTAAAAAGTCTTTGAGACATCTTAATCATTGTAACTCAGGGCGTGGTAGCTTGTACTTCAAGAGCTGAAAAGATTTCTAACTTATGGTAACTCTGTGCAAATATGATGACCTCCACACGCTCCCCGTTCATTTATAGTCGACGTCAGTCCTCCTCGATCTGTGGGGAATAGTGGTTTTCTACGAAGACGCGATCCTCTTGGTAACACATTAGTTTATGTACCAGGAACACATGATGTTGTACTGTCAGTTATGAAGTTATGAGGAAACGAGAGTGGTGACTCATAATGGGCTTTGTCGGATTTGTCCACGATGCAATGAGACAATTTGTCATGCTCGTTTCAAAGCTGTAGAAATTGGCATTATGTTTTTTTTTTTTTTACTTGATGGTGTCTTACGGACTTACAAAGCAAAGCAGCCAGATTTGCAGTAGCTGACGAAGGTTAAGGTCTGAAGTTAAATGGAGAGTTTGATAATGAATCTCCAGGATGAATCTACATTCTCTACTTTGTTTGTAAACAAATCCTTATATAGTCAAGGTTTCTTTGCACGCTCATTAATCCAGTTAAAGCATTGATTACCTATGTGTTAAAATCTAGAGAGATTATTTTCATATTACAATGGGATCATAAAATAGTTCAAAACATGTGTTATAAGATGAGTCTGAATAAATGTATCTTTATGTGGTCCAGTGAGCTCAACATTTCTTACTCTCGAATATTTATATAAGATGATTTCGACTGAACAGAACCATTTCATGTTAAAACTGCCAATCTTGAAACACCAAATAACATCAAGAACTCATCCAAGAGAACTAGATTTGATGTATTCCTATATTTAAGACCTTTCCTTCAGATCTAAAGATTAGTTTTGCCAGTTAATTAAGAAAATTAATCAAGTCAACTTTTTCATTCGTAGACATCAATAAACATTAACTGACAGGGTCAGATGTTATTTAAAAAAATCCAACATTTATCTAATTCACTACTTACGAATCTCACTCTAAAGTAACACTTTTAATTTCACAAGCATCAAATGGCTTAGATTACAAATAAAATCTAACCAAATTTTATGCAATCTGGTCTCAAGGACATATAGTATTTAATTCAGGACCAAATTCTATAATGCCATCACAAATTCATAAAATTTAGGCTGTCCAGCCAAGCATCAGGGAACTTCATGTCATCCAGTGCTCAAGACATTGAAAATAGGGAGTTTGAGTGGCTGGACAGGAAGATAAAGGGACCCAGTAAATAAATGCAACGAAGAACAAAGTGGGCGCGGCTACGGGTGCCTACGGTACGCCACACTTTAGTAAACCCTACACTGCCAGCATTATTACCCAACGGGACTCCCGCAAGTCTGATGACCCACCTCAGTCACAGGGTGCGAGACAGCTTCTTGGAGAGAGAGAGAGAGAGAGAGAGAGAGAGAGAGAGAGAGAGAGAGAGAGAGAGAGGGGATAAATCAGGAAAAATGCTACATCATGGTATGCGTGACGCAGGCTTCTTAATCTTCCGCCTTCGTGAATAATTGGAATATTTTAACAAGTATGAGGAAGGGCTGGGCTGCTGCACCTTTGAACTTACCGATGCTGATGGGAAGTAAAAATCATTTGATAATTTATTCATTTTTTTTAATAAGTGAGATAAAAAAAATTATCTTCTTTCTGTGTTTCCCATTAACTCCTCTTTACTTCTTTCTAATGAATACCATATGAGGAAGCTTGAATTTCAAGTCAGTGGCCCCTGTGGTGGGGTTGTTCCATTTGAATAGGGTTCATCTTCTGAATAATAATAATAATAATAATAATAATAATAATAATAATAATAATAATAATAATAACAACGAAAGAACACAAAACAAACATATATATTAC
>NC_087208.1:53843817-53866317 GCF_015104395.2 Macrobrachium nipponense | reverse complement strand
TAATTACTGAAGATTCAGATTATTGGTTTTAGAACATAATGGGGAATGCAGAGGGGCTAGTTATTGGAAACCTTTTGCCAGAGAGATTCCTGGCAGAAGCCTTTGTGTGTGTATGTGGGTGTGTGTGAATGTTTGTGTATGTGTGAATTGTGGGTGGGGATGGATATATATATAGGTGTGGGGGAGGGGAGAGGAAGGCTGATATATTACATAAATAATTCTCCCATAAGTAAGTGATATATATAAATGATTCTCCAGTAAGTATATAATACATAATTCTTTAATAAGCATAATATAATTATTATATTATTTAATAATATATATATAAATATTATAAATTATTAAAAAATATATAAAGATATATTATATAACTATATATATATATATACATATATATATATATATATATATATATATATATATATGTAAAAAATTCTTCTATTAAAACAGGATAATGTCTCAGGTATAAAAGGCACATTAAAACACTCTGATTTATAAAGCTAAGGACTATATATTACAGTAGACTAACTTCCACTACTTAATAAGGGTGGAAGTTAGTCCACCGAAATATAGCCCTTACCTTTATAAACCAGAGTGTTTTAATGATGAGCCTTTGATACTTGAGATTATTAGATCATTCTGCCACAAGTGATATTTAGATTACATGCAGCGAAGCACAACAATACTTTGTGGCAAGACTTGTCACCATCATTCAAAGCGTGAAAAAAACTGACTGATTTTGAAAAAGGTTCTAACATACTTCAGCGGAAAAGCTTCTCAGAATGACAAAGAATCACATCAACAGGAAAGTAAAAAAGAAATAATGACGATAAGGATATTTACGATTTATTTATTAAAATGAAAATGTACAGGATAAATCGTGTTCGTGTCAAATAGTACAGAACAATTATTTCTAATAAAATGCAACGTATTTATTATAATTTGACCATAGATTTTAAGCAAGCTCTCCGAATAAGCTGGAGGTCGGATAGCGCCTCGTTTAGTAGCAAGTAGTCAGTTAAATACATTTTCTTAACAGTAAAGTGGAAGATCCAATGATAATTTGTTAATACAATACAGTGGAAAAATTCAAATATAATTTAGATGAACAAACGAGAAATTCAGAAGACTGGCTGTTCGTGTAATGAAGATTCTTCTACCATATAAGTAACATATTACCACGCAAAAACTCTAACAAATATGGCGACACACTCGAAAGAACTGGGGTGATTTCAATACTGACTGACTCGTCACATGCGAGTTTTCAATCAAGCACTCATACGTATGAATGCATAAATGAATATAAAATTCATGCCAAAAGGCTGGGACATACGAGGTTTCTTCGGCGCAATCGAGTTTTCTGCCCGGTGGTGGCCTATGTTCTTGGTACCTACAGCACTACCAGAAGTACAATTATGGCTAACTTTAACCTTAAATAAAAATAAAAACTACTAAGGCTAGAGGACTGCAAATTGGTATGTTTAGATGATTGGAGGGTGGATGATCACCATACCAATTTGCAGCTCTCTAGCCTCGGTGGTTTGTAAGATATGAAGGCGGACGGACAGACAAAGCCAGCGCAATAGGTCTTGAAGGTGTGTATACAATGCAGAAGACAAAATAGCCCAAGGAGTACCAGGACCCACGAAATTCTCCTTGATGTGTATCGCTGTAACAGGGAAGTCACGGTCGAAAAATAAGCCCCACCCCCAAAAAGCAAATAAATAAAAAAGATTCACAAACATAAACTTGTCCAACTCAAGGAAGACTCGACGTTACAGATTTCAATTTCCTCGTCGGATTATTACAACTTTCGAACCAGGGTGCGGGGGTGGATTCACAATCCCCCCCCCCCCCCCCCATTTGCTGACGTTGAGTGGGGTGGCAGATCCACCCCCATCCACCCGGCCCCCACCCCGCCCCCCCCCGGAGTTGTCGAGAATTGCCTAATCGGAGATATAGCAGTGCCACTTTTTCACGAAAGGACATTTTACCAAGTTTCTTCTTCCTGTTTGTTGTCTTTCTATAAAGCTGCTGCTAGTGGACTGAGAGAGAGAGAGAGAGAGAGAGAGAGAGAGAGAGAGAGAGAGAGAGAGAGAGAGCTACAGTGTGTGTGTGTGTGTGTGTGTGTAGAGAGAGAGAGAGAGAGAGAGGAGAGAGAGAGAGAGAGAGAGCTAGCCAGCCATAGAAAAAAAAATAAGAAAAGTAAAAAAACTTAAACCTGGGGTAAAAAAATTTTTAGGGTGCGGTTAAAAAAAAAAAAAAGTTGTTTGGCTAGTGGCATATATGTAGGGAGTATGTCGTGTGCCTCTCTCTACGAGGATTTTTGTTATGATGCAATTGTGGTTGTGTTTGTGTTGTGGTGGAGTGTTACGAGGGGGGGGGGAGAGGATCAGGTATTATCTCAGAGTTCCGTGATACCTGGATAGTAAGTGAGAATGAATTTAAAAGGAATTTTAAAATTAAAATTGACTTCACGGTTCTATAATTTATATTTTTTATTTATTTTTAACATTAGATAATTGTCCCAGTTCGTTTAAACCACTGTTCTACCGACGTTATGTAGATGATACATTTTTAATTTTTAGATCTGAAGAACATGCACCCCTGTTTCTTGATTATTTTAGCTCAAAACACCAAAATATTGAATTTACTTCAGAAGTAGAGAACAATAATACTTTAGCTTTCCTTGACGTGCTCGTAAGTAAACACAGCGATAACACTTTTTCAACATCAGTTTACAAGAAACCAACATTTACAGACTCACAACTAAATTTTCTTCATTCATCCTTATAGATTCATCCCTATAGTTTATAAACGCAATTTAGTCTGTACACTTGTGACCTGTGCCTTTAACATTTGTTCAAATTATTTTAGTCTTCATTCAAAATTTCAGTTTATAAAAGAAATGCTTAAAAAAAACGGTTTTAATATTGCTTTCATAGATACATATGTTGGTAAACAGCTAGAAAAGTTATTGTTCCCGAAAGTTTCCATTTTAAAAGCCAATAAAGCGGTACTGTATTTTACTATGTTTTTCTATGGTAATAAGAGTTTTTCTGTTAATAATAGACTACTAAAACTTTTAAGAGAATTTTATCCTCAAGTTAATGTTAGGGTAGTGTTCAAGCCTAAGTATACTATTGGTGGTATGTTTAAGTACAGACATCTTACCCCCAGAACTACAGTCTCATGTTGTGTATAAATACGAGTGCAATTGCTGTAATGCAATTTACGTGGGGAAAACAAAGCGCCAAGCACGTGTACGATGGTTTGAACACTTGGGAAGATAAGTTAGGACAAATGGGCTTTTAGCAAAACCACCATTCAGTGCCATTCGGGATCACGCAGAAAATAGTGATCACCCTCTAAGGTTAGATTCATTTTCCACTCTCTTTAGTCGAGTGGCCCCCATGGAGCTGGCAATAGTAGAAAGTCTCTACACTTTAAAGTTGAAAGCTTCCCTCAGTAACAACGAGAGGTCCACGGAGATGCTGTGTTTTTAAATTTTTATTTTGTATGTTTGTATGCCTTCATGATGCGGGTATTTACTTTTTTTAATATTGCTTCCTTTCCTTTTTTTATGCTTGTACATTACTCTTTTTGTTTCATTATACATACAATGAAACCTTTGTGTAACATTTCTTCATTCTAATGATCGAATGTAATTTAGTGATTTTTATTTATTTTTTTCTTTCTGTGCTTTTGTATAGACCTGATGATGGAGACAGTTACTCCGAAACCGGTAGTCATAACAAACTAAAGGATGTTTTATGTACAAGTGCTGGTTTTACTCTTTCTATATTACTCTTTCTATATATATATATATATACATATATATATATATATATATAATATATATAATACTATATATATAGTATATATATATATATATATATATATATATATATATATATATATACTTCATCGCTGGTGGGCTAATCCTCGATGAAATAGGTACGGGGATACGGAAGGACATGGCACATTACATGATTCTTTATTGCTAGCGACGTTTCGAGACAAAGTCCCATCTTCAGGCTAAAGGCAAGAAATAAATATTACATCATTACCAAACAATTAGGAATGTTAACGTAAAATTATTATAATTAAAGTATTTTCTAAGTAAATAAAATTACGAATTTAAAAAAATCTCAAAGAATGAGTATTACATCAATGCATAACATATTTCAAGAAAAGCGGAAATGTAAAATCATAAAAACAAAATTAAAATATTTCTAAGTAAAATTACGAATAAAAACATTAAACAGAACATATGTATATAATAAATATAAAAAGTATTAAAAATGAGGAAAATACCTTGCTCAAGCAGAGTCCCGCCGTTTCCGTGTCAGGACGGTGGAAAAAAAGTCAAGAAGAGGCAAAGAACAAAGTGACGTGTCTTTATGCTATATACAAAGGTACTGAGGTAGTATGGTTGTTAGTGAAGGTACCAGTTTCTTAATTGCCAAACTTTCAAGAACGAGGAGGTGGTGTTCATATGGTGACGTCATAATGACCTTAAAGTTGTTATAATCTATCTCTGCCCTACAGATTCTGCGTGATTCCTAATATTTGATTGTTCCGGGGTGGATAATTTGCTGCCCGTTCGGTAACTTACACCTCTATGAGCATCGCATCTCACTTTGAGCAACCGGCGCGTACTTCCTACGTAGGTCTGCTGATTACATCGGCAGCAATTAAATAAATACACTACACCGGATTGCATCAAGGAGGGCAATTTCTCTGTGTGTTTTAGGAAGCTACCAATATTTCTAGGATTTATGCAAGTGAATCTGGTATCAACTGCTGGATAATGGTGGTTTAAAATTTTCTTAAGGGAGGGCAAAAACTTCCTATCATGTATATAAGGTATTTTAATATAGTATCTAAATTTCTGTGCTAAATGGACTGGACTAGGTGGATGAAAAAAGTTATTGATGGTATTTTTGATGTATTTAAAAAATAATCCCGATGGGTAACAATTGCTTTTGAAAATCCCTCAAGAAATATTATTTCGTCATGGAATAATTTCCAACTTGATGTTAGGTTTATAGCCCTGTGGAGGAGTGTTGATAAAGAATTTAATTTAAAATTATAAAAACAAAAACTGTAAAAATTCAAGCCAAGACCGGTAAAGGTAGGTTTCCTGTAGAGTCCTATGTTAAAACAGTTATCTTTACGAACTACCATTGTATCTAAAAATGCTAATTGTCCATTTTCTTCTAATTCACAGGTAAATTTAATATTTTGATGTTTGGAGTTAGCATATTGTAAAAATGAGTCGCTATGATGCCTATCTTTAAACAAAACAAAGTGTCATCTACATACCTTCGGTAAAAAAGTGGTTTAAAAGACGGAGGGCAATTGTCCAGCAGTTCCCTTATACATACAATGAAACCTTTGTGTAACATTTCTTCAGGTATGGGGAATCCCCTAAGTTGTACATTCGCCAATATTTTTATGCTCAAATTTGAAAGGGAACTGCTGGACAATTGCCCTCCGTCTTTTAAACCACTTTTTTACCGAAGGTATGTAGATGACACTTTTGTTTTGTTTAAAGATAGGCATCATAGCGACTCATTTTTACAATATGCTAACTCCAAACATCAAAATATTAAATTTACCTGTGAATTAGAAGAAAATGGACAATTAGCATTTTAGATACAATGGTAGTTCGTAAAGATAACTGTTTTAACATAGGAATCTACAGGAAACCTACCTTTAACCGGTCTTGGCTTGAATTTTTACAGTTTTTGTTTTTAATAATTTTAAATTAAATTCTTTATCAACACTCCTCCACAGGGCTATAAACCTAACATCAAGTTGGAAATTATTCCATGACGAAATAATATTTCTTGAGGGATTTTTCAAAAGCAATTGTTACCCATCGGGATTATTTTTTAAATACATCAAAAATACCATCAATAACTTTTTTCATCCACCTAGTCCAGTCCATTTAGCACAGAAATTTAGATACTATATTAAAATACCTTATATACATGATAGGAAGTTTTTGCCCTCCCTTAAGAAAATTTTAAACCACCATTATCCAGCAGTTGATACCAGATTCACTTGCATAAATCCTAGAAATATTGTAGCTTTCTAAAACACAAAGAGAAATTGCCCTCCTTGATGCAATCCGGTGTAGTGTATTTATTTAATTGCTGCCGATGTAATCAGCAGACCTACGTAGGAAGTACGCGCCGGTTGCTCAAAGTGAGATGCGATGCTCATAGAGGTGTAAGTTACCGAACGGGCAGCAAATTATCCACCCCGGAACAATCAATATTAGGGAATCACGCCAGAATCTGTAGGCAGAGATAGATTATAACAACTTTAAGGTCATTATGACGTCACCATATGAACACCACCTCCTCGTTCTTGAAAGTTTGGCAATTAAGAAACTGGTACCTTCACTTAACAACCATACTACCTCAGTACCTTTGTATATAGCATAAAGACACGTCACTTTGTTCTTTGCCTCTTCTTGACTTTTTTTCCACCGTCCTGACACGGAACGGCGGGACTCTGCTTGAGCAAGGTATTTTCCTCATTTTTAATATATATTTATATATACATATGTTCTGTTTAATGTTTTTATTCGTAATTTTACTTAGAAATATTTTAATTTTGTTTTTATGATTTTACATTTCCTTTTCTTGAATATGTTAGTATTGATGTAATACTCATTCTTTGAGATTTTTTTAAATTCGTAATTTTACTTAGAAATACTTTAATTTATAATAATTTTACGTTAACATTCCTAATTGTTTGGTAATGATGTAATATTTATTTCTTGCCTTTAGCCTGAAGATGGGACTTTGTCTCGAAACGTCGCTAGCAATAAAGAATCATGTAATGTGCCATGTCCTTCCGTATCCCCGTACCTATATATATATATATATATATATATATATATATATATATATATATATATATATATGTGTGTGGTGTGTGTGTGTGTGTGTGTATAAAAGCAATATAACTGAAATAACTAGTTTCGTCTTCACAAGAAATCTTTGACATACCACATACGTCTTAATTAAACGATTAGGGTAAAATGTTACTCATAAAAATTCTATATTTCATTGACTCAGATCATTTTGTCTTAAAAACAATATAATATTTCATATTTCATTCATAAATATGATAAGTGACTGAGACTATTTCATCGTAAAATCAGTTCACTAATTAAACCACTACAACCACGAGCCGATTTCTTTATCAAGTGATAAAATAAACAAATACAATAAAGATAAATGAAAAAGCCGAATTATTTATAATATACGTTTGCTTATGAGGAAAGTAGACACTAAATAAAATATATGAAAAAATAAAAACGAATTCTTTATAAGTGGCAATGTTTGTCCATAAAGTAAACAAAAACAAATACAATAAAATAAATGAAAACGCCGAATTATTTATAATATACGTTTGTTTATGAGGAAAATAGACACTAAATAACATTTTAAAAAATAAATACAAAACAAAAATAAGGAAATAGAGTCCCGTATCTCAGCCAAGTCGAACCCGGAAGCATCAGCGAACGAACCCAGCCCCACAGGGACCCAATTGTCATGCAGTCCAACCCACGCCCACAATTAGCGCCGCCGCTATAGGCAGGAAGCCGCCGCCGCCCTCATCAACGCCCGTGACACAGACGGAGTTTAAATGAGATGTCGATTCAGCGTCACCTGGGCGTGATTCGTCACTCGATTCAAGTTCTCGCTTTGGAAATAAAGGCGATTTAATTTTAAATTCGCTTAAAAGAGAAAAAAATCGTTCTAAGTAGAAATATGTAAGTTCTCGCTTTGGGAATTGAAACTTTTACTTCAAATTCGCAAAAAAAAAAAAAAAAAAAAGAAAAAAAAATTCAAATTCGTATAAAAAAAAATCAAATTCGCCAAACCAAAAAACTTCAATTTCGCAAACAAAAAATAAATAAATAAATAAATAAATCGTCCTATTTAGAAATCGCTTTACACTGGGAATACCTTACAACTCACCCTCCCGGAGTTGATGCGTACCTGCACTGTTTATAAGTTTAATTGCCCAAAATGTAATTTTGGGACTTGTGTGGGATGTTCTAAACGACTACTTAAGGTACGCATCGACTCTCACAGGGGTGTCAGCCATCGCACAGGCTTACCTTTAAGCAAAAAAGAAAATAGTGCAATTAGACTTCATGCCATATCCTGTCACCTTCACATACAGTCCAGCGATTTTGAAATACTCGGACAAACTAAAAACAGCCATTCACTTCCCTTTTTAGAGTCCCTCCTTATTAAACAACAATCTCCAACACTCAATAAATAACCAAACCACCTCCATTCCTTTGTTCATTGCATAATTTGCTTGTTTTTTGTTTTTTTCTTCCTCCTCTCTCTCTCTCTTTTTACCCAGACCACTTCTGCCCATTTCATTCGCAGTTTTCTAACTCGCCCAGTTGTCATTTAACTACGACATGAACAGTAGGTTCTCCAATATCATTATTTTATCAGTATCATTATTTTATTTTTTACTCTGAATATTCATGTTTTTAATTTTCGCTCTCAGTATATTTCTGCGTTTTACGTAATCTCTTTTAACTTGTCATTGCTCTTTTATGATTTGCAGTTAACTTAGTTTTTATGTTCCATTTTTACTTTGTCTTGTGTATTTTATGCTCTCTTTTTTTTTTTTTTAACTTTGTGTCATGTGTTTTAAAGTATTGTAATGTTTTTAGATATAGTCAATCAGTATAGTTTTACTGTTTCTCTTTTTTGTATCATTTTATAGATAAGTGACCCTGATGATGGGAAAAGCAATGTATTCCCGAAAGCTCGGCTGAGCTCTTGTTTTATTTTAAGGAAATAATAATGTCTGGGATATTACCACGTCTTCTTGCTATCTTGTTCCTCCTTATATATATATATATATATATATATATATATATATATAGATATATATATAAATATATATATCTATATATACATATATATATATACATATATACCTATATATATATATATATATATATATATATATATATATATATATAATATATGAGAGGAATGTGCAAGTGTATGTGCGTGCGTGTGTGTCTGTACTCGCCTCCGACAACCAGTTAAACATGAATACATGACAGACGTGAGTGACTCAGGAATAGGAATGACCGGAATGTAGGTTAACGCGATCATTCCGTGTCAATGACTGCAGCGGATATATAATAATAATGATCGTAAAAGTTTTATAATAATTGTTATAAACTATCAACCAGGAAGGACTTAAATCCAGTCGCAAATACGTCTACACAAGAATTACAATTAGCGGGGCTTGTGGATCAAATGTGAGTAATTTCGTAATTTACGTAAAAGGGTCATAAGTCGTAATTATTCTTGCAAAAGCAAAAGTCGCCATCTTACGTAATAGGTATTACTTACTGCGAGTTGTTTGATACGTTAGGACGGACGAGGAGAGAGAGAGAGAGAGAGAGAGAGAGAGAGAGAGAGAGAGAGAGAGGTAGTTCTATTATACTGTTAATTATGGTCACACAACAAAGGCAGTCGGTCATATTTGTTATAAATGGCTTTTGTTTTTGTTTATTTGGAGAGAGAGAGAGAGAGGAGAGAGAGAGAGAGAGAGAGAGAGAGAGAGAGAGCAGTGTCGCTTTATTCAAGAAAGAGGTTTAAGTGAACACAGTGTATTTGTATGTGGATTATGCTGAAATCAAGTTTGTTATTATTATTATTATTATTATTATTATTATTATTATTATTATTATTATTAATCTGAAATTTAACAGCGTCCCTTAGGCCCCTAGCTGCGACCCCTTTCATTCCTTTTACTGTGCCTCCGTTCATATTCTCTCTCTTCCATCTTATTTTCACCTTATCCTAACAATGGTTTTATAGTGCAGATGCAAAAAATCATTTCCTCCTGTTACACCTTTCAGACCTTTTTTAACTGTCGATTTCCATTTCAGCGCTGAATGACCTCGTCATAGGTCCCAGCGCTTGGCATTCGACCTGAATTCACAATTCACTCTCTCTCTCTCTCTCTCTCTCATGACAGAGAGAGAGAACAACCCCTGACCCTCCACCAAGGACTTACAAATTGCGGTCCTGGTCTCCAGCTTCATTACTTCAAAGGGTCAATAACCTGGCGTCGTCGAGACATCGAACAAAATGGAAGCGATTGTCTTCTTATTCATCTCTCAACAAAGACGACCTTTAGAACAAGGTCCGTCTCGTCTTCTCTCAAGAAAAAGAAGGAGAAGAGAATTATAGTATTTGTTCGCTATTGTTTATTTTCGACTCTGTCGTGCGATTGCAACTTCCTACAGTTCTCCTTATATTGGATTAATTTGCTTCCATTTTAATTTTTTATCTTAAATGTTAATTTATCTGTTTTGCTAATGGCCAACATCTTTCTGTATTTCCCAATACATTCTGTTACGTCCTTCGACTGAGCACCGTCATATTCTTTGGAAGCTTGAATTTCAAGTCAGTGGCTTCTGAGGTGGGTTTGTTCCATAGGAATAGGGTTCATCTTCTAAATGATAATAATAATTCTCTCTCTCTCTCTCACCGAAACAAAGAAATCCTCTCTTCTCTTCTCTCTTTCATCCTCTCTCTCTCTCTCTCTCTCTCTCTCTCTCTCTCTCTCTCTCTCTCTCTCTCTCTTTTTGATCGAGTTTTCCCTTTAAGATTTTCATTGCCAAAAAAAGTTCCCATACGTAATGGCACCACGTAAGAAGATAAGAGTAGTAACTGCTTTAATTGGTTACGTGCCCTAAAGCAAAAAAAATGGAATATTGATAAGCTGAAGGAGCTAGACAGCTAAATGAAGAGAGGCCAGTGGGAACAGATGGAAAGGACATGGTAGATTAAGCTTTAACACCCAATGATGAAGTGGGTATACTGTCTAATAAGACTGTGAAGTTGGCTTATTGAATAGGATAGAATATATAATTAAGGCCAAACGCCAAGCGCTGGAACCTATGAGGTCATTCAGTGCTGAAAGGGAAATGTGAAAGCAGAAAGGTTTTAAATAGCTATAGTAGATTCACATTAGCCGTGCACCTGATGTCTAGGCCAGTCCCTTACGACGCTCCTGATTGGCTGTTGATAAGCCAATCACAGGGCTGGAGACTCTCAGTGTATCTCGAGAGTTCACATAGGCAGGATGTATGTTTTGAAAGACGTATCCCTCAAGAGAGGTGGAACATACGTACATACATCCTGTTTATGTGAACTCTCGAGAGAGACTGAGAGTTTCCAGCCCTGTGATTGGCTTACCAACAGCCAATCAGGAGCGTCGTAAGGGACTCACCTAGGCATCAGATGCACGGCTGATGTGAATCTACTATAGGAGGGGTGGACAGCAAGATGGGAAGAAAGAGAATATGAATGAAGGTACAGTAAAATAAATGAAAAGGTGTTGCAGTTAGGGGCCTAAGGAAGGGACGGTGAAAAGAACCTTAAATAGTGCTTACAGTGCACCATTATGAAATGCACTGACGGCACTAACCCCCTTACCCCACCCACCCTTAATTTTAAGACGTCATGTGAGTTTCACCTTTTTACACTACAAGAATATACCTTCAGATACGCCCACACAAATAAACCAATCGCAATTAACCTTTAGAACAATAACCACTCCATCTAAACATCCTATCAATAACTGCTTTAACTTTCAAGACTGACTGACAACAAGCGAGCATTTCCAATCAAGTGAGTGGCGTAAGCCTTTAATGGTCTGCGTCAGTCTAATTTAGTTTTTCCAAACTTTCATGACAGAAACATTATAGTCCCAGGAGGTCACCGAATAACGTTCCCCTTTCTGGTATCCAATTCCCTCCGATGCACAGATTGACGTCAGCAATGAAGGATATTTAGGTGACAGTGATGTCTAATAAAAAAAATGTCTAATCATAAAAAATAAAATTAATAAATTTAAAAAATGAGGCAATATGCAAATATAATCACGCAAAAACGCACTAAGATGTATACATAAATATCTCTGCGTGTATGCTCTGTATAGATGGTCTGAAAGAAGTATTGGCAATGATGCATACATACATACATTCATACATACATACGTCCTTCGTCAATGGCTTGGAAATAAAGTTGAAACAGGTCAGCACCTACAACCCGCCTCTTATTTTTCACCTGTGGATATGTGTGATAAATGAATCACGTGCTAAAGCGATTATAATCATCATATACATACGTACGTACGTGATATATATATATATATATATATATATATATATATATATATATATGTGTGTGTGTGTGTGTGTGTGTGTGTATAGATACACATATAGTACATATGTAAATATATATATATATATTATATATATATATATATATATATATATATATATATATATATATATATAGAGAGAGAGAGAGAGAGAGAGAGAGAGAGAGAGAGAGAGAGAGAGAGAGAGAAATATCAATCAGCAAGCGACGTAGATACACAGCAGAGAAAAGGTCATTCCCGAATCCACTGACGTCAACCCCATCAACGGAGGACCCCCTAACATATAATTTGTTTTTCACGAAGGCAGTCTAGGAGGAAAAATTGGTCAACGTTACCATGGCAACGCCCAGGGAGGCGAGGAATCACGTGGTAGGTCAGGGGTCACGTGGAAATTGTGGGCCACGATGCTAATAAACGGTCATTATTGAAGATTACTTGCCAGTGAGAGAAATCTAGCTTTAATATGTATGTATATAGTATGTATGTGTATTCTCTGGTTCGTATATATTCATTGTCAATATTTCCTAGGTTATTATAGCATTTCCTTTTCTCTTTCCTCCTTTATTGTAATTTTATATATTTTTAAATTATGTTTCGTACAACAACAAGGCCCTCAGTTATTCTGCTTTTAACAACTAATATTGTTATTAAGTTTAAGTACCCCAATAATTTTGCTCTTAACAACCAGTATTGGTTATTAAGTTAAGGAACTCCAATAACTTTGCTCTTAACAACCAATACTGGTTATTAAGTTTAAGTACTCCAATAATTTTGCTGTTAACAACCAATATTAGTTATTAAGTTAAAAGACTGCAATAATTTTGCTGTTAACAACCAATATTGGTTATTATGTTAAAGGACTCCAATAGTTTTTCTGTTAACAATCACTATTGGTTATTAAGTTAAAGGACTCGAATAATTTTGCTCTTAACAACCAATATTGGTTATCATGTTAAAGGACTCCAATAGTTTCGCTCTTAATAATCAATATTGGTTATCAAGTTAAAGAACTCTAATAACTTTGCTCTTAACAACCAATATTGGTTATTAAGTTAAAGGACTCCAATAACTTTGCCCTTAACAGCCAATACTGGTTATCAAGTATAAAGGACTGTAATTTTTCCTCCCCTGTTTTGCCAATACCGATTTAAATTCACGTCATTTTGCCTTCGGTAAACTGGCAAAATTAGGTTTATACGTAACATCACGCAAATAAGACCGTGCTTGACTTTGCTTTTGCCTTACGCACGCGCTGACGACGTTGGCAACGAGGAGTACCCTCCTGACGGAAATATACGGAGTTAAAGAGATGCCAAGAATTAATAATATAATAATAATAAAAAAAAGAGTTGCTCGCGTGACGCTGATGTTAGAATATCTTCATAAATACTTTGCTTAAACTCTAAGTTCATTGCCAACTTATTATTATTATTATTATTATTATTATTATTATTAGTTTTTTTTTTTTTTTTTTTTTTTTTTTTTTTTTTTTTTTTTTTTTTTTTTTTGCTCTATCACAGTCCTCCAATTCGACTGGGTGGTATTTATAGTGTGGGGTTCCGGGTTGCATCTGCCTTCCTTAGGAGTCCATCACTCTTCTTACTATGTGTGCCGTTTCTAGGATCACACTCTTCTGCATGAGGCCCGGAGCTACTTCAGCCTCTAGTTTTTCTAGATTCCTTTTCAGGGATCTTGGGATCGTGCCTAGTGCTCCTATGATTATGGGTACGATTTCCACTGGCATATCCCATATCCTTCTTATTTCTATTTTCAGATCTTGATACTTATCCAATTTTTCCCTCTCTTTCTCTTCAACTCTGGTGTCCCCATGGTATTGCGACATCAATGAGTGATACTTTCTTCTTGACCTTGTCAATCAACGTCACGTCTGGTCTGTTTGCACGTATCACCCTATCCGTTCTGATACCATAGTCCCAGAGGATCTTTGCCTGATCGTTTTCTATCACTCCTTCAGGTTGGTGCTCGTACCACTTATTACTGCAAGGTAGCTGATGTTTCTTGCACAGGCTCCAGTGGAGGGCTTTTGCTACTGAATCATGCCTCTTTTTGTACTGGTTCTGTGCAAGTGCCGGGCATTCACTTGCTATGTGGTTTATGGTTTCACTTTTCGTATTGCACTTCCTACATATGGGAGAGATGTTATTTCCGTTCTATCGTTGCTTTGAACATATCTGGTTCTTAGGGCCTGATCTTTGTGCCGCTGTTATCATTCCTTCAGTTTCCTTCTTTAGCTCTCCCCTCTGTAGCCATTGCCAATTGTCATCGCTGGCTAGTTCTTTAGTCTGTCTCATGTATTGTCCATGCATTGGTTTGTTGTGCCAGTCTCTGTTCTTTCTGTCTTTCTCCTGTCTCGTATATTTTTCTGGGTCTTCGTCTGCTTTATTAGTCTTCTTCCCAAGCACTCTTTAGCCCACTCGTCTTCACTGGTTTTCAGATATTGCCCCAGTGCTCTGTTTTCGATGTTGACGCAGTCCTCTATACTTAGTAGTCCTCTCCTCCTTCCTTTCGTGTTATGTATAGTCTGTCTGTATTTGCTCTGGTGTAGTGCTTTGTGTATTGTCATATGTTTCCTTTATTATTATTATTATTATTATTATTATTATTATTATTATAAAGAATACTCATAGAAATATACGTCTAGGAATGGAAAACAAATCCACAGTTATGTATACTTTGAATATATATAAAAATATACCTGTACAGATATATCTTTAAATATATGTACATATTCATAATCGTGGTTTTGTTTTATTATTATTATTATTATTATTATTATTATTATTATTATTATTATTGGTCTATCACAATCATACAATTCGACTGAGTGGTTTTTATAGTGTGGGGTTCCGGGTTGCATCCTGCCATTTTAGAGTCCATCACTTTTCTCACTATGTGCGCCGTTTCCAGGAGCACACTCCTGGAGCTACTTCGGTATCTAGTTTTTCCAGGTTCCTTTCCAGGGATCTTGGGATCGTGCCTCCTAGTGTCCATATGATTATGGGTACAGTTTCCACTGGCATATCCCATACCCTTCTTATTTCTATTTTCAGGTCTTGATACTTATTATTATTATCATTATTATTCAGAAGATCGAACCTAATCACTTCTGTGATGAAATCTCTGAATAATGTGACTTTTACCGTGACTGATCGCTGCGCGCTTGTTTGTTTATAGTCCTCTCCGCAATCTGTTTAGTCTAAGACCGTCTTGTTGTATATTTGTGTTTAGAATTAGCGGCCGACGGTGCACCACGCTGCAGAGCTATTACTGATAAGGGGAGTATATTGAAGCAGATATAAAAAAAAGCCCTGTGTTAAAAATACAAGTGTATATTAGATTTATTATGTCTGTCAAGGTTAAAAGCTCGATTTCCATAAGAACATTAATAACAGTTCTGCATAAAAACATAAAACTAATAATATATATATATATATAGATATATATATATATATATATACTATATATATATATATATAGATATTAATCATTTCACGTTCGCCTTCAAACACAGTTTACATAACTTTCATAGTAAAATGTTACAAATTCTGGGTAAATAATCCGAATGCACATATATAATATATATATATATATATATATATATATATATATATATATTTTTTTTTTTCAATTACTTTTAATTATTTTTGAATATTACTTTCAATTGTTTCCAGTTGTTTTCAATTAATTGCAATTATTTTCAATGAATTTAATTTATTTTTAGTTATTTTCAATGAATTTAAATTATTTTCAGTTATTTTCAATTATTTTCTGGTAATTTAATTCACTTTCAGTTATTTTAAATTAATTTCAATTATTTTTAGTTATTTTCAATTAATTTCAATCATTTTAAATTAACTGCAATTATTTTCTGTTATTTTCAATTAATTGCAATTATTTTCAAATAATTTCAAATTAATGCAATTATTTTCCAAATAAATTTTCAAATAAAAATTAATTATTTTCAAGTATTTTCAAATAAAATTAATTATTCTCAGTTATTTTCAATTATTTTCAATGAATTTCAGTTATTTTCAATTAATTTCCATTATTTTCACGCCGAATTTCTTAGAACTGAGGCTACTGTCATATATAATATTCTGAACCGTCTTTACCTCACTGTCCAGAGTAATGGCCTCCGAAGTAAATAAACAAATAAATAATAAATAAACAAATAAATAAATAGATAAATAAAAAAAAGTCAATATGATAAAATAAATAAATAAATAAGTCAATATAATAAATAAATAAATAAATTCCAACAAATAAATAAATAAATAAACAAATAAGTCAACATAATAAATAAATAAATGAATGAAGAAATGCCAACAAACAAATATATAAATAAATAAATGAATAAGTCAATATAATAAAATAAATAAACAAATAAGTCAATATAATAAAATAAATAAATAAATAAGTCAAAATAATAAATAAATAATTACATAAATAAATTCCTTTGCATAACTTCTCATAACAAAGATAAGAAGATAAATTAAACAAGAATTAAAAGGAAAGACGAGGCAGCCTATACACGTGTACTCGCAACAGACAAGACAAGATAAGACAAGGCAGACAGACACGTAAGTGTCTTTGTGTGAGGTTACAATGTTGGTATAAATAACCTGCATGTTCATATAACAAAAAAAACATCCTCTTTCTTAAAGGGATGAATAGCCATTTACGCGTTATGCAAATCGGAATCTATAGCCGTCATGTGGACTGAATGTCCGTCACCCGTGAGGCTCATAATCGAAGAAAAATATTAATTATAAGCAATTCAAGATGGCGGGGGTCGATTATCGCGTCAGGTAATGTCCGTCAGTCAGTAACATGTCACTAACAGGAAAAAGAGACTGCGTGGGAGAGGCTCTATATATATATATATATATATATATATATATATATATATATATATATATATATATATATATATATATATAGACTGGTCTTTCAATCCTATCAGTTGAAAAAACAGTAGTTTCCTCAGTCTATATAAAAAATAGGGCGTCTTAAGCCTTCAAGAGAATAAATATAACGAACATCACAAATATATAAAGAAAAATTTCAAAACAAAAAAAAAAAATGTGCTAAACTAAAAATAGTGCGTCTTCAGCTTTTGATAAGAATAAAATATTAACATAAACACAACAATCAATTATGGAAAACACTTCAATATATAACAGAGAGAAAAAGAAAGAAATAAATAAAATAATACATCAGAAACAAAATAATATTTGTATCGGAGTTTTTTTTTTTTTTCCAAAGTGGATATTCGTTTGTTATCAATAAATAATCAGCGAACTGTAATCGTGACAAGCTCCGCCCAAACTTACAATACGCCCCCCCACCCCCCCCCACAACAGGCCCCCGCCCCCCGGACTCCCACCCCAATTCACTGGACATCGACCGGCCTGGAATCTGTCCTTCTGGCAGAACAAAAACATTCTTTTGATTGAAAAATAAATAAATAGATAAATAAATAAATAAAAATTTTCCTGCTTTTTTTTTTTACTTGAATCTCTTCTGAGCCAATAACGATTTAACACCGAAAATACCAAAAATTATTATTATAATTTTATATGACACTAGCGATTTCAAAATCGAAATTCTAGAAAATTATATTTATAATTTCATTAATATTACGAGATTATTATTATTATTATTATTATTATTATTATTATTTATTATTATTATTATTATTATTATTATTATTATTCCCTATTCACATGGAACAAGCCCACCACAGGGGCCACTGACTTGAAATTCAAGCTTACAAAGAATATTATGGCGTTCATTTGAAAGTAGCAACAGAAGGTATACCTATTGGAAAACACAGGTTTAAAAAATTAATAAGCAAATCATTAAGATCTTGGCTTGAACTTTCGAAGTTCTAATTGCAAAAATCATTTGCTATTATAATTTCAAAGGATGATTTAATGGCATTAATCGGACAAGTGGTTGTTTTCTTCTACTTAAGAGAGAGAGAGCCACAGTCCTTAATAAAACATTAAGAAATATCCAAACATAAATACACGCACGCACACACTCGTGTCTTCTAACACTCACGCCCAAAAATTCTTAAGCGGAGGAATTTCCAATGACGAAGAAAACCTCTAACGGAATATTCTGATCTTTTCCTCCACAATATTCTTCAACAATGTCGCCGTTTCCCTAAATTAAATGGGCCACGTCCAAAAGACCATTTATAGCACCGAGTGTTTGTTTGTTTGTTTGTATGGTGTTTTTACGTTCCACGGAACCAGTGGTTATTCAGCAACGGGACCAACGGCTTGACGTGACTTCCGAACGACGTCAAGAGTGAACTTCTATCACCAGAAATACACATCTCCACCCCCTTAGTGGAATGCCAGAGAATCGAACTCGTGGCCACCGAGGTGATACGCCAACACCATACCGTCCACGCTACTGAGGCGCTTAGTATCGAGTGTGCTACCAGTCCATAGAAGACTGAGGTCATTCGGTAAAACCATCAACGTCAGGTTACGTATCTAATAGCCTCGTAATTCTTCCAGTCCATGACATTACAAACGTACAGAAATGTATACACAGTTATTCCGAACCCCTTGATCTGATGTTATGTGGTCTGTGAATAATAATAGCTGAAGGATACGTAAATCTTTGATATGGAAAAAGGTGATTACTGAAGTAGAACTTGCGATTGCTGGTCCAGTGGTTTTTTTTTATATACTGTCGTATTTTATAAGGGGTTGCACTGCCTCTACCTCTGTAGAAGTAACACTCTCTCTCTCTCTCTCTCTCTCTCTCTCTTCTCTCTTCTCTCTCTCTCTCTCTCTCTCTCTCTATATATATATATATATATATATATATATATACACGTATATATACATATATATATATATATATTATTATATATATACATACATATATATATATATCATACATACATACATACATATATATATATATATATATATATATATATATATATATATGTGTGTGTGTGTGTGTGTGTGTGTGTGTACACACAACATCGTATTTAATATTCATATATATATATATATATATATAATATATATATATATATATATATATAATATCACAAACGTAACATTTAGTTAAGTAATATACCTGGATCGATAACGAGAGAGAGAGAGAGAGAGAGAGAGAGAGAGAGAGAGAACGAATCCCCTGGTAGGTCATCGTAATGTCACAGGGAAACGCCTCCACAGCCTTAGAGTTTTAAGAGTTTGTCGTGACACCTCCATTTCTCTCTGTCAGTTTCCCCCATAGATCACCACCAAGACGAAGACTTATGTATAAAAAACCCCGATGACGCAATAGCGCCGTTGACAGCTGTTGCTGCGCTATACTAGACCTTAATTATTCCTGACTTATGGGTGACTGCTTTAAAAGTTCGGGTATGAGACTCAGCGTGTGAACTTTCTTGAAATAAATGATAGAGCAAGATATGATTCAAACATAGCCAGCAGATCACCATATTTTCTGGCAAGTACGACCGATGCAGAGAGAGAGAGAGAGAGAGAGAGAGAGAGAGAGAGAGAGAGAGAGAGAGAGAGAGAGAGAGGCCATTTCTGATTCATGTAACCCATCACTGAGACTCAAAATTAATGTTACATTACATTATATATATATATATATATATAATATATATATATATATATATCATATATATATTATGGGATATATATATATACATACATATATCATATATAATATAGTAGCCCATAAAAACTGGGGATCTTTTATCAGACTGTAATTCAGTTGTAATAGGACAGTTTATTTTAACAATCACACACACATTTATATCTATATATATATATATATATATATATATATATATATATATATATATATATATTATATATATATATATATATATAGATAGCATAGATAGATAGATAGATAGATAAATAGATAGATAGATAGATAGATAGAGATATGTGTGTGTGTATTTCCGCAACATTCATTAAAAGAAGTCGTCCTCCGGTCTTCAAAATCATTTGAAATGCGCGAGAGTCACAGAAAGTGAAATTGAAAAGAGAAGACGTCACGAGGCTTGCAGTACCTACTGCAACAGACTGATGATGACTTTCGATTGATTTGAACAGATAGATCGATCACCCAGTTGATGAAGGCAATAGAAGTGCCTGAGATGCCAAACGTCAGTCAGCGATATATATCCTCTTTCTCTCTCGTCCAGTGGATGACTCGTGAATGTATTGGGAAATAGCCGCACTTATGATATAGAATGGTGGAAATATAAAGCGAAGGCAGAGACATACTTTTGCAATTCTGGGGCACAGAATACAATAGAATTTATAGAACTTAGGCCAAAGGCCAAGCACTGGGACCTGTGCGGTCATGCAGCGCTGAAACGGAAACTGACAGTAAAAGGTTTGAAAGGTGTAACAGGAGGAAAACCTCAAAGCAGTTGCACTATGAAACAATTGTTAGAGAGGGTGGAAAGTATGATGGAAGAATATGAACGGAGATACAGTAAAAGGAACGAAAGAGGTTGCAGCTAGGGGCCAAAGGGTCGCTGCATGGAACCTTAAGTAATGCCTACAGTGCACCGTATGAGGTGCACTGATGGCACTATCCCCAACTGGGAATTCTGGGATATAAAGCTTCTTCCATTCCAGCATCTTTTAGTCAGAGATTAATTGGTCATTCTTTTCCTTTCATCCGAAGCTGGACAGCTTTTTTTTTTTTTTACTACTTACCTTCTTGTCCTCTACTCTCTCGCCATAATCCATAATCAGACCATCTCAAAGTGCCATAGTTCACTTCTTTTTTCACAATTTTCTTACATTTTTACCACATCTTTGTCTTACGCTGCACATTATTTATTTTTTTACATTTCATTCTAATAAATAAATCATAAATATCGTCTCCTAAAATGCCTGTATCTTTACCTCAAAGCTAAACACCTTTTTCAGACCTTTTTTGGCTCTCCACAGATCTTTCCTATCGCCCCAAACAAGAAGGAGAAGAAGCAACAACAAAGTAGCTTGTAGGCTTACTCCCAGAACAAGGGAAAATGCAGGTCCTGATCAAAGCCGCATTTCTATCAGTGATCCAAATTAGTCATCTCTTCACTTATACCAGCACATCCTTTCTCCAGGAACTTGCACGACACGTATAGCTTTCTCTCTTGATTTCCAAAGTTCACATACGACTTACATACAATAAAGTATGACAAGATACACCTCCGATATTTCACGGATTTAAATATTAAAACAATGCTAACGATAATTCATGTTAATTCTTCAAAATCCTACAGCAGGGAGATCGCATATTACTGTGGACACCACCAGTTTCTTGTGGTGTGACTGGTAGCATCCTGGCTACCTTAGCGAGGAGACTGAGGTTTGATATCTTGAAGCGCCCCCCGCACCCCTCCCCCCACAACCCGCCTCCATCTGTCGACCTCAGGAGTGAAATAGGTACCTAGTAACTGGACGACTGTGATGGGCGCCATTACGTGTTTTTAAAAGACTTGCAGAGAGACGATGAAAATGGGTATTATGAATTACATATATGTATTTACACACATATATGTACATATATGTAAACAAATAAAATTTAATTTGAAAATACATGAATAAATGAACATATAAATGTATATACGTACATACATACTCAAGTTATATATTTAAGTGTGTATATATATATCTATATATATATATAAATATACAAACAAATAAAATTTTTAATAAAATACATGAATAATTAACATATACATTATACCTATATACTCATTATATATAGATAAGGTATAAGCCACGAAGGAAAAACAAACAACGGATTTTCTGCAAGATCTTTCGACTCAAAGTCCTTATCTGCTGAGTAAAGGACGTTGAGTCGAAACAGAATCTTGCGGAAACCGTTGTTTATTATCCTTCGTGGCTGTATCCCTCTATTAGGGTTATCCGTTACCAAACTTTCGTGATTCAGTTATACATTCATTATATATAGTATATCCATATACATATATATATATATATATATATATATATATATATATATGTATATATACAAATATATACAAAAAAATTATAAATGAATAACAAAAAACATTAATCATTATACAATTAATAAAAAGGACATTTCTTTTAAGCCCAAGAAAAAAATAAGCAGATTAAATGAATAAATGAACAACGAAAGAATCACGGACATTTTTCTTTTTCCATTTTCGATAAAGAAAAAAAACCATTGCATGGTTTT
>NC_087208.1:53826317-53838817 GCF_015104395.2 Macrobrachium nipponense | reverse complement strand
ATTCTGATTTAATATTTACAAAACACTAATTTCGCAGAGAGTCCAGTTATAAATCACGTATTATATCATTAAAATCACGACTATTAACACCATTAACTATGGGTGATTATTATCATCCAAATCCGAGATATTTTCATCCACTGAAGGACAGGTCACAGGCTAATAACTTAGGTCGTGACTATTTTCGTCGACTCTGTCACGTATTCAGTTATTCGTCAGATTCGGATCCAGGTAATGAAGTGGTTACTGGATACCGACTGAAGATAATGAGACGACAGATTTTCAAATGTCAACACCCCTCTGTTAATTTCAGGCCAGCGCCAGAAAACGCTGGAGTCAAAAACTCACCTGAAAGGTTACTTGATTTGATATGAGCTACACACACACACACACACACACACACACTCATATGCACATATAATATTTATGCTGGTGTTTCACAATGCAGCCTTCAAACAGTTACATGACAGGGCTTAAGTCTCGATAAGGGCAGGTATTATACGTATGTTAAGAACAATTTGCTGTTGAAAAGCAAAAAAAAAAAAAAAAAAAAAAAAAAAAATATATATATATATATATATATATATATATATATATATATATATATATATATATTAATAGATTACATTAAAATAACTGGGCATGAAAATAGGCTAACTGAGCATGAGGTTGCCTAGTACACGGCTTACTCCCAAGTTGGTGCAGTTAACAGTTTTCAAATAAATCCCAAGTGTTCATGACAATTTGCAATATACTCCTGAAGACGAAGAAAAGGTCCTCCGACTATATATAAGAAATAAAAAAGGGAAAGAAAGGTCTGTAGACTTTGTATATATCATGAACATTAAATACATATAAAGAACATAAATCTACGACACAAAGTATAATAAAAATTTATGAACAAAAATAATATGGCAATTTCAAATCGATTCCCATAAATATACGACACAAAGTATAGTAAAAAAAATAAATAAATAAAAATAATGAGGCGTGATGCGACCTCCAGCTTACTCGGGGCGCGTGCTAAAATCTACAGTCAAATAGAGCGTTGCTTCACCAACAAAAACTAAAATAAATACGCTATTTTTTTTAGGAAAAAAAATTGTCTGTACTGTTTAACATGCGCATTATTTATTTTCTACATTTTCTCTCCAATAAATAAATAAAAAATATCCTATTCTAAAACTCCTGTATCTTTGACTCAACGCGAAACACCTTTCTTGACCTTTTCAGGCTCTCCCATAGACCTTTCCTACCCCCTCCAACAAGAAAAAAACAAAAGTTTGTAGGCTTACTCCGCGAGTAAAAGAAAACGAAAATAAAAATCTCCTCACAATAACCATAAGAAAATGACACACACCCACGGACATTGCACCATGCGAGTTGAATGAAAAGATTCTAAAAAAAAAAAGGAAGTTATATGCCTTCATTAAATGAGAATAAAAAGCTGAACATGATTATAAGGCTTCACGTGATCTCTCGAGGAATAAGTCTTAATAACACCAACCCTTGAGCAACACCCAGTGTATTGAGGGTGTATGTGTGAGTGTACTAAGATGATGTGACAGAATACAGTTCGAGCGTGACTATAGAGAGGTACGCCTCAAGGTATTGTGCACTCTACGTAAAGATGAAATGACGTTATAGAAATCTATGTATTATTATTATTATTATTATTATTATTATTATTACCATTATTATTATTATTATTATTATTATTATTATTCAGAAGATGAACCCAATTCATGTGGAACAAGCCAACCAAAGGGGCCATTGACTTGAAATTCAAGCTTCCATATAAATAGGGTTCATCTTCTGCATAATAATAATAATAATATAATAATAATAATAATAATAATAATAATAATAATAATAATAATAATAATAATAGATCAGAAAACCAGAAAACATATGACAATACACAAAGCACTACACCCAAGAGCAAATACGGACAGACTAATACAATAAACACGAAAGGAAGGAGGGAGAGGACTACTAAGTATAGAGGACTGCGTCAACATTGAGAACAGAGCACTGGGGCAATATCTGAAAAACAAGTGAAGACGAGTGGCTAAAGAGTGCATGGGAAGAAGGACTAATAAAAGTAGACGAAGGACCACAAATATACAGAGACAGGAGAAAGACAGACAGAACAGAGGATGGCACAACAAACCAATGCACGGACAATACATGAGACAGACTAAAGAACTAGCCAGCGATGACCAATTGGCAATGGCAGAGGGGAGAGCTAAGAAGGGAAACTGAAGGAATGATAACAGCGGCACAAGATCAGGCCCTAAGAACCAGATATGTTCAAAGAACGATAGACGGAAAATAACATCTCTCCATATGTAGGAAGTGCAATATGAAAAATGAAACCATAAACCACATAGCAAGTGAATGCTCGGCACTTGCACAGAACCAGTACAAAAAGAGGCATGATTAGTAGCAAAAGCCCTCCACGGAGCCTGTGCAAGAAACATCAGCTACCTTGCCAGTTAATAAGTGGTACGAGCACCAACCTGAGGGAGTGATAGAAAAAACGATCATGAAAAGATCCTCTGGGACTATGGTATCAGAACGGATGGGTGATACGTGCAAACAGACCAGACGTGACGTTGATTGACAAAGTCAAGAAGAAAGTACCCCACTCATTGATGTCGCAATACCAGGTGGGACACCAGAGTTGAAGAGAAAAGAGAGGGAAAAAATGGATAAGTATCAAGATCTGAAAATAGAAATAAGAAGGATATGGGATATGCCAGTGGAAATCGTACCCATAATCATAGGAGCACTAGGCACGATCCCAAGATCCCTGAAAAGGAATCTAGAAAAAACTAGAGGCTGAAGTAGCTCCAGGACTCATGCAGAAGTGTGTGATCCTAGAAACGGCACACATAGTAAGAAAAGTGATGGACTCCTAAGGAGGCAGGATGCAACCGGAACCCCACACTATAAATACCACCCAGTCGAATTGGAGGACTGTGATAGACAAAAAAAAAAAAAAAAAAAAAAAAACAAAAAAAAAAAAAATAATAATAATAATAATAATACTAATAATAACATAATAATGATATAATAATATAATAATAATACTTTCTATTGACTTGAAATTCAATCTTCCAAAGGATATGGTGTGCATCAGGAAGAGGTAAGAGGAGGTGAAGGAAAATACAGACAGGAGAGATTTCGCTCATCAAAAAAAAAAAAAAAAAAAAAATTTATTTATATATATATATATATATATATATATATATATATATATATATATATATATATATATATATATATATATATATATATATTGACTTAAACGTACACCAGTCTCCATCAGACTCAGGCCATAATATATAATACACACCAGGGACATAATCACCTTGGAAAGACGTCACAGAAAAGATTGTAAAATAAGGGATATTTTGTTTATTCTTTTCTCTCATAGGATACTTTAGGTATCACCATGATTATCATGAATTCCAGAAGACATTTTGTATTTGTATTATCAGCAATTCATTTCATTTAGGGAGAGAGAGAGAGAGAGAGAGAGAGAGAGAGAGAGAGAGAGAGAGAGAGAGAGGGCTGGAGATTTCATGTGATCCTTAGGAGATGTATAGTGTGGGACTTTGTGTAATCCTTTGAGAGAGAGAGAGAGAGAGAGAGAGAAGAGAGAGAGAGAGAGAGAGAGAGAGAGAGAGGAACTGAGGTCAAAAATAGAAACTGTCAAGCACCTTCGAGTGGATTACTTGGTTATTTTTGGTGCTCATTACAAATTCCCCAACATTCGCTTGTATTCTTATAGTACTTTTATGTACGTGAATAAAACTCAGTTTCTTATATAACACGAAACGCAATTAGTAGACTTTTTTGAAATAAGAGATGCACTCAGTAGACTTTCTTCTTGTATAGTAAGAGACGTACTCAGTAGACTTTCTTCTTATATAATAAGAGCCATACTTAGTAGACTTCCTTCTTATATAGTAAGAGACGTACTTAGTAGACTTTCTTCTTATATAAGAAACGTACTTAGTAGACTTCCTTCTTATATAGTAAGAGACGTACCTACTATGAGATTCAGGGTCTCTGTAACACGGTTTTTTGGACTTTGCTCCTTGTCAAAGCATCGGATGTAGCTGAAAGTTGACATATGTATATTTTAGAACCACACTCAAATTTTGTCAGCATTATCAATAACCTAAACCCGATAGTTTTAATTTTCATAGAGTAAAAATGATCTAGCCGACGCCATGGCCAATGATTACGAGCCAAGAGTCGAAAAACATTCATTACGTAAGCAAGGTAAACACGCCTTTTGACGAAATGTTGCCCCGCCCATCCACCAGGCAGAAACTCCATCGGCTCTGAAACCCAAAGACTTTATGAATGGCGGAACGATACATAGATGTAGGTGCGGTATCAGTGCTAGCGTAGTAATACTACTGTAGCAGTAGTGCCGCAACAGTATAGCAGTAATATACATGAATTAAACGTTTAGGCCAACTGCTGGGATCCTTGAGGATCATTTAGCACTTCTTACAACTACTCGAGAAATTAGTTTTATAGACAGATGTTAAATTTCTAATCCAAAAGTGCCCACGGTAGCCTTCAGTGTTATCCTGAATTATAACGAGGCGAAAGTGGGTGGAGCCTCATGAAGTCACATTCTAACGATAATTATTGGTGAAGGTTTAAAGCCAATATACGGTACCGGCTTGTTTTTTTTTTTTTTTTGTTTTTTTTTTTTTCAGTAAATAGGCAGATAGCAATAAAAAAAAAATAAAAACTTGCTTGACAATTGGATATAGCAGTTATCAAATCAAGCTTGTCTACTATGTTTTTGAAAATTACCAGCTATTCCCTACATCTTGTCAATCTGATTGTGACCTATAAAGTAGACTGTAATTCTTAGGAAACCTATTTTGGGGAGTTAGACTAATAATCGAAGTGTTTTTGAATTAATAACATATTTTGTTGGTTTGTTCATTATGACAATTATCAGTGGAGAGGTTCCAGAGTTCATAAAGGTGTACTGCTTTGCTTGTATTTAAATTTGTATGTCATTGTTGCCAAAGGTTTAGCCCTCGTTACGTATAGCCAATCATCCATCGAGAAAGAGGGAAGAAATGCCGTCATAAATTACGTAACGAGTGCGTTCGAAACCTTTTCTCTGAGTAAGTTGGCCCGTCTTCAAAAAAGGTCACTTTTACATTATAAGTACCAAATTTATTCAACCTACGTAATGCAGAATACAGTCAAAATTTATGTGTAGATATAATATGTATTCTGAATAAGCGTTATATTTATGAAATGCATAGATAAAAAGTTATTGCGAAAAAACCGTGTTACAGAGGCCCGGAATCTCATAGTAGAAGACTTTCTCCTGATACAATAAGAGACGTACTTAGCAGACTTTCTTTTTATAAAATAAGAGACGTACTTAGTAGACTTTCTCCCGATCTAATAAGAAATACGAGAGAGAGAGAGAGAGAGAGAGATAATATTCCTAACTATAAGCTGGAAAACACGGGTTCTTCGCTGTTGAATTCTCGACACCGATATAGCCCACATCACAATTGAAAAGGTTCCGAAAATAGAAAATAAACCTGTTTATTTTTATTCCTTGAAAAGGCTGTCGTCCTCCAACGCTCGAGGTTGAGAGATGGTTAATTGGATAACGGGGAAGAGAGAGAGAGAGAGAGAGAGAGAGAGAAGAGAGAGAGAGAGACTGTCTATTTTTCAAATCTAAAACTTTAGAAAAGAGAGAAAGAGAGAGAGAGACTTTGTCTATCTTTCAAATCTAAAACTATAGGAGAGAGAGAGAGAGAGAGAGAGAGAGAGAGAGAGAGAGAGAGAGAGAGAGAGAGAGAGAGAGAGAGAGACTTTGTCTATCTTTCAAATCTAAGACGAAGAGAGAGAGAGAGAGAGAGAGAGAGAGAGAGAGAGAGAGAGAGAGAGAGAGAGAGAGCCTTTGTCTATCTTTCAAATCTAAGACGATAGAAGAGAGAGAGAGAGAGAGATGAGAGAGAGAGAGAGAGAGAGAGAGAGAGAGAGAGAGAGAGAGAGAGACTCGCCTGTCTAGCACAATGACGAAATATACTTTAAGCATTCACAGGCGTTATTTTTATCCCAATTCACGAAAGGACCTCATCTCTCAATGTTGTTATTATGTTGCGTTCTTTTTTCTGGTCTTGGGGTCCATCTTCAATCCTGCAGTTAATCTATGAATGTAACAGTGACCTTCATGTTGTTTTATTCTTTAGAGGGGAAACAACACTTGCACATCTCTCTCTTGACAAATATAAGAAAATGGCAAAAAATAAATGTGTGAGTTAGGTATTTTACCCCCTTAAGAGAATAACGTTCTGATGAACTTTATCACACTTTCTATAGAAAGCCTCTTCCTTTGCTAGGCCCTTTCTTTCTCCTCCAAATCCTTCTACCTCCGCTGAGGGATCTTTCCTTTCTTCTGTATTTCCCACTGCCCTCTGTTACTTCTTTCAAATGAACTCCACTACATTCTTTGGAAGCTTCGAGAATTTCAAGTCAGTGGCCCCTATGGTGGTGGGCCTGTGCCATATGAATAGGGGTTTATCTTAATAATAATAATAATAATAATAATAATAATAATAATAATAATAATAATAATAATAATAATAATAATAATAATAATAATGGAGAGGCCAATTTCAAGTCAGTGGCCCCTGTGGTGGGCTTGTTCCTTATGAATAGTGGTTTATCTTCTGAATAATAATAATAATAATAATAATAATAATAATAATAATAATAATAATAATAATGATCCACACACATGGCTAATAGAATGCCTGAAAAAGATATGGGGCAGAGGAAAAAACACCATCAGCTTCCTCAAAAATACAATGCGCAACTGGAATACAATACTTACAAGCTCTGGAATAAGACTAGCAGAGGTTAATATCAGGAGAGGATTCTTCCAGGGCGACTCACTGTCCCCACTACTCTTCGTAGTAGCCATGATTCCCATGACAAAAGTACTACAGAAGATGGATGCCGGGTACCAACTCAAGAAAAGAGGCAACAAAATCAACCATCTGATGTTCATGGACGACATCAAGCTGTATGGTAAGAGCATCAAGGAAATAGATACCCTAATCCAGACTGTAAGGATTGTATCTGGGGACATCAGATGGAGTTTGGAATAGAAAATGCGCCTTAGTCAACATACAAAAAGGCAAAGTAACGAGAACTGAAGGGATAAAGCTACCAGATGGGAGCAACATCAAACACATAGATGAGACAAGGATACAAATACCTGGGAATAATGGAAGGAGGAGATATAAAACACCAAGAGATGAAGGACACGATCAGGAAAGAATATATGCAGAGACTCAAGGCGATACTCAAGTCAAAACTCAACGCCGGAAATATGATAAAAGCCATAAACACTGGGCAGTGCCAGTAATCAGATACAGCGCAGGAATAGTGGAATGGACGAAGGCAGAACTCCGCAGCATAGATCAGAAAAACCAGGAACAAATGACAATACACAAAGCACTACACCCAAGAGCAAATACGGACAGACTATACATAACACGAAAGGAAGGAAGGGAGAGGCTACTAAGTATAGAGGACTGCGTCAACATTGAAAACAGAGCACTGGGGCAATATCTGAAAACCAGTGAAGACGAGTGGCTAAAGAGTGCATGGAAGAAGGACTAATAAAAGTAGACGAAGACCCAGAAATATACAGAGACAGGAGAAAGACAGAAAGAAAACAGACTGGCACAACAAACCAATGCACGGACAATACATGAGACAGACTAAAGAACTAGCCAGCGATGACAATTGGCAATGGCTACAGAGGGGAGAGCTAAAGAAGGAAACTGAAGGAATGATAACAGCGGCACAAGATCAGGCCCTAAGAACCAGATATGTTCAAAGTACGATAGACGGAAATAACATCTCTCCCATATGTAGGAAGTGCCAATACGAAAAATGAAAACCATAAAACCACATAGCAAGTGAATGCCCGGCACTTGCACAGAACCAGTACAAAAAGAGGCATGATCAGTGCAAAAGCCCTCCACTGGAGCTGTGCAAGAAACATCAGCTACCTTGCAGTAATAAGTGGTACGAGCACCAACCTGAGGGAGTGATAGAAAACGATCAGGCAAAGATCCTCTGGACTATGGTATCAGAACGGATAGGGTGATACGTGCAAATAGACCAGACGTGACGTTGACTGACAAAGTCAAGAAGAAAGTATCATCATTGATGTCGCAATACCATGGGACACCAGAGTTGAAGAGAAAGAGAGGGAAAAAATGGATAAGTATCAAGATCTGAAAATAGAAAATAAGAAGGATATGGGATATGCCAGTGGAAATCGTACCCATAATCATAGGAGCACTAGGCACGATCCCAAGATCCCTGAAAAGGAATCTAGAAAAACTAGAGGCTGAAGTAGCTCCAGGTCTCATGCAGAAGAGTGTGATCCTAGAAACGGCACACATAGTAAGAAAAGTGATGGACTCCTAAGGAGGGCAGGATGCAACCCGGAACCCCACACTATAAATACCACCCAGTCGAATTGGAGGACTGTGATAGAGCACAAAAAAAAAAAAAAAAAAAACAAAAAAAAAAAAAAAAAAAAAAAAAAAAAAAAAATAAAAAAAAAAAAAAAAAAAAAAAAAAAAAAAAAAAAAAAAATAATAATAATAATAATAATAATAATATTAATAATAATAATAATGGAGAAGGCATTCCACAGTTTTGTATGGGTACAAATATATTTAAAGACTAATCTGTCCAGAGAGCTTTCAGGAATCTGCTCGATTCCCTTTTGAAAATGGAAATTGAGCTCATTCCCGAAAGTTCTCTGGGAGGTCTATTCTTAATGTAATATATTTGTACCTACACATAACTGTGGATAGGTTTCTAATAATAATAATAATAATGATGAATAAAACTAACCTAAAAATAAGCAATAACTTTCCCAATTAGATCTAGCAATGATCCCTAATACCTGATATTTTTAAACAAAGTAGACCGATTAACCTAAGCACAAACACGAACGCAAATCACAAACGTACACAAACACAGGGAAAACTTAGTAATGCAAACACATACATTACCAATGCACACAAACAAAGGGAGAACATATTAATGTAAACACATAATCTACCAATGTACACAAACGCAAGGCAAGGAAAATATATCAACGTCACCAACAGCAAAACCCACAAGTCACAAGCGTCCTACCACTGGGTCAATATTCTAGTTCCTTACTCACCAACGCCATCAGTGTTTGTGACAATAAGCTCACCTTCTGAAAGAGGGTGGAAATCAAGCATTAATAGGCAGAAAGACACGGAAATTGTCAAGAAAAAGATACTGTTACCTTAAATATAGAAATACTCTTTCAGAATAGAAAGCTGGGGGTATATTTAAGAGGTAGCACTGTTATCTAGAATATCGAAAAATTCTCTAAGAATATAAAAATTTTTTTAAGAATGTACGAAGCAACACTATTATCTTAGATATATAAATATTCTTTAAGAAAAGAATAGAAGGTAGGGGGGACATTCACTGAAGCAACTCCATTATCTTTGACATAAAAATAGTCTTTAGAATAGAAGAAAGAGATACATTCAAAGGGAAACACTAGTCTAGAATATGAAGAATATTCTTTAAGAATAGGTAGGAAAAGTAAATCAATCAACACTATTATCTTAGATATTAAGATATTCTTTAAGAATAGAGAGAAGGGTTACCACGAAAGACTATTACCCTATTACCTAGGATACAGAAAGCATTCTTTAAGAATAAAAAAAAAACAGATACAGAAAGCATTCTTTAAGAATAAAAAAACAACATTCTTTAAGAATAAAAGGTGTTATTCCATCCAGCAAATTAAAAGTAATTTCATGGCCACTTCACGCGGTGCACTGTAGGCATTACTGAGGGGTGTTTGGTGCGTCCCTTAGGTCCATAGCTGCACCCTCATTTTTTTCTAATTTTCTAACATCTCTGATTTATCACTCCAAGTAATTCATCTCCTTTATCCTACCGGACTCTTTACTTCGCTGTCCAACCACTCCAACTCTCTCTTTTCACTATTTTAAGAGCTGGGTGGCCGATTGTGCGCCATTGTTTGGCTTGACAGCCTAAATTTTTTAAAATCACTACAACGTTATTCTCTTTGGACCACATTCTGTACCTTCCTTTGTAGTAAAAGACTTTGTCTCTGTTATTATTATTATTATTATTATTATTATTATTATTATTATTATTATTATTATTATTATTATATTCAGAAGATGAACCCTATTCATATGTAACAAACCCACCACAGGAGCCACTGACCTGAAATTCAAGCTTCCAAAGAATATTATGGTGTTCATTAGGAAGAAGTAAGATGAGAAAATGGGAAACGAAAAAAATGAATCAATAAAAAGATAAAAGTGTACCAAAAACCCTGAGAATAATCTGCCTATTCATCATATCATCATGGAATTTGTATGCATAAGCAGAGAAAAGTAAATACGCACCTGTTCTCAATGTAACTGTGACTTCTGGAATATCTTAAAGCTTAGAGGTTTTTATTCTGTATAGGTTCAAAGAAAGGACGGAATCTCAATTCATATGCTTTACTGAAATGATCTCAATAGCAATGAGAAGCACCAAGACTTAAATAATTAACGTTTGGAGAAATTCAAATGGTAATATTTTCTACCATAAAACTTCCCAGTTACAACTGAGCTACCTACGAGAAAATGCCGCCGAACAGCAAGTATTAAACTGTCACTGAATTATGAAGTCTGTGCCAAGGAATTTTCAGATATAATTGCTTATAAATTTAGCCCTTTTTCAACATTGAACAAGGCGTAATCCGTCACCCAGCTCACTCGGGACGCTTGCAAGATTTTCCTCTCACGCATGAGTTGTAAATATTATATTCCGAACTAACGTATATCTAAAACGTGTTAAAATCTATTGTTAAAATAGAACCTTATTTCACCAACGAAAATTAAAATAAATATGCTGTATTTTATTAAGAATAATTGTGCTGTACTGTTTAATAGGCACATTATTTATACTTTACTTTTTAATTCTAATAATTAAATCATAAATATCCTATCCTAAAATACCTGTATCTGTAACTCAACGCAAAACACATATTTCAGACTTTTCTAGGCTTTCCTACCCAAGGCCCCCACCCCCAACAAGAACAACAACAAAGTAGTTTGTAGGCTTACTCCCCGAGCAAGCAAAAATTGTATTTGTTTGAAGGTAAAAAAGAAAAACCTAGACAATGCCTCCTATGAAATATTGAAATAAAGCTAAAGATAGTGACTTTTGTAGCTTTTGAAATGCAGGAATGTATTGAAAAGTATGCTATATATATATATATATATATATATATATATATATATATATATATATATATATATATATATATATATATATATATATTAGTAACAGACAATAGGTCTGGTATTTTGGAAGCACTGTGCAAAACCAAAACCAAATTTTTAACTGGAGATCAAAGCCTAATATTAATGACGGTAGTAATATAATTTCAAGCAGTGTCATAACATTAATAATAATAATAATAATAATAATAATAATAATAATAATAATAATAATAATAATAATAGATTGTATCATTTGTAAAAGTCCAAAACAAAATGCTTTTGAGGACCTGGAAGGTGTATATACCTCCTCTCGATATTGCGAGTTTCTTTAATAATAATAATAATAATAATAATAATAATAATAATAATAATAATAATAATAATAATAATAATAATAATAATAGAGAATGGATTATGTTTATGAGTTCAACATCCTCCACCTGTTATTTTTATTTTTCCTCAATCTACTTTTTTTCAATGGTTATTGTGGACTGAATGACTCGCTGTCACTAGTGTTTTACGATCGTGACCACGTCAATAAGAAGGAAGGACTAGAAACTACCAATCAAAAGGAAGAAAAAGAAGAAGAAGGAGATAGAGAGAGAAAGAGAGAGATTTAAACGTATACTATAGCACGTGTCAGGGACAACTGGTAATGTGTATATTACTCTTCTTTTCTTCGCAAAGAGGAACAGTCTATCAGACATGTAGCTTTTCATGAAAAGAGGGATCTCCTCTTGGGATGCTTTGCAAAGTGTGCCTTGCTCTAAGAGGTCAGTCCTCTTCTTCTTCTTCTTCTCAGTATAATACCTATTCGGGGGTCACTTTTTTTTACTAGTTTTTCGTAGCTTTTCTAAGTCTTCGAACTGCTCAATTCTTTCTCTCTCTCTCTCTCTCTCTCATTTCCAGAAGCCTAATCGAAGGAAATCCGTGAGAGATCCATACTCCAAGTTAAATAATTTTCAAGGTCAAATAAGGTCAAGAGTCCATGTTACATCATCTTCAAGGTCAAAGGTCAGTGTCATATCATCTTCAAGGTCAAAGGTCAATGTACAATCATCTTTAAGGTCAAAGGTCAATGTCAAATCATCTTCAAGGTCAAAGGTC
>NC_087208.1:53778817-53823817 GCF_015104395.2 Macrobrachium nipponense | reverse complement strand
TTATTGTCTATGTCTTCAATCATAATAACAAACAGTATTGCAGCTAACACCGTACCTTGCGGCACACCGGAGAGAGAGAGAGAGAGAGAGACTCTCCCAAAACCTCTCTATATTTACCTCAGAGGCAGACAAGGCAACCCCGGGCCAAGTCTATGGCACAAGCAATCTCAAGCAATCTCCGAACCGAATCCATTTCAGTAAAGGAAGAATATTCTATAAGAATATTGTCTCTATAAATCACAAGAATGTTCTGTAAGGGAGGAATGTTTTTCTTTAAGAATAGTCTTAAAGAAAAACATTCCTCCCTTACACAACATCGTGTGATTTATGGAGACAATGTTCTTAAAGAAAAATATTTCTCCATTACAGGGCATCGTGTGATTTATTGAGATGATATACTGCTTGCCAAATCAGTATTGCTTGAGAGATGTCACCCGTCCTCCTCCTTCCTATGTCAATCACGTAGTTTGGCAAATGCAGATGAAAGGAGACTGAGTTTGCTGAGTAAATCAATAACTACAAGGAGTGACGGAGAGAGAGAGAGAACAAATAACTGTACATGGAGAGAGAGAGATAGAGAGAATAAAAATACAAAGTAGAAGAGACAGAGAGAAATAACTACAGAGATCAATACCAGTAGGAGAGAGAGAGAGAGAGAGAGAGAGAGAGAGAGAGAGAGAGAGAGAGAGAGAGAGAGAGAGAGAATAGCCATACAGAGTAGAAGAGAGAGAGAGAAATAACTATATAAAGATTAAGGACAATAGGGAGTGAGAGAAAGAGAAAATAACTATACGGAGGAGAGAGAGAGAGAGAGAGAGAAAAAAATAACTGCAGAGAGTCGAGACGTGAATGAATGGCTCCAGTTCAAAGAGACGTTTATCTCTCTCTCTCTCTCTCCCGCATGCCATCAAAGCCCCGAATGGGAGGGTCTATTAAAACCCCATTTGCATCCCCTTGACACGTGGGCAAGGTCTTCTCTCTGCTGCCTATTCCGGGGCACCAGGGGTTGGCACGGAGCCAGTGCCCCCAGGGTTCAATTTATCGACCCACGGGTTTTATTAATAAGGAGTATAAATTATGTACGTGGATGTGAACGTGTACATAATGTATATATGTATGTATACATACAGACATATATATATAATATATATATATATATATATATATATATTTAGTTATATTTTACTGTACCTCCCTTCATATTCTATTTGTTCCACCTTATAGTTTCCCCAACAACTGTTCAGTCATTATTCTCGGTGGTGAATGACACTCGTAGGTCACAGCCCTTGGCCATTTTTTTTAGTACTCACTGACTGACCTTTCTCTCGTGCTGGCTGCGACCCACAGTTATCGACCATCAACCAAGTACATTCGGTGCTTAGGTCAAAAGAGGTATATTTTGAGTCTGTATGATAATGGACGATGCTGATTGTTTCTGGTCATGGGATCGAACGCGGGTTGATGACGTATCGAGAAACTCTTCGAGGGCAGGAGAGAGAGAGAGAGAGAGAGAGAGAGAGAGAGAGAGAGAGGATTTCGGTGGAGATGATGACTACACAGAAGTCGTCCGTTAAGTTATATTTTTTGTGTGTGTTCCTCCTTGAGTGAGTAGGGAAGAACAGCTAAAGAAGGTGGCACAAAGAAAATTTCACTTTCTCTCTCTCTTTCTCTAAAAATCAGCATAAAATGGTCTTTCACTCTCACCCTCTCTCTCTCTCAAAAAGTCAGCATAAAATGGTCTTTCACTCTCACCCTCCCCTCTCTCCTCTAAAAACCTCAGTATAAAAAATGGTCTTTCACTCTCTCTAAAAATCAGCATAAAATGATCTTTCACTCTCACCCTCTCTCTCTAAAATTCAGCATAATATGGTCTTTCACTCTCACCCTCTCTCTCTCTAAAAATCAGCATAATATGGTCTTTCACTCTCACCCTCTCTCTCTCTAAAAATCAGCATAAAATGGTCTTTCACTCTCTCTAAAAATCAGCATAAAATGGTCTTTCACTCTCTCTAAAAATCAGCATAAAATGGTCTTTCACTCTCTCTAAAAATCAGCATAAAATGGTCTTTCACTCTCACCCTCTCTCTCTCAAAAATCAGCATAAAATGGTCTTTCACTCTCACCCTCTCTCTCCTCTAAAAATCAGCATAATATGGTCTTTCACTCTCACCCTCTCCTTCTCTCTAAAAATCAGCATAAAATGGTCTTCACTCTCTCTAAAATCAGCATAAATGGTCTTTCACTCTCTCTAAAAATCAGCAATAAAATGGTCTTTCACTCTCACCCTCTACTCTCTAAAATCAGCATAATATGGTCTTCACTCTCCACCCTCTTCTCTCTCTAAAAAAATCAGCATAATATGGTCTTTCACTCTCACCCTCTCTCTCTCTAAAAATCAGCATAATATGGTCTTTCACTCTCACCCTCTCTCTCTCTAAAAATCAGCATAAAATGGTCTTTCACTCTCTCTAAAAATCAGCATAAAATGGTCTTTCACTCTCACCCTCTCTCTCTAAAAATCAGCATAATATGGTCTTTCACTCTCACCCTCTCTCTCTCTAAAAATCAGCATAATATGGTCTTTCACTCTCACCCTCTCTCTCTCTCTAAAAATCAGCATAAAATGGTCTTTCACTCTCACCCTCTCTCTATCGGTGATAAGATTAGTGTGAAAATAGTAGGATAAAGCGTCTTCTAAGTTAGTTTATCAAGTGTAATACTATAAAATCAGAACAAGATGGCAGTAAGTTCCAACTGCGGGAAGAGGTGGCGTAATTTGGCAGTGTTTAGCAGATTCGCAAATAACGATGAGGTAGCAGGAAGGGAACTGGCATTTCTCATCTATGAAATCAGCAACAGTCCTAACCAAACCAAAAAGATACAAAAGCATTCATAGATATAAGAAGGATATAATCCTTCAAACTGGAACAAATCTAATGAAAACATCTTGAAAATAATTGAAGAAGTTCCAAATAAAAAATCCAAGTGGTCAAGAGACTCATAAAGAAAATATACATAAACCAACATATTCCGACAAAGAAAATGAATAAGGTGAATCTTGTGAATATCCTAATTGATGCATTAGGAAAAAGAATGCCAAAAGCATGCAAACTGTGTAAGGTTTGGTATAGCATAGTTCAATCCACAAAACACCTAATCAGAAAAATGTGCTGCATGCAACATTCCGACCCATCCACAGTGTGCTGAGGTAATACAAGATTTGAGAAAATATCAAGAATTTTGTTCAACATGTTCTATCATGGATAGACAATGTTATTTTAAATCAAGATTGAATGTACAAATAGTTGAGGATGAAGAAGAAGAGGAAGAGAAGAAGAAGAAGAAGAAAAAAGAAGAAGAGAAAAAAACGGAAGAGAAGTAAACAAAAATGAAATGACAGAAAAAAATAAGTAAAACAAAGAACAAGATAAAAGTATGGAGCAGAGATACTCATTGATACTACATATGAGGCAATAAAGCAGCATACCTTACGAAGAAATAAATTACGGATATGGACAACAGAAAAAGCAAATCCCGAAGAGGCTCTACCCAGATCTACACAATGACGGGGAAAGAGAAAAAATAGACAAGAAAGACAAAATCTGCAACCTTTTGAAAAGAGGGAATTGCAGATTTGAGAAAGATGTTACTACAAACATCCTAAGATATGTCAAAACTATGAAATATATGGTAAATGTGCATACTTAGATGGATATTGGGGATGATTGCAGAGATCTGCATCCAAAATATGTAAAAACCTAAAAGAAGGAAAGGATGTAAGTTCGACAAAAAAATGCAAATATATGCACCCTGTAGCCATAATCATAATCAAATAAATAACCAACCAGTAATAAAATCCAAAATAAGAAAAGAAACAAATAAAGAGAGAAATCAACAAAATATCAGGTAAAAGAGAAAAGCAAACCACCAATGAGATATGCGAGGGTGTCAGCAAAAATTCAAGCATCAGCTCCGAAACTTCTACTCAAGAGATAATAACTGTATTTATTATGCAAGAGGATATTGCAGAAACGGAGGAGGAAATTGCAGATTCAGACACAAAATGAATAATTATGATGAAGGGAAGATCAAATATTTATGGAAAAGTTTGGATTTTTTAATGTCAGAATTTTCTGGAATTGAAAAAAAGAACAACATACCAGAACAGGAAAAGAGACATGGGAAAATCCTTATTACTACCAGTATAAATGAAGGAGAAAACACGCAAACCATCATAGTGATGAAATGCGCAGGGTTTAGTTACGAGTAACTCAAAAAGAAAAATAGAGTACTTAGAAGAACTAACCCAAAACTGAAAAGAAAATAGATTATAATGAATATAAGTGAAACCTGGTATTCCCAAGAGACTGGGAATGATGATCAAATAAAAGGGTTCCAAACTTATAGATCAGATAGAACAAAAAATAGGAATCAAGGGGGAACCGCAATATATGGGAAAGACAAAAAACAAGGAAAAAAAAATATATGAGAAATATAGTAACTCAGAATGTGAACTAATAGCGGTAGAATTTGAATCAATGAAAAATTGATGAACATAGTATATATAGACCTCCCCAATAATACTAAAGAGTTTGACTTAATAATTGAAAAATTGGATGATATATTGTAGAAATCCACAAGGACTGGACTATTTCTCCTATCTGGTGACTTCAACTTTCCTTTTCGTAGAATGTTCCTTCCACGCTGGACGAGTGGTTTTTCGAGCTGGGCTGCCAATCCGGCGGTCCCAGGTTCGATTCCCAGCTCGGTCAACGCGGATCAGAGAAATTTATTTCTGGTGATAGAAGTTCATTTCTCGATTTAGTGGTGGTTTCGGATCCCACAATAAGCTGTAGGTCCCGTTGGCTAGGTAACCAATTGGTTTTCCTAGCCACGTAAAAATATAATAATCCTTCGGGGCCCAGGGCCTAGCCCTAGGAGAGCTGTAATCAGCTCAGTGGTCTGGTAAAACTAAGATATACTTCACTTCACTTCTTTCGTAGAATGGAAAGAACGAATAGGAGATTGTGGTTGTACTTATACATATAAAAAAAGAAAAAAAAGAGTATAGTAGTGCAGAAGATAAGAGGCAATTTGAAAAGCTATTAAGATATGCTACTAGAATACAACATTCAACAAATAAATCACCTGCCAACAAGAAAGGAAAATACTTTAGACCTAGTATTTGTGAACGAGATGAATTATGTTAAAGAAATAATAGTTTATAATGCGGAGTATTTCAGACCATAATGTCATAGAATTACAGTTCATTCCAAAGCAAGTGAAAATAGAAGATAAGCAAGAAATGAAAAAGTGGGAAGGATATGGAAAATACAACTTCTACAGTAAAATATAAAATGGTCAGAAATTAATGAAGAATTAAACAAAGATTGGGATAACATTTTCGTAAGTGATGACATAAGGGTAAAGGACGGAGATATTATATAAAAATGGATTTGAGAAAATAGTGGAAGAAAAATATATACCGAAGAAGAAAAGTAAACATCATTCATGCATACCAAGAGACAGAAGGATCTTGTTCCAGAAAATCAGAAAGTGGAAAAAAGGTCTTGCAAAAGAAAAAAATGCATGGAAAGTTATAGAACTAAAAGTAAGATAGAAAATGCAGAACAAAAGATTATACAATCAAAAGAAAATGAAAAAAAAACGGGACTTGGAAGAAAAAACCCTATTAAATATCAAGCAAAACACCCCAAACTATTATACTCATATGCGGAAGAAGATGAATAAAAGAAGAATAGAAATAGGCCCTCTGAGAATTGAAGGGAGATTAACGAATGAAAAAAAGAAGTTTGCAACATACTGGCAGAACGATAGTAAGAAGAATTCACCCCTAGAATAGATAATGAAGATAATGATATAGAAGTAAGGGAAGAAAATAGTGAATATTTAGCTGACATAGAAATTAATGAAGCTGATATTGTGCAGGCAATTAATGAAATTAAAAATGGAGCTGCTGCAGGCCGGATGGAGTCCCTGCTATTTTGTTAAAGAAAGTAGTTCATTCTATCGCAAGCCAACTTGCAATATTATTAAGACAAAGTGTAGATACAGGCAAGATTTATGATGAGCACAAATTAGCATATATCACCCTACTTTCAAAAGTGGATCAAGACTAGAGGCAAAGTAATTATAGGCCTGTGAGTCTAACATCACATATTATGAAAGTGTATGAAAGGGTAATGAAGAAAAATATTATGAAAACAGTTTAATAAAAAATAATTTGTTTAATATAGGACAACACGGTTCGTACCCGGAAAAAAAAAAGTACACAAACCCAACTGTTAGTCCACCGTGAGAACATATTCAAAAAGATGAAAAGCGGAATGAAACAGATGTGGTTTATTTAGACTTTGCAAAAGCTTTTGACAAAGTAGACCATCCATATATTAGCAAAGAAAATTAGAAAACACAATATCGTAGATAAAGTAGGAAGAGGGTTAAAAGAATTTTACACAACAGAAAACAGATAGTTATTGCAAACGATGAGAAATCGGATGAAACCAAGGTAATATCCGGTGTGCACAAGGTACGGTGCTAGCTGCAATATTGTTTGTTATTATGAGTTGAAGACATAGACAGTAATGTTAAGGATTCGGTAGTGAGTAGTTTCGCTGATGACACAAGAATAAGTAGAGAAATTACTTGTGATGAAGATAGGAACGCTCTACAAAGAGACCTTAACAAAGTATATGATTGGGCAGAGGTAAATAGGATGGTATTTAACTCTGATAAATTTGAATCAATAAATTATGGAGACAGAGAAGGAAAGCTATATGCATATAGGGGACCTAATAATGAGACAATCACAAATAAGGAAGCAGTTAAAGACCTTGGTGTGATGATGAATAGGAACATGTATGCAATGATCCAAATAGCAATTCTGTTTGGCAAAAATGTAAAGCAAAAATGGGAATGTTGTTACGGCACTTCAAAACAAGAAAAGCTGAACACATGATTATGCTTTATAAAAACATATTGTTCGTAGTCCACTTGAATATTGCAATATGATATGGTACCCACACTATCAAAAGGATATTTGCACAAATTAGAGAGTGTACAAAGGTCCTTTTACAGCTAGAAATAGAAGAAGTTTAAGGACCTAGACTACTGGAAAGACTACAATCCTTAAAATTATATAGTCTAGGAGGAAGAAGAGAACGCTACATGATAATTCAGGCATGGAAAACAGATAGAAGGAATACAGAAAATATCATGGAACTAAAAATATCAGAAAGAGCAAGCAGAGGTAGATTAATAGTGCCCAAAACAAATATACCAGGAAAAAATAAGGAACAAAGCACACAGGACATTAATCCACCACTACACCCAGCATCGATAATGCAGCGTCTATTCAATGCGTTGGCAGCTCATCTGAGGAATATATCAGGAGTGAGCGTAGATGTGTTTAAGAATAAGCTCGACAAATATCTAAACTGCATCCCAGACCATCCAATTGATTGGAAGATGCAAAAAATATACCGGAAGATGTACTAGCAACTCTCTGGTAGACATTAGAGGCGCCTCACACCAGAGGGACCTGGGGCAACCCGAACGAACTGTAAGGTCTGTAAGGTAAGGTCTCTAAAAATCAGCATAAAATGGTCTTTCACTCTCACCCTCTCTCAGCATAATATGTCTCTCTCTCTCTCTAAAAAAGCAGCAAAATATGCTCTCTCTCTCTCTAAAAATCAGCATAACATGGTCTTCCACACACACACACGCTCTCTCTCTCTCTCTCTCTCTCTCTCTCTTCCCAGTCCTTCATCTTCCTCGGCATCAGTCACATAATAAGTCCTATTGAAGACCGTCCTTTATAAAACGTCCCTATTCATAACACAGCAGTCTTTGATATCACACACATACTGCATCATTATAATAATAATTAATAGTAATCCCCCCTTTTTTTTAAGAAAGACAGAATGGAAAACTGAATGGTTTCAGATTATGTAGTACAATGTCATTATTCTCCTGAGGGAACAGTCTTATACAAACGGTAGAACTTGTATAAGGTCCAGGGTAAGTATACATCAATGGTAGAATGCGAGACATTAAATGAATGTATACATAAAGCTTGCGAACCCTATCCTGGGTTCATCTTTTGTCCAGGATTTGGTTCGAAAGCTTTCCATACAGTTTTTATCAAGTCTCACATTCTACCATTAATGTATTATTGTGGACCTTATTAAAAATGGTTTTACACCTCTTCACTTACAAACTCTTTAATTTACAAACTAACAAACACAGGAAAACTATCTTACAACCTCTTTACTTATAACCTCTTTAATTTACAAACAAACAAACACAGGAAAACCATCTTACAACTTCTTCACTTACAACCACTTCAATTTACAAACTAACAAACACAGGATTACTGTCTTACAACTCCTTCACTTACAACCTCTTTAATTTGCAAACAAAAAAGCACAGGAACAATGTCTTACAACCTCTTTATTTACAAACAAACAGGAAAACTGTCTTAGGCTAAGGCCCCACCGAATCCGTCGCGGCGCGTCGCGTGCGTCCAACACGACTATCCGTCTACAAGCGTCTCCGTCTTCTGCGCGTGTGGCCCAACCAGACAAACGAGTGACGGTTATAAGACGGACAATTCAAACTTCAGCAGTACTTGCCGTTATGAAGGGAGCGTGCGAGGTTTTCCTCTGACCTGGTGCTGTCAACCAAATTAGAGGGGTTGAACAGTAGAAAAATCTGGACGTATGACATAAATTTAGAAGAGGAAAGAGTGGAGAATATGCAAAACTCTTTCATAAGTTACGATACGCGTCAGGACAAGTTTTTTTTTTTTTTTTTTTTTTTTTTATATTGTCGGATAACGCCGAAAACCTTTGACTTAATTCACGAGGGCATTATATCTCGACTATCAAAATTTTATACCAATTACAGAAGATCCGTATCAACGTAAGAAACTTGTAGTAACTCCGAGGGAAGGATTACTGATTTCGAAATTTGTAAAGTTGCACTTTTATTTTTCTATTTAATACAAAAATTAAGATACGTTAGAATTGTGTGTGAACTGAACACTTTGATACAGGAACTTCTGAAACAGATATTACATAAATGTATCCATTAGAATATAATAAAAAAATATCTTTAATCCTTTATCATAACCACAAATCATCACATTTGATGATAACTCAAAGTTGGGAAGGTGGTTCAAATGCAGGTTGTTGTAGGTCTACTACAATTTCTTCCTTCATGCGGACCCCAGCACGTGCGGCTAAAAACAAAATGTTTTGTTCCTTGTGCGTCTAGTCGGTAACGCACCATGACGCCACGCACGCTCATGGCGCCGTGTCGGGGCCACTCGTGGTTGAACTAGACAGTTGATCGAAACGCAACAAAACGCGTAGCCGTGTTGGACGCACGTGACGCGCCGCGACGGATTCGGTGGGGCCTTAGCCTTACAACTCTTCAATTACAACCTCTTTATTTACAAACAAACAAGCACAGGAAACCCGTCTTACAACTTCTTCATTTACACAAAAACAAACCCCCCCCCCATTTAAAAAAACAAAAACTTTAACAAACTAACAAACAAAAAAAAAAAAAAAAAAAAAAAAAAAAAAAAAAAGGAAAAAAAAAAAAAAAAAACTGTCTTACAAAAACTTCTTCATTTAACAAAAAACAAACGAATTTACAAACAAACAAGAGCAGGAAAACTGTCTTACAACCTCTCCACTTACAACCTCTTCAATTTACAAACTAATAAACACAGGAACACTGTCTTACAACTTCTTCACTTACAACCCCTTTATTTACAAACTAGTAAACACAGGAACACTGTCTTACAACTTCTTCACTTACAACCCCTTTATTTACAAACAAACAAGCACAGGAAACCCGTCTTACAACTTCTTCACTTACAACCTCTTTAATTTACAGATAAACAAACAAACAAAGACATATATACACAATCGGATATGTATCCTTGTGTTGGGGAGGTAAATACGCCCCGACAAAAAAACTTACGATGGGACCTTCGTTTCTATTAAGGAAAAAACTTTAAAAAATGAATAAAAAATGTGCAAGGTATGCCACTCTTAAGAGACGGGACGAAGCCCATCAGTATACCTCCTTACAGTAACCCCCTAAGGGACTTTTTTTTTTCTAATTTTTTTTTTATTTCTCTCTCAGAAGCGCCAACAGGTCCCGATCGTTGTACTCAGACTCTTGCATTGGAGAGAGAGAGAGAGAGAGAGAGAGAGAGAGAGAGAGAGAGAGAGAGAGAGAGAGAGAGAGAGAGAGGGGGGGGGGGGGGGGTCCCTAAACCATCTTGTATTGGTTTCTTAAACACTTGTCATATTTTTTCTAAGGTCAGTATCAATTCATAGCACTACTTACAGAGAGAGAGAGAGAGAGAGAAGAGAGAGAGAGAGAGAGAGAGAGAGGCCTAATCTTATCCCAGAATCCCTACTGACAAAAAAACAAATAAATAACATGTTAAAAAGACAATGGGCCAATTACGTTTCCTATTTATACTTAAAGTACCCTTATATATATGAATGAAGTCTCAACCGGAATTAACCTAAAAAAAGGAGAGAGAAAAAAAAAACCACAAGATTGATACAAAAATTGGCCCTTCTCGGTGACCCTGGACCTTCCAGTGATGATGAACGACCAAAAACACAAAGTCGTTGAGTCGCTCGCAGGGGAAAAAGGACGTAAAAAAAAAAAAAAAAAAAAAGTCAAAACACTAAAATTAGGCTTAACTTCTGCTCCCATACAGATACCATCTTGCCAATTAAGATATACATAACCAGAGAGAGAGAGAAAGAGGGAATAAAAAAAACAGTTAATGACCAGTAATTACGGGTTAGACAGGCGGCAGACAGACGGACGAATAACAGAAGGAACAGGAGAAGGACGGACGACACTTCCCCCCCAGCCCCCAACCACCCCCCCTCCCCCCATCCCAGGCCCCAAAACCCACTTCAAACACACACACGAAATTTGGCTTCCTCTGCGGCATTCACTCTGATTTTTTTTTTTTTTTTTTTTTTTTTTTTTTGATGCTCGTCGATCTTCAAGGTTTAGAGGGAGGGACGAGGAAAACGAGGGATTAGGAACGAATAATGACGATGTGGGACGAGGAACAAGAGACGAGGAATGAGGAACAAGGGATTATGAACGAGGAACGATGGACAAGGAACGAAGAACAAGGAACAAGGGATTAGGAACGAGGAACAATCACGTGGGACGAGGAATGAGGAAGAAGGGATTAGGAACGAGGAACGAGAGACAAGGAACGGGGGACAAGGGACAAGGCACGATGACGTGGGGCGAGGAACAATGGATTAGGAATAGGAACGATGACGTAGGACGAGGAACGATGACGTAGGGGGAGGAAAGAGGGACTAGGAACAAGGGATGAGGAACGAGGAACGATGACGTAGGACGAGGAATGAGGAACAAGGGATTAGGAACGAGGAATTATAGGAGCAAGGGATGAGGAACGAGGGAACGAAGAACGAGAAAGGAGTAAGATCGACGTGGAACTAGGAACGAAGGAGTGGAAACTGTCGACAAAGAAGCACGAGGGACGAGAAACGAGGAATTAGGAACTAGGAACAAGAGACGAAGAACGAGGAACGAGAAACAAATAAAGACTCGAACGTACTTCAAAGTATACAGGGAGGAACATGGAACATGGAACGGGGAACGCGGAGGACGTGGACAAGGAACGAGGAACGGGAAACGAATAAAGACTCGTTGTTTTGTTTCGATTCTCACCGAACCTACTTCAAGATAAAGAGGGAGGAACAAGGAACGGGGAACGAGGTGTTAGGTAACCCTTCCACCAAATGAAAGTCCCGCAACGCAACAGGTGTCCTCCTGAGCTAAGACAGGTGTGGAGGAGGAATATTATTGTACGACTACAATGAGAACTACGGGACAGGTGTTCTCAGACAGAGTGGTTGGGGAGAAAAGAAAGAGAAAAAGAAAAAAATTAGAAAAAGACAGAAAGATCAATATGCTGTATTTTTTCTTTCTATCTATCTATCTATCTATCTATCTATCTATCTATATGTATATATATATATATATATATATATATATATATATATATATATATATAGATATATATATATAGATATATATAATATAGATATATATATAGATAGATAGATATATATATATATAATATAGATATATATAGATATAGATATATATATATATAAATATATATATATATATATATATATATATATATATATATATATATATATATATTATCGAGCTACAATGTCCTTAATATCTAATTCGCTCTACCTCGGAATTAATATATTTTCATATATGCTTAACGAAGGGGAATTTTTTTTCCCGATAATAGACTTGCCTGGACCAGGGCGCGAACCCATGGATCCTTTCAAATCTAGGAACGTCAGTGAAGCTTTTACCTACTACACCACCTCTCGCGGTGGTGTAGTAGGTAAAAGCTTCACTGACGTTCCTGGATTTGAAAGGATCCATGGGTTCGCGCCCTGGTCCAGGCAAGTCTATTATCGGGAAAAAAAAATTCCCCTTCGGTTAAGCATATATGAAAATATATTTAATTCCGAGAGGTAGAGCGAATTAGATATTAAAGGACATTGTAGCTCGATATATGTATATGAATCACGGAAATGTGATATGACTTAAATATATATATATATAATAATATATATATATATATATATATATTATATATATATATATATGTGTGTGTGTGTGTGTGTGTGTGTGTGTATTATCTCTGTTGTGTAATATATATATAGCTTGCCCTTGTAGTATATATATCTAGTAAAAAAAAAAAGTAACTATAACATACGAGTGGGTCAGGATAACCAAGGGCCAAGTCACTCTTAAATCAAAATCTACAGACTTGCCCTATCACTGCACTCAGTCACCTCTGGGCCAGATACAGCGAGAGAGTAGTATACCCATGCCCACAAAAAGGCTACAGTATTCGATTACAGCGGTAACCCAAACTTCCAAGGATACTGTAAGTTACAGATCTTGCTGAATGATATCTTGAGTGAGTAGTGAAGAAAGCAGGTTCATTCATCTTTATATATGAATATGGATATAAATATAAATATAAATATATATAAATATAAATATAAATATAAATATATATATATATATATATATATATATATATATATATATATGTATGTGTGTGTGTGTGTGTAAGTTTGTGTATTTATATATTTATTTAATTTATAATGAATATACATGAGATATATTTGCATAACAATATGTCTTTATGTATATATTAATTATATATATAATATATAGTATATAAATATATATATATATATATATATATATATATATATATATATATCTATCGAGCTACAAATGTCCTTTAATATCTAATTCGCTCTACCTCGGAATTAATATGTTTTCATATACGTTTAACCGAAAGGGAATTTTTTTCTCGATAATAGAATTGCCAGCTGACGGGCACGAACCATCAACATCTTCAATTCCAGGACCGGCAGGGAAGCCTTAGCCCATCCCGCCACCGCAAGAGGATATAAGTTTATGCCGTCTCCCGCTTCAAATATTCTCTTGCGGTGGCGGGGTGCGCTATGGCTTCACTGCCAGTCCTGGAATTGAAGATGTTGATGGTTCGTGCCTGTCGGTCGGCAATTCTATTATCGAGAAAAAAATTCCCCTTCGGTTAAACATATATGAAAAAATATATTAATTCCGAGGTAGAGCGAATTAGATATTAAAGGACATTTGTAGCTCGATAAATGTATATGAATCATGGTAATGTGATATGACTTATAGAAATATATATTAAATATAATTACATATCTATACATATTCAGATCTTATACATGGCAATACGTGTGTACATATATATATATATATATATATATATATATATATATATATATATATATATATATATATATATATATATATATTATTCCGTACTTGGCGATCAGTCGACGGCTGTCGGTAACAGCCAGGTTGACGTCTCGTGAGAGCGTCGTAGTATACACACGGCGCCTGCCATAGTCTCAAAATTAGCAAGAATTCGGGATCATAGTTCCATGATTTTGTTAGGCCAACCTCGCCAATGGGAAGGATAATTTATACAAGATAAGAAGAAAATCTCCATTTAAGTTTCTCTTAAAAATCTTATAATAAGTTACCAGTATACCCTAAGCAGAGAGAGAGAGAGAGAGAGAGAGAGAGAGAGAGAGAGAGAGAGAGAGAGAGTAGACAAGCATCAATAGGATTTCTATCGATATGACTCCTCAAGGCCACTACACATTTGTATAAATTAAGGAGTACCTTAAATGTGTGTGTGTGTGTGTGTGTGTGTGTGTGTGAGAGAGAGAGAGAGAGAGAGAGAGAGAGAGAGAGAGAGAGAGAATCATTATGGTTTCTATTGACAGTCAAATAAGCGAAACTCACCTCACCTTGATAGTACAAAATTCCCTTTCATACCTGGATTAATATTAATAAATTATTAGAAAGCAAACCCCTATTTACACAGAACAATCCCACCACAGGGGCCACTGACTTGAAATCCTTTAAACTTCCAAAGAATATGGCGTTGTTTATTTGAAAGAATAACAGATCGTATGTGTGTGTGTGTGACTGACAACAGAGCATCGATTGTTATCTGTTCATACGTCACGTGAACAGGTGTTTGCGCACGTTTATGAACTAGTTATGAACGGTATTGAAGACTGCATCCAGCGTACCCAGTGACCTAACACGGTGGTAAACAGTGGAATAACCAAAGACCTTTACAAGAGAGCAATGAAGTGTTATCCAGCTTCATCTCATAACAGGATTTGAGGCAATTGAAAACCAGTGAAAAATTCGAGTTTTCTGTACAGTGTATAATGCTGTATGAAACTCTCAGCTACTCCACGGTGGTGACCTGCGTTGCCGGCACCTCTATCGGTGCCAGACACACAATCCTGATAAATTTAACCTTAAATAGAATAAAAACTATTGAGACTAGAGGGCTGCAGTTTGGTATGTTTGATGATTGAAGGGTGGATGATCAACATAGCAATTTGCAGCCCTCTAGCCTCAGTGGTATATAAGATTTATGGGCGGACAGAAAAAGTGCGGACAGAAAGACAAAAATACCCATCTCAATAGTTAGACAGAAAACTAAATGGGATTGTATATAACTTCTGTCGTCAAATAATTCGTTTACGATGACACCGTTATATTTGACAATTTTCTGGCATAGTTGTCGATTTGGTTTATGGTAGTATATGGTAGCTAAATTACTTTAGTGCTAGTGAAGCGGTCGGCAACCAGTGGTCCGTGAAGAAATTTTGAAGGTCCGCAGAAAAACTGGAACAATATTTCAATTTTTATGTTTTCTTAATCCTTTTCAGGCAACCCTGATACAAAAATTGCACAGAACACAGAGAGCCCAGTGCTGCCAATTTAGCCTTTTTAATGCTAGATTTAGCATTTTGGGGCGGTTTAGCATTAAAACCTTGGATCTCGGCTCCAAATAAAAACAGCTCTCCGTCTTGTAGTAACGTCATTGGAGCCAAAAATCAACAAACTTATTTCAAACAAGCAGGAACAAATATCACACTAAAATGTGTAATACTAGAATTTCATTTTTTTTTTTTTTTTTTTTTTTTTTTTTTTGTAATAACAAACTATAAATTTGTTATATTTCATATTACTGAAATAAAAGTTTTCTGATTATCATTATTATATATACGTAGTTACCCTTTTTTTCTTAAATTTATGTTATTTTGTAACAATCAAACTATAACTATGTTATATTTAACAGGTGTATTTCATATTACTGAAATAAAAGTTTTCTGATTATTATATAAACGTATTTGCCATTATTTTAAATTTATGTTAGTGGTCTGCCAAATTTACAATTATACATTAGTGGCCCACGAAGTTCAAAAGGTTGGCGACCGCTGTTCTATTGCATGGCAAGCAATTTATTGGTATGACAACGGCAACCCCCCCCCCCCTTTCATTCCTTTTACTGTACCTCCGTTCATATTTTCTTCCTTTTATCTTACTATCCAACCTATCCTGACAAATGTTTCACAGTGCAACTGCTTTGAGGTTTTCCTCCTGTTACGCTTTTCAAACCTTGTTATTCTCAATTTTCCTTTAAGCGCTGAATGACCACACAGGTCCCAGTGCTTGGCCTTTGGTCTAAATCTTACATTCCTTTCATCAAAAGGAATGAAAACATGAAATGGTTCTGTGATTTTTTCGTCAAATAATTCGTGATGCATAAATGATGACGCTACTGTAAGCGCCAATAACCTGGTGTGACTCTCGGTTGGTTTATGGTACTTTATGGTAGTTTGTGGTACATCTAACGGATTGAAAACAAGAAAGTCGTTCAAACAACCCGTATTCAGAACACGACTTCCACAGGTGCGTCGTGTGGAAGTCGTCATGCTTATTGCAGTTAGCCGAGGGAACATGGGTGTGTAGTCTCTTTTTATCGTTTTTATTTATTCGTATTTTTTCCCTTTGTCCCTTTGCCCATTTACATGTTTTCTTTGTTCTATTCACACGTCATAACTGAATCTCTCTCTCTCTGTGAGCTTGATATGACTCTGTGACGCCATTTTTAGCAGCTACGAATCAATCTGTGAGCTTTATTATATGACTGTGATGTCATCAAGGTATTACATAGTATACGAAGCATATGCACTTAATACTTAACTAGAAATAATTTTCATTCATATAAAACAAGATGTTTTTTACGATTTTCTGCTCGTGATATAAAAATTAATTAGCTAGTAAAAATAAGTTTCCATTTATAAAACATACAGATGTTTTGTGCGACTTTTTACTCATGGTATATAAAAACCATCGGTTAGATATATAATTAAAAACAGTTTCCAGTCATATATATATATATATATATATATATATATATATATATATATATATATATATATATATATATATATATATATATATAATTTTCTAATCCTGTTACAAAAATATATCATATAATTTAAAAAGATTCCATTCACATGAAATAAATATACAAGATTTTCCACTCATGATAAAAAAACACCCCATCACAGCAAGCAACCAAAGCACAAAAATAAAAAACATACACACACACAAACGCACAAATAACAGGTGTGCCATCCTTCGGTACTGTCAAAAGCAACCGACGATCAACACAGATGCCCCCAAGCGGGTGACCTCCATAATTTCATGACCTACAATGGTCACAATCCTTAAGTAGTTGATGGTTGGGACCTTCGATGCTATTGCCAAAGGCTTCCGTATAATGTGGCAGTGTGAAAGATTCTTAAGTAAAATTTATATATATATATATATATATATATATAATATATTATATATATATATAATAAATATATATATATATTATATATATATAAATATATCAATGTTTTTTACTATAACTACTGTAATACTACAGTATTATATGAAGATAAAAGACCCACATAACGCTATTTGAACATTGCAAACCTTATACTTTTCTAAGACATCCTATGTGCATATTTTACCAGTGATCAGGAGCACAAGAAGGAAGGGCTTCTCGAAATATGTGGTTGCTACGTTCAAATAGTGTTTTGTGGGCCTTTTATCTTCATATATATATATATATATATATATACATATATATATATATATATATATATATATATATATATATATATATATATATATAAATGTGTGTGTGTGTGCGTGTATACAGAGAGAGAGAGAGAGAGAGAGAGAGAGAGAGAGACCATCAAAATCAGTCCTATACCTACAGACCAAACGTCAATGAACTTAACCGTCGTCAGTCAAAAACCAAAAAAAAAGCACAAGTCATTCAAGTCAGTCCCCCTGTGGACCTTGGGACATTCATGAGACATCCTTCACCTAACAACTTAACCGCCCCCCCTCCCACCCGGTTCAATCCTTCTATAATATCCTTCTTGTCCCTGATGGGGAGACAACGGTCACAGGATGAAGGACAATTTGCAATTCCTTCCTGGCGGATCCTTCCTCTCTTCCTGATTCCTGTCTGCGCCAGATTTATCCACGTTTGTTCATTTTGCTTGCTAGGGGAGTAAGCCTACGAACTACTTTTGTTGTTGTAGTTGTTGTTCTTACTGTTGCTGTGCTTTTAGGGTGTAGGAAACGTCTATGAAAGAGCCTAAAACGGTCTGAAAAAAAATGGTTTCGCGTCGAGTTAATGATACTGGAATTTTACGATGGGATATTTACGATTTATTTATTAAAATGAAAACGTAAAAAAAATTAAATAAAGTGCATGTTAAACAGTACAGACCAATTATACCTAATAAAATACAGCGTATTTTATTTTAATTTTCGTTGGTGAAACAACGTTCTATCTGACAGCAGGCAGTAGCACGTGCTCCGAGTAAGCTGGAGATCGGATAACGCCATTTTTTTTCTCCTTCGCTTGCATTTTGTCTCGTTCCTCTAACCTTCCTTTCGTTAAGTGGCGACTATAGAGTTCTACGAAGTTACTATGAGATTCAGGGTCTCTGTAACACGGTTTTTTGGACTTTGCTCCTTGTCAAAGCATCGGATGTAGCTGAAAGTTGACATATGTATATTTTACAACCACACACAAATATTGTCAGCATTATCGATATCCTAAACCCGATAGTTTTAATTTTCATAGAGTAAAAATGATCTAGCCGACGCCATGGCCAATGATTACGAGCCAAGAGTCGAAAAAACATTCATTACGTAAGCAAGGTAAACAACACCTTTTGACTATATGTTCCCCACCCCGCCCATCCACCAGACAGAAATTCTATCGGCTCTGAAACCCAAAGACTTTATGAATGGCGGAACGATACATAGATGTGGGTGGGGTATCAGTGCTAGCGTAGTAATACTACTGTAGCAGTAGTGCCGCAACAGTATAGCAGTAATACACTGAATTAATTAAACGTTTAGACCAACTGCTGGGATCCTGAGGATCATTTAGCACTTCTTACAACTACTCGAGAAATTAGTTTTTATAGCCAGAAGTTAAATTTTCTAATCCAACAATGCCCATGGTAGCCTTCAGTGTTATCCTGAATTATAACGAGGCGAAAGTGGGTGGAGCCTCATGAAGTCACCATTCTGACGATAATTATTGGTGAAGGTTTAAAGCCAATATAAGGCACCGGCTATTTTTTTTTTCAGTAAAAAGTAGATAGCCAATAAATAAAAATTGCTTGACACTGGATATAGCAGTTATCAAATCAAGCTTGTCTACAGTAGAGGAAAAGACCCCATATAGACTCCACTTTTCTAGCCCCCGCCCGCCGCCGCCCCCCACCCCCCCAAGGGGCATGGCTAACCCCCCCCACTCCTGATTGCTCATGTACGTACGTGAGGGCCTAAAAAGGGGCGGGGGGGACAACCCCAAAACCCCAAAAGGGGTGTGGCCACCCTGACCCCATATAGACTCCACTGGTCTGGGGGGGGTGTGGCCACCCTGACCCCATATAGACTCCACTATTCTGGGGGCGTGGGCCACCCTGACCCAAATTGACTCCATTTGTATTATAAGCTCATGTACGTACATGAGCTCATAATTGACTCCATATGTATGATAAGTTCATGTACGTACATGAGCTCATATTGACTCCATTTGTCTTACAAGCTCATGTACGTACATGAGCTCATATTAGGGGGGTGTGGCCTCCCTAACCCCAAATCGACTCCACTTTCTACCCCTGTGACGTCACATAACTATAAGGGAATAAAACCATCTTTTCAACCCTCCACTATTCTGGGGGGCGTGGCCACCCCTGACCCCAAATTGACTCCATTTGTATTATAAGCTCATGTACGTACATGAGCTCATAATTGACTCCATATGTATGATAAGTTCCTGTACGTACATGAGCTCATAATTGACTCCATTTGTCTTACAAGCTCATGTACGTACATGAGCTCATATTAGGGGGGCGTGGCCTCCCCTAACCCCAAATTGACTCCACTTTTCTACCCCTGTGACGTCACATAACTATAAGGGAATAAAACCATCCTTTCCAACCCTCCACTATTCTGGGGGGGGGGCGTGGCCACCCCTGACCCCAAATTGACTCCATTTGTCTTACAAGCTCATGTACGTACATGAGCTCATATAGGGGGCGTGGCCTCCCTAACCCCAAATCGACTCCACTTTTCTACCCCTGTGACGTCACATAACTATCAAGGGAATAAAAACAAAAACCAACATTTCAAGCCCTCACCCCAAATTGACTCCACTATTCTACCCTGTGACGTCACGTAACTCTCTGGGAATAAAAACCATTCTTTCAACCCCTGACCAAATTGACTCCACCTTTCCTACCCCCTGTGAACGTCACGTAACTCTCTGGGAATAAAACCATTCTTTCAACCCCTGACCCCAAATTGACTCCACCTTTCCTACCCCTGTGACGTCACGTAACTCTCCGGTAATAAAAACCAACATTTCAACCCCTCACCCCAAATTGACTCCACTATTCTACCACTGTGACGTCACGTAACTCTCTGGGAATAAAACCATTCTTTCAACCCCCGACCCCAAATTGACTCCACCTTCCTAACCCCTGTGACGTCACGTAAACTCTCCGGTAATAAAAAACCAACATTTCAACCCCTCACCCCAAATTGACTCCACTATTCTACCCCTGTGACGTCACTAACTCTCTGGAATAAAAACCATTCTTTCAACCCCTGACCCCAAATTGACTCCACCTTTCCTACCCCCTGTGACGTACACACGAATCAGGGAATAAAACCCAACATTTCAACCCCCACCCCAAATTGACTCCACTTTTCTACCCCTGTGATGTCACGTAACTCTACGGGAATAAAACTTGACCCCACCCTGACCCCAAATAGACTCAGTTCACTGTTTTTTTGCGACTCATGTCCCCTTTAATTGTTTTCAAAGTAACCGGGAGCTTTACCTCATCCTCCTCCTATAAAATCTCTAAATTTTATATATGCATATTGCGAATATACTCTCTCTCTCTCCCTCCCTCCCTCCCTCCTCCCTCCCTCCCTCCCTCTCTCTCTCTCAGCCGTTACATTTTGTTTTTATATATATACACACAGCTGCTTAGATATTCAGAGTATCATGATAAAAGGATATTTGGCGACTGACTTCATCCACATGTGATATCTCCCCCAATAACCATATCAGAGTCAATGTTATCTGATGATGAATCACGCACACACACACACATATGAAGAAACGAGACCTTATCGCCATATTTGCCCAGCTGACTTCACGCCAACGTGAAATTTTATTTTTCATAGAATTTGAGTCATAATCTAGGTGGCGAACACAAGGACAAAGGTACACATTTTCAATTTTGTTTTATTTATTATACAGAGTTTGAAAGAGGTTGAAAAATCAAATTACAGACGGAATTGTTATTTTATATTTATAACCAATCCTAAATACAGGGGAATGAATTAATATTCCATACAAATACATACATTAGAAAAAAACTGTCACAAACACGAACGCGATAATATGCGCATTCGCTTTTTCAAAAACAAACAATACTTCAACGAAACATACTACGGCTACTATATATTTTCTAACCTGTTCCTTGACATCACACCCCTTAGTATATACCACAAACATCTTCTCCAGCACTTTCTTCCCGACCGTGTATCGAAGACGACGACGTTTCATCTAACACCTCAAAGCTTTTAAATTTAGCTAACAAGTTTTTTTCACTAACTTGTGCGAAGAGGTTGATGAAGCCATGGCGAGAGTTCAACGTCTTGATGTGACAATCCTTCAAGTCATCCACGCATGACTCATTTTATCAAAATCAGTATCACGTGACTAAACAGCTCCGATATCATGTTCCTAAAATGTTAATAAGCCACCCACACACTCGCCATCTTGTTGTTTCGCATGTCCGCCTCACCTTCCACCCCTCCTCCTCCTCCTCCTCCTCTTCTCCTCCTCCTCCTTTTTTCCCATATTTCGCCACGTTTCGATTTGCTTTTAATGGCTATATTCCTTAACATCCAATCTTTAACCCCCGCCATTTCAATGAAGTAGCGATAATTCGAAATATTATCAACGTGGGTTTTTTTATTCCCTTGAATTCTCGAGCTATATCTAAAATATTATAACCTGCGAGCGGATGAGTTAAATCTCCTTCTTCATTCCATCAACCGTGTTAGAATCTTGTAAGTGCTTAACAAAAGCCATAAACGTATGACTTTTGGGGTTCTTTAAAAATATCGGAATAATACCTGTTAAATCGGGATTGCTCTTTTTGCGAGTCATGTCCCCTTTAATTGTTTTCAATGTAATGTGGGGGCGTTTACCACCTCCTCCCCTCCAGTCACTGCACATACATTTCTATAGGAGGAGGAGGAGGAGGAGGAGGAGGTCCCGTGAGCGATATAGCCGGCATAGGTGGTTTTTTTTTTGGATATTAAGGGAGACGTGTCCACTACTACTAACAGCTGCCGTATCCAACTTGCCAGTACCCTCTAGGTTATTAATATCACCATCACAAACCTCTTTCTATTCATTAACCTCTCATAGGTAATGGCAGGGATAACGTAAAACTCCTTCATTTTCAATTAAAAAGACTCCCTACCAAACTCGCAGCAATAGGCAATAAAACCGATAGAATAGTCCCCCTTTACGACTTTTCAGTATATTTTTCTTCTTAGATATGGACGTTGTTTTCAAGGACACAAGATGAAATTTCTCGTCTACAATTTCTTAAGTGTTTAATAAACTTCTTATCTGAGTTAGATTACCACAAAGAAAACTTTCTAAAAATTTCCGAGAGAGTAGACACCAAACCACCGTTTAAGATGGAATAACTTTACTTCTTTCACTGGGTGATAAACCAGAGATGAATAAAATAAAGTTTTATTTTTACGTATTAAAGGTTGCTTACGGTTCATATCCGTACAATTTGAGACTCATCAACCCAGGAATTGAATTGACTCGGATAACCTTTCCAATGAACGTAATATTGAGTTTTGTTTTATTATCTTTCCTCCTCCTTCCCAGAATAGTGATATCATACGTTTCTGGTAGATTTGTGCGAATTAATTCTTCACGATAAAATACGCCCTTTATTTCTTCACCCGCTAAATCTTCCAAGAAGTATACGACCGGATTTTGCCTTGTATCCACTTTTCGGATTTAAAAATTTCCAGAGTATTTTGAATTGTATATCCCCTCCTAAAAATTGCGTTGCGACGCTCATCGGCAATACGTACAACGTCTCCAACATTCAAGAGCGAAATGGCGGGAGGATTAACGAGAACAGCCTTTTTATACATGCTCGAGAATGACGTTCAATGTCATCTCTATCCGTTAATGCGTGAACCTCTTGCGGGGTGCGACCCAAAACTTCTATGGGGGGTATGATTATAACTCTGAACAATGTCGCGCAAGACGTTAATGTATTTTAAGGTATTCTTATGTGTGAGATATCTATATATACGACCCTTAATAGTCCTTATGACTCTTTCAGCTATAGAGGATTTTATTTCTCTCGAATAAACGCTATATAATTTTATATTTTTACTATCTAGATATTCCCTGACGTGTTTGTTATAATATTCCCTACCCTCATCGCTATTCAAACGTGAAATTCCCAAAAATTCGGTAGATTCGATAACCTTCTTCAAAGCGCGACGCATAGTAACACCATCCTCTTTTTCAAGGGAACAATTTGTAGATATCTGGAAAACACGTCAATAAAGACTAGCAAATATTTAAACCCATTATTATACCGAGCTAATTTGGACATATCAGCTAAATCGGTGCTCGCTATTACTCTCGGTTTGGTTTGGGATGATATGATTTCTTCTGGGGAATTTTTTTTCGAGTGACTTTATGCAGTGTGTAAGACTTTTGCCCACGTAAGAATCTTTAACATTTTCACGAGTAATTTGGCTATTCAGATTTTTCGCTACTCTGATAAAGAGTCCACCCCGCTAAAACTACCCACACCGTGCATCTCCGTACAAGTTTTGTTTTTAGCAGTTTTATCCGTTCTTTATCCATATTGGTAAGCTATTTGATATTCCGTTTCACCCAGAATATTAGTTCGGAGCTGTAACAGTTCAGGTGTTGACGGAGCGAAGTCTACTAACAAATAACCGTAGCGGTTACGTGATAGGGCCTTTTTATATATGTCTGAAAAGGCTGAAGCTTTTTGACGGCCGAATAACTGCCGACCTAAAGTTTCAATTTGACTAAAATCACGATTTTCATTAGAATATAATGTGAGCAATTCAAGCTTATACTTCTACTAAACTTGCCCGAATGAAACATATTCTGCGTTATGAATATAACTGAAATAGATGAATGACGTCCCGCTGTGAAGGCGTTGGTGATTTAAATTTATTTCACTGGCCTCAAGGAAGCAATCATCGAGTATGAATAATAGACCTTTATTAACCCCCGTCTGCCCCTTTTCAGTGTAATCAAAGGGATTTAAAATTTCTTTGGATACTTAAATTGGGACCTATTGAGGGATGCGTTTCGAGGGGTGTTCAGATACCCCGCAATATAAAATGTATTGGAAATGCGTTTCATAGAGTTCAATGATTTTTTGACATAGGACTGACTTGCCACTGTTACTAATCCCCGCGATGATAATACGAGTGGGATTAGCGAACGGGTCTAACAACTGCCCAGGGAAGGGACCTGTCGTGGCCATGATGTTAGCGCATTTAAGACTATAGTTGTGTACTTTACGTCGCTCCTTTTTATATACAAGCCTAATAATAATTAGGGTGAATGGAAGTTGACGGCAATAATATTTGTTTAATTTCCATAATGAAATACATACAGGTTTTTTCCTACAATATAAAAATAGAACGTAAAGTAAAAATGCAAACTATAATAAAAAAATTAATATAATCAATCAAAATTAAAAAACTAACTGTGTATATGATCTTATATAATAAAAAATACATTATATACAATATAACATATTAAAAAATATATGAATATAAGATAAAAATATATAGTAAAATATACAAACTATGACACCCGGTCAAGGTGTGATACGCCCCCGTTTAACTGGAGGAGAGGGTGAACCATTTCACCCGTCGAGGAGAAGTCAAAGACGTCGAAGAGAGAGAGGAATTAACATTGTATATTTTACTATTCTCTCTTCGACGTTTTGAACATCCTTTCACCCGTGGGGAAATGACGTGATGGATGTAGGGTCGGAGGAATAGGAGGAGTAGGAATTCTCGAGGTGCTAGGAGCGGGGAATATTTAAAATTGGAGAGATTGCCGCAACTACCGGCGCCACCACTACCCTCTCTAGATCCTCCTCCTCCTCCTCACCCTCCCCTCCTCCTCCACCCCCTCCCCCTCCCCCTCCCCCTCCTCCTCCGCTATACCTCTTCCACCCCAATGTCTGGATGTCCATACGCCAACGATTTATAAGGTGTCACATAATATCTCTTGTCCTCTAAAGGACAGAGAGATACCTTTCGCTGGCTCGTATGACACATCGTGCCTCCTACTCTTTGCAAATTGTGCACACGAGTATAAGTAATCTCTATTCTTTTCGATTACAGCTCGATACTGGTCATGTGGAATGGTCTTTTGCCGGCATCTTTGTACACCTTTCAAGGTGTACTACGACTAGTTCCGTCAGATACGAATAAACTTTAGGTTTAACGCCGATAAATTCCCTCATGAGTCAGCCCCCGTTTCAACCTTCACTAACCCGAGTTCCCCTCTTACGTGACTCATCATACAATTCGTGAGTTTTGGGGAAATTACTCAAATCCATGTAGGGTTGAGCACACCCTTCAGTTCCCGATTGAGGTTATCAGTCACCAGGGAGATCAAGCTGTCAGTGTCGGTATAAAGGAGCTGAACTCGGTGTCCATACTGCTTTCGAAGAACGTCGTAATAGAACCGTACATCATCATCCTTCGCCATGTCTAGTATACTGAAAACCGATATAAATCGGGGATTCAGCCATAACAGACTCTTTGCAATGGTTTACAATGTACCTTGTCGTTACCCAGTTTTTCCAAAGACTTGTACGTGTGTTTGGACACTTCTGAGAAGAGAGGCTTCACCGGTGGTGACGACAGTTCGGGTAGAATAATTCAATGAATTTTTAATAGTGACACCGAAAAGACCATTTCATTATGATTTTGATGGTGTTCCTCTTGTCCGGATCGGTCTCTTTAGCACGCCTTTCGGCATTCTCCAGAATATATTCCCTCAAATAAAAATCCTGTTTGAATTTGTACACTTTCCTTATTACATCAACTTCGAGACCGAGCCTTATCAACGTTGTAATAACGGAAGACAGATCAAGTGATTACGCATGGGTAAATGCGTACCCGTCAACTTAACATTTTTCTTGGGTAGCTTCACCTTGAACTTATTCATTAGGTTTTTACTATAGGGGCGATAGATCCTGGTGAGTCACATCATGTGATGAATGCGAGAGGGAGATCGTCCGTCTGTAGAGCAACATCCCGTCTAACTGGTTTGGTATCGAGCAGTATAAAATAACCCGTATTCACCTGTGAATCAATGGCGGTAATATCGCTAGCGACAAAACTTTCTAATTCGACAGGGGAAAGTTCAGTTATTTCACCCAAGGGCATTTTGTATTTACTCATGACTGTGGGATACAAACTGGTGAAGTCAACGTATAATATGTACGATTGAGGATCACCCACCCTAAAACTGGGATTTAACTCTGGATTATTAGCTACGCATTGCCTTCGAACTAGACTACAAAAACCGCCGCGGATGTTTTTACAAATTAATTGATAGAGTTCACCATTCGAAATGAGGGGGAGACGAATTTTAGAGGAATATAGGAAAAGCATCGAGTGAGAGAGAGGTAGAAGTCAGGTAACGGGCAGGGTCTAGTCCGAATTGCACCATGGCAGCCTTCCTCCAAGCTAAATAAACGTCCGCTAATAATCCCACATCCATTAACAAATACAAACGGTATAATCTAGAAGATTGGTGCAATTAGCGGCGTTCCAAACCTTGACCACGTGTGCATAGCGCTGGAAAGGGTTTCTCCCGTAAGTCCGAATCGAAACACTCTCGAGAAGGGATGCCGGGCTTTCGCAGGATATGAAGCCCGTCACATAATCATAAAGGGTAGTACTGTTTACCCGTACCCAAAACTAAATCGAGACAATCCCGAGAATACTGGGTTAACAACTGACGTGCGATTTCGAGGGAACCTTTCTGTTTGATATGACTCGAGGCGAGAGACTAGAAAGGGTCCCCTAATCACGTTGTTGCTATCCACGAATCTCAGATTGCCCGATCTGGCCGAGTAAAATTTACTACCCTCGCGTTTCAGAATTTCAAAATCATGCTGAGCCCCCGCCTCTTTCAAGACCAGGGCGATGTCATATGACAAATTGTGTACGAACACTGTTAAAGTTGGCTCCTTAAATTGCATATTCAAATTACACTGTTGACACAGTGTACGACACAAAGTTGTCCCTGCCACAAAATGAGCGTGATGTCGCATTTTTCGTGACTCCAGCCTTGAATTCGACGTTACATCCTCCGCAATGTGTGCTCGCTTCAAACTTACGGGCGGATTCAAGACTCATATGTAAAGGATACGCACGCATTTGTTCACGCAATAACGCCCAGTTCCCGGTTCATGTTCTTGCAAACAAATCATCAACGCATTTCTCTCCGTGACTTAGTCTATGGGTACAATATTCCCCCGTTCTATCCGTCAACGATCCACGTAGCAGTAAGCGAAAGCTTCTGTCGAGATACTATTCTCGGATCGTCTTCTCCGGTCTTCGGTTGAATATTATACGCCTCAAAATCCAGGAAAGCCATGTGCGAGATTGGCAGCAGAGCTTTTAACTTTAGTAAACTGTTTAAATTGGCCGGGTTCTGGGGTATTCGACAGTGGTTCGAGCAGTACAGGCCTGTGTGTGCGCCTCACGGCCCTGCCGTTACCTGACTTCTACCTCTCTCTCACTCGATGCCTTTATATTCTCTAAAATTCGTCTCCCCCTCATTTCGAATGGTGAACTCTATCAATTAATTTGTAAAAACATCCGCGGCGGTTTTTGTAGTCTAGTTCGAAGGCAATGCGTAGCTAATAATCCAGAGTTAAATCCCAGTTTTTAGGGTGGGTGATCCTCAATCGTACATATTATACGTTGACTTCACCAGTTTGTATCCCACAGTCATGAGTAAATACAAAATGCCCTTGGGTGAAATAACTGAACTTTCCCCTGTCGAATTAGAAAGTTTTGTCGCTAGCGATATTACCGCCATTGATTCACAGGGTGAATACGGTTATTTTATACTGCTCGATACCAAACCAGTTAGACGGGATGTTGCTCTACAGACGGACGATCTCCCTCTCGCATTCATCACATGAATGTGACTCACCAGGATCTATCGCCCTATAGTAAAAACCTAATGAATAAGTTCAAGGTGAAGCTACCCAAGAAAAATGTTAAGTTGACGGGTACGCATTTACCCATGCGTAATCACTTGATCTGTCTTCCGTATTACAAACGTTGATAAGGCTCGGTCTCGAAGTTGATGTAATAAGGAAAGTGTACAAATTCAAACAGGATTTTTATTTGAGGGAAATATTATCGGAGAATGCCGAAAGGCGTGCTAAAGAGACCGATCCGGACAAGAGGAACACCATCAAAATCATAATGAATGGTCTTTTCGGTGTCACTATTAAAAAATTCATTGAATTATTCTACCCGAACTGTCGTCACCACCGGTGAAGCCTCTCTTTCTCAGGAATGTGTCCAAACCACACGTACAAAGTCTTGGAAAAACTGGGTAACGACAGGTACATTGTAAACCATTGCAAAGAGTCTGTTATGGCTGAATCCCCGATTTATATCGGTTTCAGTATACTAGACATGGCGAAGGATATGATGTATCGGTTCTATTACGACGTTCTTCGAAAGCAGTATGGACACCGAGTTTCAGCTCCTTTATACCGACACTGACAGCTTGATCTTTTCCCTGGTGACTGATAACCTCAATCGGGAACTGAAGGGTGTGCTCAAACCCTACATGGATTTGAGTAATTTCCCCAAAACTCACGAATTGTATGATGAGTCACGTAAGGGGGAACTCGGGTTAGTGAGGTTGAAACGGGGCTGAACTCATGAGGGAATTTATCGGCGTTAAACCTAAAGTTTATTCGTATCTGACGGAAACTAGTCGTAGTAACACCTTGAAAGGTGTACAAAGATGCCGGCAAAAGACCATTCCACATGACCAGTATCGAGCTGTAATCGAAAAGAATGAGATTACTTATACTCGTGTGCACAATTTGCAAAGAGTAGGAGGCACGATGTGTCATACGAGCCAGCGAAAGGTATCTCTCTGTCCTTAGAGGACAGAGATATTATGTGACACCTTATTTAAATCGTTGGCGTATGGACATCCAGACTTATGGGGTGGAAGAGGTATAGCGGAGGAGGAGGGGGAGGGGGAGGGGGAGGGCCAGGGGGAGTGGGGGAGGAGGAGGAGGAGATCTAGAGAGGGTAGTGGTGGCGCCGGTAGTTGCGGCAATCTCTCCAATTTTTAAATATTCCCGCTCCTAGCACCTCGAGAATTCCTACTCCTCCTATTCCTCCGACCCTACATCCATCACGTCATTTCCCACGGGTGAAAGGATGTTCAAAACGTCGAAGAGAAGAATAGTAAAATATACAATGTTAATTCCTCTCTCTCTTCGACGTCTTTGACTTCTCCTCGACGGGAAATGGTTTCAACCCTCTCCTCCAGTTAAACGGGGGCGTATCACACCTGACCGGGTGTCATAGTTTGTATATTTTACTATATATTTTATTTCTTTATATTCATATATTTTAATATGTTATATTGTATATAATGTATATTATATAATCATATACACAGTTAGTTTTTTTATATTTTGAATTATTATATTTAATTTTTTTATTATAGTTTGCATTTTTACTTTACGTTCTATTTATATTGTAGGAAAAACCTGTATGTATTTCATTATGGAAATTAAACAAATATTATTGCCGTCAAACTTCCATTCACCCTAATTATTATTAAGGCTTGTATATAAAAAGGAGCGCGTAAAGTACACAACTATAGTCTTAAACGCGCTAACATCATGGCCGCGACAGGTCCCTTCCCTGGGCAGTTGTTAGACCCGTTCGCTAATCCCGCTCGTATTATCATCGCGGGGTTTAGTAACAGTGGCAAGTCAGTCCTATGTCAAAAAAATCATTGAACTCTATGAAAACGCATTTCCAATACATTTTTATATTGCGGGGTATCTGAACACCCCCTCGAAACGCATCCCTCAATAGGTCCCAAATTTAAAGTATCCAAAGAAATTTTAAATCCCTTTGATTACACTGAAAAGGGGCAGACGGGGGTTAATAAAGGTCTATTATTCATACTCGATGATTGCTTCCTTGAGGCCAGTGATGAATAATCACCTTTGTCACAACGCCTTACAGCGGGACGTCATTCATCTATTTCAGTTATATTCATAACGCAGAATATGTTTCATTCGGGCAAGTTTAGTAGAAGTATAAGCTTGAATTGCTCACATTATATTCTAATGAAAAATCGTGATTTTAGTCAAATTGAAACTTTAGGTCGGCAGTTATTCGGCCGTCAAAAAGCTTCAGCCTTTTCAGACATATATAAAAAGGCCCTATCACGTAACCGCTACGGTTATTTGTTAGTAGACTTCGCTCCGTCAACACCTGAACTGTTACAGCTCCGAACTAATATTCTGGGTGAAACGGAATATCAAATAGCTTACCAATATGGATAAAGAACGGATAAAACTGCTAAAAACTTTGTACGGAGATGCACGGGGTTGTGGTAGTTTCAGCGGGGTGGACTCTTTATTCAGAGTAGCGAACAAAATCTGAATAGCCAAATTACTCGTGAAAATGTTAAAGAATTCTTACGTGGGCAAAAGTCTTACACACTGCATAAAGTCACTCGAAAAAAATTCCCCAGAAGAAAAATCATATCACCCAAACGAGAGTAATAGCGAGCACCGATTTAGCTGATATGTCCAAATTAGCTCGGTATAATAATGGGTTTAAATATTTGCTAGTCTTTATTGACGTGTTTTCCAGATATCTACAAATTGTTCCCTTGAAAAAGAAGGATGGTGTTACTATGCGTCGCGCTTTGAAGAAGGTTATCGAATACTACCAGAATTTTTGGGAATTTCACGTTTGAATAGCGATGAGGGTAGGAATATTATAACAAACACGTCAGGGAATATCTAGATAGTAAAAAATATAAAATTATATAGCGTTTATTCGAGAGAAATAAAATCCTCTATAGCTGAAAGAGTCATAAGGACTATTAAGGGTCGTATATATAGATATCTCACACATAAGAATACCTTAAAATACATTAACGTCTTGCGCGACATTGTTCAGAGTTATAATCATACCCCCCATAGAAGTTTGGGTCGCACCCCGCAAGAGGTTCACGCATTAACGGATAGAGATGACATTGAACGTCAATTCTCGAGCATGTATAAAAAGGCTGTTCTCGTTAATCCTCCCGCCATTTCGCTCTTGAATGTTGGAGACGTTGTACGTATTGCCGAGGGGATATACAATTCAAAATACTCTGGAAATTTTTAAAATCCGAAAAGTGGATACAAGGCAAAATCCGGTCGTATACTTCTTGGAAGATTTAGCGTGAAGAAATAAAGGGCGTATTTTATCGTGAAGAATTAATCGCACAAATCTACCAGAAACGTATGATATCACTATTCTGGAAAAGGAGGAGGAAAGATAATAAAACTCAATATTACGTTCATTGGAAAGGTTATCCGAGGTCAATTCAATTCCTGGGTTGATGAGTCTCCAAATGTACGGATATGAACCGTAAGCAACCTTTAATACGTAAAAATAAAAACTTTATTTTATTCATCTCTGGTTTATCACCCAGTGAAAGAAGTAAAGTTATTCCCATCTTAAACGGTGGTTTGGTGTCTACTCTCTCGGAAAATTTTTAGAAATTCTTTGTGGTAATCTAACTCAAGATAAGAAGTTTATTAAACACTTAAGAAATTGTAGACGAGAAATTCATCTTGTGTCCCTGAAAACAACGTCCATATCTAAGAAGAAAAATATACTGAAAAGTCGTAAAGGGGGGACTATTCTATCGGTTTTATTGCCTATTGCTGCGAGTTTGGTAGGGAGTCTTTTTAATTGAAAATGAAGGAGTTACGTTATCCCTGCCATTACTATGAGAGGTTAATGAATAGAAAAGATTTGTGTGATGGTGATATTAATAACCTAGAGGTACTGGCAAGTGGATACGGCAGCTGTTAGTAGTAGTGGACACGTCTCCCTTAATATCCAAAAACCACCTATGCCGGCTATATCGCTCACGGGACCTCCTCCTCCTCCTCCTCCTCCCCCTCTATAGAAAATGTAGGTGCAGTGACTGGAGGGGAGGAGGTGGTAAACGGCCCCCATTACATTGAAAACAATTAAAGGGGACATGACTCGCAAAAAGAGCAATCCCGATTTAACAGGTATTATTCCGATATTTTTTAAAGAACCCCAAAAGTCATACGTTATGGCTTTTGTTAAGCACTTACAAGATTCTAACACGGTTGAATGGAATGAAGAAGGAGATTTAACTCATCCGCTCGCAGGTATAATATTTTAGATATAGCTCGAGAATTTCAAGGGAAATAAAAAAAAACCCACGTTGATAATATTTCGAATTATCGCTACTTCTATTGAAATGGCGGGGGTTTAAAGATTGGATGTTTAAGGAATATAGCCATTAAAAAGCAAATCGAAACGTGGCGAAAATATGGGGAAAAAGGGGGAGGAGAGAGGGGAGGAGGAGGAGGAGGGGAGGAGGGGGTGGGAAGGTGAGGGCGGGACATGCGAAAAACAAGATGGCGAGTGTGTGGGTGGCTTATTAACATTTAGGAACAATGATATCGGAGCTGTTTAGTCACGTGATACTGATTTTGATAAAATGAGTCATGCGTGGATGACTTGAAGGATGTCACATCAAGACGTGAACTCTCGCCATGGCTTCATCAACCTCTTCGCACAAGTTAGTGAAAAACTTGGTTAGCTAAATTTAAAAGCTTTGAGGTGTTAGATGAAACGTCGTCGTCTTCGATACACGGTCGGGAAAGTGCTGGAGAAGATGTTTGTGTATATACTAAGGGGTGTGATGTCAAGGAACAGGTTAGAAAATATATAGTAGCCGTAGTATGTTTCGTTGAAGTATTGTTTTTGAAAAAGCGAATGCGCATATTATCGCGTTCGTGTTTGTTTGACAGTTTTTTTCTAATGTATGTATTTGTATGGAATATTAATTCATTCCCCTGTATTTAGGAATTGGTTATAAATATAAAATAACAATTCCGTCTGTAATTTGATTTTTTCAACCTCTTTCAAACTCTGTATAATAAATAAACAAAATTGAAATGTGTACCTTTGTCCTTGTGTTTCGCCACCTAGATTATGACTCAAATTCTATGAAAAATAAAAATTTCACGTTGGCGTGAAGTCAGCTGGGCAAAATATGGCGATAAGGTCTCGTTTCTTCATATGTGTGTGTGTGTGCGTGATTCATCATCAGATACTTGACTCTGATATGGTTATTGGGGGAGATATCACATGTGGATGAAGTCAGTCGCCAAATATCCTTTATCATGATACTCTGAATATCTAAGCAGCTGTGTGTATATATATAAAACAAAATGTAACGGCTAGAGAGAGAGAGAGGGAGGGAGGGAGGGAGGAGGAGGGAGGGAGGGAGGGAGGGAGGGAGAGTATATTCGCAATATGCATATATAAATTTAGAGATTTATAGGAGGAGGATGAGGTTAAACGTCCGGTTACTTTGAAAACAATTAAAGGGGACATGAGTCGCAAAAAAAAACAGTGAACTGAGTCTATTTGGGGTCATGGGGTGGGGTCAAGTTTTATTCCCGTAGAGGTTACGTGACATCACAGGGGTAGAAAAGTGGAGTCAATTTGGGGTTTGGGGTGGGGGGTTGAAATGTTGGTTTTTATTCCCTGAGAGTTATGTGACGTCACAGGGGGTAGGAAAGGTGGAGTCAATTTGGGGTCAGGGGGGGGTTGAAAGAATGGTTTTATTCCCAGAGAGTTATGTGACGTCACATGGGGTAGAATAGTGGAGGTCAATTTGGGGGTTTGGGGTGAGGGGTGAAAGTGTTGTATTACCGGAGAGTTACGTGACGTCACAGGGGGTAGGAAAGGTGGAGTCAATTTGGGGTCGGGGGTTGGGGGTTGAAAGAATGGTTTTATTCCCAGAGATTACGTGACGTCACAGTGGTAGAATAGTGGAGTCAATTTGGGGTGAGGGGTTGAAATGTTGGTTTTTATTACCGGAGAGTTACGTGACGTCACGGGAGGGTAGGAAAGGTGGAGTCAATTGGGGTCAGGGGTGAAAGAACTGGTTTTATTCAGAGAGTTAGTGAGTCACAGGGGGTAGAAAGGTGGAGTCAATTTGGGGTCAGGGGTTGAAAGAAGGTATCCCAGAGAGTTCACGTGACGTCACAGGGTAGAATAGTGGAGTCAATTTGGGGTGAGGGCTTGAAATGTTGGTTTTATTCCCTTATGTGACGTCACAGGGGTAGAAAAGTGGAGTCGATTTGGGGTTAGGGGAGGCCACGACCCCACCCCCCTAATATGAGCTCATGTACGTACATGAGCTTGTAAGACAATGGAGTCAATTTGGGGTCAGGGGTGGCCACGCCCCCCCAGAATAGTGGAGGGTTGAAAGGATGGTTTTATTCCCTTATTAGTTATGTGACGTCACAGGGGTAGAAAAGTGGAGTCAATTTGGGGTTAGGGGAGGCCACGCCCCCCTAATAGAGCATGTACGTACATGAGCTTGTAAGACAAATGGAGTCAATTATGAGCTCATGTACGTACAGGAACTTATCATACATATGGAGTCAATTATGACTCATGTACGTACATGAGCTTATAATACAAATGGAGTCGCTTTGGGGTCAGGGGTGGCCACGCCCCCCCCCGAATAGTGGAGGGTTGAAAAGATGGTTTTTATTCCCTTATAGTTATGTGACGTCACAGGGGTAGAAAAGTGGGAGTCGATTTGGGGTTAGGGGAGGCCACACCCCCCTAATATGAGCTCATGTACGTACATGAGCTTGTAAGACAAATGGAGTCAATTATGAGCTCATGTACTACATGAACTTATCATACATATGGAGTCAATTATGAGCTCATGTACGTACATGAGCTTATAATACAAAATGGAGTCAATTTTGGGGTCAGGGGTGGCCACGCCCCCCAGAATAGTGGAGTCTATATGGGGTCAGTGGGCACACACAGACAATCAGTCTATATGGGGTCAGGGTGGCCACACCCCTTTTGGGGGTTTTGGGGGTTGTCCCGCCCCTTTTTTAGGCCTCACGTACGTACATGAGCCAATCAGGAGGGGGGGGAGGGGGTGGGGGGTAGCACGCCCCTTGGGGGGGTGGGGGGCGGGCGGGGGGCTGGGGATAGACAAAAGTGGAGTCTATATGGGGGGCGGGGTCTTTTCCTCTACTGTCTACTATGTTTTTTTTGTAATTGCCAACTATTCCCTACATCTTGTCAATCTGATTGTGACCTATAAAGTAGACTGTAATTTCTTTGGAAACTTATTTTGGGAGTTAGACTAATAATCGAAGTGTTTTTGTATTTATTAACATATTTTGTTGGTTTGTTCATTATGACAATTATCAGTGTAGAGGTTCCAGAGTTCATAAAGGTGTACTGCTTTGCTTGTATTTAAATTTGTATGTCATTTTTGCCAGAGGTTTAGCCTTCGTTACGTATAGCCAATCATCCATCGAGAAAGAGGGAAGAAATGATGTCATAAGTTACGTAACGAGTGCGTTCGAAACCTTTTCTCTGAGTAAGTTGGCCCGTCTTCAAAAAAGGTCGCTTTTACATTGTAAGTACCAAATTTATTCAACCTACGTAGTGCAGAATACACTTAAAATTTATGTGTTGATATAATATGTATTCTGAATGAGCGTTATATTTATGAAATGCATAGATAAAAAGTTATTGAGAAAAATCCGTGTTACAGAGGCCCTGAATCTCATAGTAGTTCACTGATTGACGTTTGTTCCAGCTGATTCTCTCTCTCTCTCTCTCTCTCTCTCTCTCTCTCTCTCTCTCTCTCTCTCTCACTGAAGAATTTGACAATACAGAAAATTCAATCCTCCACAATCTTCCCCCTTTAATTTGCCAAATACTTCAAAGAAAAATACCAACTTACGACCACTTACCTGGCCTTTTTCATCACCCAGTCGTATTCAGGAACAGAACCTCTGGTTCGTGTAACGGGGCCTTCATATATTTTCGAAACTATCTCCTCCACATCACCATCAGCTACTGCACTACCACGGCTACCATCCATGCTCACGTCATTCAACAGGTCATGCACCACCTCTTCTACCCCGTTATCATCCTGCCCCAAAATTGCAGTTATGTGTGCAAGCAACTCATCCATCTCATTCAATCCACCCTCTACTCTAACGAAAGAATCATTCATACTACTTACTATTTTCGATCTTTTTGACTCGCCGTCTCCATATTCTCACCTACCTCCTCCAACGAGAACCCACAGATACTATAAGTATCACTACTATTCAACCAACTTTCATCCGTATTCACACACTTATCCACATTCATTCGCACGCTCACCCCCTTGTCAAGCCTACCAGGCTTTTTCACATGCTTTTTCTTCCTTCCACACTCAACTAACACCAACTGTTTATCTTCAAATCCCAGCTTCTCATACATACTAGGCTCACACATTCATTTTCAATTTTCCAACATTATACACCCCATTCTCTCGAACACATTGTCTCATACCAGAGGACCCACCCAACTGAATCCCCTTGACACCTAGTTTCCCGAACACCCTGGCTTACTTAATTCCCTTTTCCTACACACCCTTGCTACATGTCCATCTACACCACATTCAGTACATTCGGCACGTTGCTCGCTACACATCCTAGCATAATGCTCTTCTTTACCACAATTCCCACAGATCACATTTGCACGACTTCCCCGACATCCACTGGCTACATGCCCAGTCATACCACACCAATAACACTTAATCCCCCTTCCTTTCTTACACTCATTAACAAGATGTCCTATTTCACCACACCCAAAACATGCACATAACGCCCACCTACATTCATTCTTCTTATGCCCCACCTTTCCACACCTGAAACACTTCTCCTCATGATTACCACTAGCCGATCTACCTCGTTGTGCACTACTGCTCCGATCCCTCCAAAACTGCTTTTCCCGTCCAGATCCTCCATTCGCCCTCACTGCCATTCCCACATTACTCGCTCTGACACTCCTATCTACCACACTATCGGCCATCCTCATTGGCCCCCTCAAAATTGCGTCCCTAAAACTTCCGAATTCTGGCACCCTTTCATCCATTCCAGTTCTTATACTCACACCGCTACTTTCTTTCGTAACCCTATCCAACTCATAATCCTCAACTATTTCTAACATGTCATTCCACGTCAATCTCTCACTCGTCCACCTCATTTTTTCCTTCCTGTTCAAATTCACAAACTCATACACATTCTTTGGGACCGTAGCCAAAAACTTCTTCATCAACACCTTATTCTCACTTATCCCTTCATCACCATATTTCTTCCTTGCTAATGTTTCAAAACGACATACATACATAGATACAGACTCCCCCACATTCATTACTGCTTCATCAAACTCATTTTTCCGCCGATATCTAACACTTCCTTTCATACGCTTAGCCTGTTCAATTATTCTACCTTTCACATTTTCATACTCGACATCCCCCACACTCATAATCACCCCATACATACTTAACAAAAATCCTGTCAAATATTCCCCCAACTCTCTAGCCCACACTCTCTTACTATCCCCATACTTAGCCTGACAATAAGTCTCATATTCTCTGAAAAAGTCAAATACATCCCTCCTACCATACTCATCATATATTTCACACCGGGGTACCTCTCTCATATACACTGTCTTATACACTTCCTCAATTCCACTCTCACTATCATCTTCACTACTTAATCCCTTCTTAGCTACCTCTTCCTCATTAGAATACAAAGAATCTAGTTCTACGCTTATATTCTTCTCTTATTTTTTTTTTTTCACTTTCACCCACTCTTGATCACTCTCACTCTCATCCTGAACCTTTGTCTTTTCACTCTTTACATCACTTTTACTCTTCCTTTCATCCTTCTTTTCACCTTTCCGTTCCTCCTTACCACGACTACCACCTTTACCACTACTACCAACAACTTCAAAATCACCACTTACCTTAGTCTTTTCTTTCACTGCAACCCCTTTACTCGAAGCAGAAGGACCTCCTCTAACAGCACCTTCACCTACAAACACCTTAATCATTTCTCCTACCTGTTCCATCATAACCTCCATTTGCTTACCCATTCGCTCTTCATTCTCTCTCATTTTCAACTCAACATTCTCTTCCACTTTCTCCACAACTCCCTTTAACTCCCTCAACTACTTTCGCATCTCCTCATTCTCACTTTTCAACCTCTCATTCTCTCTCACTAACTGCACTTCCCGTTCCCGGTAGAACCGCAATTCCTCCTCGTATCTCTGTAACTGTTCCTCCATTTCCCCCTTATTTCAAACCTAATCCTAACTTCTAATCTACCACTGCCTTCTGTCCAAGAGTCCGGTTCCCTGTCCCACTTTGACTGTCCCTGTTCGGGCGCCAAAATAATGTGGCGGGATGCACTAAAGCAACCCCCACACCCTTGATTCCCCTTACAGACAATAGTCTCCTCGCAACACAACTTTCTACTTACGTTATCTGTAACCAGACTCTTAGATAAAAGGACATTTAAACTACTCAAATACCTTAATACTATATTTCCTAACATAGAACACTTAACAATCAATAACAAAAATAACCCACAACCTAACATAAACGACCCGACTAAGATTATATATGTGTGGCCTTATAGGCCAATAGTGCCTCCAGCACTCCAACTATGGCACTTACGCCACAGTACCGTGGCCAACGGTACTTCCACGTCAATCGAACGATCAGCTGTCAATCTCAAAATCCAAATTCGTTCCAGTCGTCAATTTCAGGAATATCAGTCCTCCAAGAACGATTCCACTATCAATTCCAAGGTCCAGCCATAGTCGTCGTCATCAATATCAATCATATATCCTTGCCATAATCTAATCAAGGTTCATTCCGAGTCGTCAACATCAATATCAATCTTCCAAGAACAATCCAATCCGTTATCCACTTCCACGCAATAGTCCGTAATCCAGTACTATATACCGGGAGACAAGGGGACAATAACTCCTTACCCACAGATTAGGTGACGAGCACTGTATTATGAAGGAAGGTTAAGGAGGAACTGCAGTTGTCAAAATCAAGACAGATAATCCAAAAACATAAATAGTCCAGGCAGCCGAAAACACATTCACCTCTTCTGCAGCCAGAATAAAAAAAGCACTCACTCGAAACACTCGCTATCGTACTAAACTACAAAAACAAACAAAAAATAAACAACTACCTCAATTACACTCACAGTTGTTTCTATCACAAACTACCGTTCCACCAACCACCGCTTTCTCTCTCTCTCTCTCTCTCTCTCTCTCTCTCTCACTGAAGAATTTGGCAATACAGAAAATTCAAGCCTCCACATCCCATATGTAGGAAGTGCAATACGAAAAATGAAACCATAAACCACATAGCAAGCGAATGTCCGGCACTTGCACAAAACTAGTATAAAAAGCGGCATGATTCAGTAGCAAAAGCCTTCCACTGGAGCCTGTGCAAGAAACACCAGCTACCTTGCAGTAATAAGTGGTACGAGTACCAAACTGAAGGAGTGATAGAAAACGATCAGGCAAAGATCCTCTGGGACTATGGTATCAGAACAGAGAGGGTGATACGTGCAAATAGACCAGACGTGACGCTGATTGACAAAATCAAGAAGTATCACTCATTGATGTCGCAATACCATGGGACACCAGAGTTGAAGAGAAAGAGAGGGAAAAACGTATAAGCATCAAGACCTGAAAATAGAAATAAGAAGGATATGGGATATGCCAGTGGAAATCATAGGAACACTAGGCACGATCCCAAGATCCCTGAAAGGGAATCTGGAGAAACTAGAGGCTGAAATAATCCTAGAAACAGCGCACATAGTAAGAAAAGTGATGGACTCCTAAGGAGGCAGGATGCAACCCGGAACCCCAAACTATAAATACCACCCAGTCGAATTGGAAGACTGATAGACAAAAAATAAATAAATAAATAAATAATAATATTTCTACTTTTAGAGAAGCGTATATATTAGCTAAACGTCCGTGGTTTATAGTGGATAATAATAATAATAATAATAATAATAATAATAATAATAATAATAATAATAATAATAACAACAACAACAACATTCGTTCCCTTGAGCAGACGAATGTGACGTAAGCAATCTACAGATCATTGATTGCTCTCAGGTTGCTCCCAGTCTCCCGAGTTGCTGCTGTTATTGCTGCATCCTTATCTCTGTCGCCTAAGATAATAATCGTCCATGTTTCAAAGCATCCGTATTGTCAGTCTGTCTATTTGTCTGTCTGTCTAATTTCAAGGTCCTTTCTTGCTTTGTTTGATTTAACTTTTCGAAATGATGTTGTTTACGTGGCTTAGGCGTAATTTCCTATACAAAAACACATACGTATGTATGTATGTATGTAATATATATATTATACATATATATATATATATATATATCATATATATATATATATATATACATATACCGTATATATATATATTATATATATATATATATATATATATATACACATATACTAAATATATATATATATATATATATATATATATTGGTATACTATATGTACATGGTATATATATATATATATAGATTATATATATATATATATATAATATATATAACATATATATCTATATATGGTATATATTATATATATATATATATATATATACTACTATACTATATATATATAATATATATAAATATTGGTATATATGCATATACAAGGTGATGTACATGTACTTATATATATATATATATATATTTATATATATATATATATATATATATATATACACATAATTTCATATTTTTACCGTCCATCCCCTTTTGGCTAGCCCCACAAGGTGAACACATTATAAATAATAATAATAATAATAAATAATAATATAATAAAAAAAAAATAATAATCAATAATAACAACAACAACCTGAACATACATCACAACATGACGACACTTGTGGTGGTGAGCTGTAACCTCAGGGAACTCCACCGCGTCACGACATTACTCAAGGTCATCATCTCGTAATCTCAATTTCCTTTATCGAGTTATCAAGTTGAGCTGTCAGCCAGTATGTAAGTTGCCTCTACAAGGCCAAGTTACGTTCAAGCTGCGTTTATAAACCATGCATTGGTTTTTTTTATGAGTTTGGAACAATGCATTAGTTTTTTTATGAGTTTGGAATCATGCATTGCTTTTTTTAATGACTTTGGAACCATGCATTGGTTTTTTTCTGAGTCGTGGTGTATCGAGTAACATATTCCGGTTGTAGGAATAGGAATGGAGTATGATATTTTGGTTAAAAGGCTAATAAGCGCTGGGACCTATGACGAGGTCATTCAGTACTGAAAGAATATCGAGAGTAACAAGGTGTCATCCAACCTCCAGCTTACTCGGGCCGTATTCTAAAATCTATGGTCAAATAGAGCGTTGTTTCACCAACGAAAATTAAAATAAATATGCTGTATCTTATTAGAAATCCTTTTTCTGTGCTGTTTAACATGCACATTCTTTATTTTTTACGTTTTATTTCTAATAAATAAATCATAAATGTCCTATCCTAAAATTCCTGTATCTTTAAAACAACGCGAAACATCTTTTTCAGACCTTTTCAGGCTTTTGCACAGACCTTTCCTAGACCCCAAATAAGAACAACAACAGCAACAACAACAACAAAGTAGCTTGCAAGCTTACTCCCCGAGTAAGTGAAAAGTTTTGAAATGGGTAACAGGAGGAAAACCTCAATTGTTAGGACAGAGGGTTCAGGAAAGTAAGATGGAAGAGAGAGAATACAAACGGAGGTAAAGTAACAGGAATGGAAGTGGTTGCAGCAAAGGGCCGAAGGGAAACTGTGAAGAACCTCAAAGTAATGCCTACAGTGCATCACGTGAGGTGCACTGGTGGCACTATCCAACCTACGGGAATTCTCGTTGTATCACAGACGATCTGAATGTAATATTGGCGTGTTCTCAGCGAAACATCATTTTGATAATATCCTAATGAGAGGGTATGTGCATCGGTGCACCGCATGTGGTGCACTGTAGACATTCAGCCTTTTACTTTACCTCCATTCCCGCTTCCTTTCTTCCATCTTGCTGTCCAACCACTCCAACTCTCTTTTCATTCACTGAGGCGCTGATTGGCTTAAAGTGCCACAGTGCTTGTGCATTTACAGCTAAATTTTCGTAAATTGCCATCAACAATGAAATACAAGAATTTCATTCTCAAGAACGTATAATCGACATTATTATTATTATTATTATTATTATTATTATTATTATTATTATTATTATTATTATTATTATTATTATTATTATTATTATTATTATTATTATTATTATTATTATTATTATTATTATTATTATTATTATTATTATTATTCAAAAAATAAACCCTTATTCATATGGAAGTTTAACCTTCTGAAGAATATTATGATTTTCATTTGAAAGGAGTGACAGAATGAATTAGGAAATACGGAGAGAAGAGATCAGGTATCACAAAAGAAATATAAAGACAATTAATAAGTCAATAACAAATAAACAGATAAAAATATTCGATAAGTGAATGAAAAAACAAAGTGAATTGTTTTGGGGTGGTCGTGTATTGCTTCGTTGCTTGAACTAAATGCGAGAACAAAGGAAGAGAGAGAGAGAGAGAGAGAGAGAGAGAGAGAGAGAGAGAATAGGCTCGACGGGATCATCTCGACGCAATAAAACACATAAAAAAAAAAAAAAAAAAAAAAAAAAAAAAAAAAAAAAAACTAAAAAAAAAACCCCCCCCAAAGTCCCTTCAGGCAGGTCGATTCGGCGTGACTTCCTGTTGCCATAAGCAGATCGTTTTACACCTACAAGTTGCTCAAAGCAGCTGTTCTTCCGGGTATGCAAGAGTAAATTTGCCCCCCTCTCTCTCTCTCTCTCTCTCTCTCTCTCTCTCTCTCTCTCTCTGCTACAGGGAACGGATACGTCGCGGCACGTAAAGGTATTATGCATAATATAATCCCAGGCATTTCAAGTCAGGTCACGATGGCTGAAAACAGCCGTTGTTGATCTCTCTCTCTCTCTCTCTCTCTCTCTCTCTCTCTCTCTCTCTCTCTCTCTCACCACACACACGAAAGCATTGTTGCCATATTCTTATATTGTATACGTGGCAACAAGCGCTTCCTTACAAGCATGAAAAAACAAAATAAAAAAGCTGAGAGACTCCTACCAATCACGAGAGTCCTAGAGAGACTCCTCTTGAGAGACTCATAGGAATCAATCACGAGACTCTTTGTCAGACTCCTCGTGCGAGACTCCTATCAATCACGAGACTCCTCGTGAAAGATTCCTATCATTTACGAGGCTCCTCTCGAGAGACTCCTAGGAATCAATCACGAGACTCCTTGTCAGAGACTCCTCGTCAGAGATTCATTCAATCACAAGACTCCTCGTGAGAGAGACTTATCAATCACGAGAGTCTTCGAATCAATCACGAGACTCCTTGTCAGAGACTCCTATCAATCACGAGACTCCTCTTGAGAGATTCCTAGGAATCAATCACGAGACTCCTATCAATCACGTAGAACAGAAACGTGACTGACGTTGGAGCCAGCTGGACTCCTAACAGATGAACAGACCCTTTTTGTAAACACTTCGAAAGGGAAATAATAAGAGGAGGGAAGTCTGGGTCGGATTCCTAGACGCTGACTCACTTCACTTCGCAATGCTTCGCTGCGTCTTGCTGCTTGTTTGAGTCAAAGAGGGATTTATTTTTTTCCTTGCGCTGAAATATGCTTCAGTTTGTTTTTTGTTACAATGTAATATGCTTTGATTGGTTTTGTAGATGTTAAGTTGTCGAAAGTCCAGCTATGTTATAGAACAAGGAATGGGACAGGTACAACACTACAAATCTCTCTTGTAGATATAGGCAAGCAAAAGTTCAAGTCATTCTTGTAGATACAGGCATGCAAAAGCTCAAACCTCTGTCGTAGATACAAGCAAACAAAAGTTCAAATCTCTCTCGTAGATACAGGCAAGCAAAAGCTCAAACCTCTATCCCTTGTAGACACAGGTATGCAAAATTTCAGATCTCCCTTGTAGATACAGGCAAGCAGAAGTTCAAATCTTTCTTGTAGATACAGGCAAGCAAAAGTTCAAATCTCTCTCTTGTAGATATAGATAAGCAAAAGTTCAAATGTCTTTTGTTGATAGGTATATAACAGTTCAAATCTGTTGTAGATACAGATCAGCAAAATTTCAAACACTTTTTGTAGATAAATATATAAAAGTTCAAATCTCTCTTGTCAATACAGATAAGCAAAAGTTCAAAAACCTCCCGTGTAGATAAATATAAAAAAGTTCAAATCCCTCTTATAGATACAGACAAGCAGAAGTTCAAATCTCTTGTTGATACAGACAAGTAAAAATTCTAATCTCTCATATAAATAAAACAAGGCGTGACCCGACCTCCAGTTTACTTGGGGCGTGAGCTAAAATCTACGGTTAAATAGAGCGTCGTTTCACCAACGAAAATTAAAAATAAAATACGTTATATTTTATGAGAAATAATTGTTCAGTACTGTTGAACATGCACATTATTTATTTTTTACATTTT
>NC_087208.1:53723817-53773817 GCF_015104395.2 Macrobrachium nipponense | reverse complement strand
TAGAATGTCATAAAAGGAAGAGAATGTCCTGGGATGTCCTAGAAGAAAAGGTCCTAGAATATCCTCGAAGGAAGACAATGTCCTAGAAGACAGAAAATGTTCTAGAATGTCATAAAAAGAAGAAAATGTCCTGTGATGTCCTGGAAGGTAGGAAATGTCCAAGAAATACCTAGAAGAAAGCAAATGTTATAGAGTATGCTAGAAGGAAGACAATGTCCTAAAATATCCTAGAACGAAGAGAATGTCCTAGAAGAACGAAAATATCCTAGAACATCCTCGAAGGAAGACATTGTCCTAGAAGGCAGAAAATGTCCGAAAAGGAAGAACATGACCAAGAAATACCTAGAAGGATGGAAATGTCCCAGAACGTCCTAGAACGAAGAAAATGTCCAAAAACGTCCTAGATGTAGAAATGATCTAGAATATCCTAGAAGGAAGAAAATGTCCTAGAAGAACGAAAATATCCTAGAATATCCTCGAAGGAGGTCAATGTCCTAGAAGGCAGAAAATGTCTGAAAAGGAAGAACATGTCAAAGAAATACCTAGAATGAAGGAAATGTCCAAGAATGTCCTAGAACGAAGAAAATATCCTAGAATATCCTAGAATGAAGAAAATGTCCAAGAATATCCCTGAAGGAAGAAAATGTCCAAGAATATCCTACAAGGAAGAAAATGTCCTACAATATCCTAGAAGGAAGAAAATGTCCAAGAATATCCTAGAAGGAAGAAAATGTCCTAGAATATCCAAGGAAGAAAATTATCTAGAATATCCTCGAAGGCAGAAAATGTCCTAGAATGTCCTCGAAGGCAGAAAATGTCCTAGAATATCCTCGAAGGCAGAAAATGTCCTAGAATGTCCTCGAAGGCAGAAAATGTCCCAGATGGAAGAAAGGAAGGAAGGAAGTGACCTTCACGAGGAGGATCCCAGAAGCTCCGTCTTCGTCCTCCTCCTTATCCTCTTCAAGTGATTCGGTTCCTCATTATCTAAATGACCTCAGCAACAGGTCGCCGGGTTTCACTCCAGTGCCTCTAACTGCCGCCCTCCTGGCGGGCGTTAAAGGTACTTAAACCCCCCAACCCCCCCCCCCAACCAAGGGGGGATGGGGGGTCAGTTTCGGGAAGCGCCTAGGGCGATAAAGAGGCGTCACGCTTCGGGGGAGGGGAGGTGAGGTGCTTAATGGATGCCATAAAGAGAGAGAGAGAGAGAGAGAGAGATACTGAAATAATAATAATAATACTAATAATAATAGAGTTAAAAGTCACAATAATATAAAGATATGAGACTGTATATACGTTTCAAAATACGAAAAAAAAGAAACAAAAACAGGGAGTTTCAGCTCGTTTTTAATCTTTTTTGCATTTGAAAAATTGTCATATATATATATATATATATATATATATATATATATATTATATTATATATACAAACATATAATACATATATATATATATATATATATATATATATATATTATATATATCATTGTAGCTTTTAACTCATTATCTCCGGTCACGGCATTGTGATGCACCATATATAATCAATAATAATAATAATAATAATAATAATAATAACTAATAATAAATAATAATAATAATAATAATAATCATAATAATAATAATAATAATAATAATAATAATAATAAAATAACAAAATTGGCACTAAGAAAATAAGCAAATATACACAAAAACATGGGAGATGAATTCGCAGATTCGTCGCCTAATAGAAATATGAATTGCCGAGTCTATCTCGAAAAAAAAACTGTTTAAGAAAACATTAATTTTCCTCAAAAAAAAAAAAAAAAAAAAATAAGAAAAAAAAAAAAAGACTGCTTGTTGACGAAAGCCTTCGCAACTTGACGTTCATGTTGACTCTCAGACTAATTTAATGACTGAGGGGAATTTGGGTCAAAGCCCCCCCACCCACCGCCCCCCCCCCCCCCCCACCCACCACCGGGCCCCCACCCATCGCACCAAAACCAAACAAAACCTGATTTATTACCCTAGAAAAAAAGAAGTCGCTGCCTAATTTAAGCCCTGTTTACGTTCAAGGGTGCGTGGCAAGGAGCCTGTATTATTATTATTATTTTTGCAGAATTAACTGAATTTATCTTAAAAAGAATTTTCTCAATATTGCTGATTATTGGTTTTTCTGGCCCAGCGAATAATCAGGAATATTGAGTAAATCATTGATAAGATAAATTCGACTAATTCTGCCATTCGCTATAATAAGACATGTATTCGAGAAGGTCTGCGCCCTGCTTATATTATTATTATTACTATTATTTTATTAAAAGTGATGGCTACTTCAGCAGCGTTACACTTGTAGAGATTCTTCTCTATGTTTCCAATAGCTGCTGAAGTAGCCATCACTTTTAATAAAGTATGCTTGAGAGCGGGTCTGCATCCTAAAGATTATTATTATTATTATTATTATCCAGAAGATGAACACTATTCACATGAAACAAGCTCACCGTTGGGACTGCTGATTAGAAATTCAAACTTCCAAGGAATTTGGTATCCATTTATTATTATTATTATTGAAGGAGTGAGAGGAGGTAAGTGGACAATACAGAAAGAAGAGGCCTCAGTCATTACAAAGAAAAAAATCAGTAAATAAATTCATAAACATATAAAAATGTAGCACGTACGTGATAAATAGAGAATTCTGTCAATCGAAGCGTAGATAAGGCTGATTGAACGTATTCTGTGACATATGCAAGAAGACCTATGTAAATATATAACATTTGTGTAGGAACTGCAATGATTACGTTTTATTATATTCTATACGAAGGTTTCTAACCATGCCAATGGAAATTTTTAAAAATTAATTTCTTAAAAATCAATTGTATTCATCCAGAGAGTTACAAGGAGTTACAAGGATTAGGACGTCTCAAAGACTAATTAGTCCAACCGAGGAGACATCGTGAGCTCACTTATCTTTTGAGAGAGAGAGAGAGAGAGAGAGAGAGAGAGAGAGTACATTTTATCAATATCGATATGCGTAAACATGTAAACATATATATATATATATATATATATATATATATATAATATATATGTGTGTGTGTGTGTGTGTGTGTATTCATATATATATATAATAAAAAAAAATAACAGCCAAAAGACACGAAATACTGATATAACACACTTAAAGCAAACTCAGGTCTGACTTACCACCACAAAATGGCTGACAATAAGGACTGAATGATCTCTTACTTCAAAACAGGCAGGGTCGTGACTGTGTGTCAGTATGTGTGTGTGTGTGTGTGTGTTTAGAATTTGTTCGGTGGTAATAATGTTTTCGAAATATGAACACCGATTGTCCATTGTTCACTAACTGGGACTATGAACAGAAAGCACAAGCTATCTGTCTGTCTATTAAACATTGAATTATATATATATATATATATATATATATATATATATATATATATATATATATATGTGTGTGTGTGTGTGTGTATATAATATATATATATATATATATATATATATAGATATATATATAATATATATATATATATATATACATATATATAGATATATATTGTCATGACCACTTTTCTCCATGACAATCAGGTTCATAAAACACTAAACGAAATGGGATCCGAATAGACTGATGGAGTGTAACAACCAAAGGGGTGGGTGTAAAATAAAATACTTCAATACCTTAGCCTAGTTTATTTTACAAAATTTATATTACATATAGTACAATGAGTACAGGTTTTAGAAAGCAGACATAAAAAATCAATTACAGTTATCATATTAATATACAGATGTAAAATAAACTCCCGATAAGTTAAACATTTAAATGCCTTTGAGTTCCAAAGCATCAATTGACAAATAAGAATATCTAAATCAGCAGCAATACTATTACAGTTATAATAAAACCAGCAGCAATACTTATGCAATAATAAAAGATAGTATCTTCTTCTTCCTAGCTTAAACCCATTTTTATATGGGGTCGCCATTACGAATGAGTCGTCTCCATCGATTTCTGTCTTGTGCCTCGTTCTCATTTATACCTTTCAATTCCATATCTTCCCTTACACAATCACGCCATCTCTTTCTTGGATCTTCCTTCTTCCCTTCTACCCTGCACTTCCATTTCCATCGTATGTCTTCCAACATGACGTTCCTCCCTTCGTAACAGGTGTCCATACCATCGAAGCCTTCCTTCCTGTTTTTATTTTCTTCGATATTTCAGCTACCTTTGTTGATCCTCTTATATACTCATTTTCTAATCCTATCTTCCCTTGTTACTCCCGACATCCATCTCAACATTCTCATTCTGCTACATCCATCTTCTTCTCCTCTGTTTTCCTCATACTTGCCGTTTCTGTTCCATATAACATTGCTGGTCTGACCACCGTCCTATGGAACTTTTCCTTTCAATTTCAGAGGGACCTTCTTGTCACAGAGTACCTGATGCAGACCTCCAATTATCCATCCTGCCTGAATTCGGTGTCTCACCTCTTGGTCCATGCTTCCACTATCCTCCAATACGGACCCTAAGTACTTGAACTTCTGTACTTTCTTTATTTCTTACCCCACCCAATCTTATGCTACTTCCACCGTCCTCAGTAATACTAGAACACATATATTCGGTTTTTGATCTGCTTATTCTCATTCCTCTCTCCTCAAGTGCTGCTCTCCACCTCTCCAACCTCCCCTCCAACTCCTCCTTCCCCTCTGAACACAACACAATGTCATCCGCGTATAATATGCACCATGGCACTGCTTCTCTAACATCCCTGGTCATTACATCCATCACGATGTTGAAGATGAATGGGCTAAGTGCTGACCCCTGGTGTAATCCAACTCCTATCTCAAATCCATCCGTCTCACCAACACTACTCCTCACTCTAGTATACACATTCCTGTACATCTCCTGAATAATTCTGACATACTTTTCCGGCACCATCTTCTCCCTCAAACATCTCCATATTTCTTGCCTTGGCACTCTGTCATAGGCCTTTTCAAGGTCTATGAATACCAGATGCAGGTCTCGTTGTTTTTCTCTGAATTCTCCATTAGCTGCCTTATGCAAAATATTCCATCCGTTGTCCCGCTTCCCTTCATAAATCCTAACTGTTCCTTCCCTATTCTAACTTCCTCTCTCAGCCTGCTATCTATGATTCTTTCCAAAATCTTCAACGTGTGAGACATTAGTTTTTATACCTCTATAATTACTGCATTCCTGGACATCACCTTACCTTTAAATATAGGTATCAATATGCTTTCCCGCCATTCTTCTGGTATCTTTTCCTGTTCGAATATTTTTACCATAGATAGTATACAGTACATAAAAGAAAAGAGCTACTCTTGCTCATTACCAACCGATACTATTAAACATACACTGAAAACTGTAAGAACCACAGTCCCAAAATCCTCGAGGCCGACCATCGAACATCACAATGTTCGATGCGGCAGCTTTGAAGCTGCCACGGAAGAATACTTCTGAACAGGGGGCTATGGGTTAGCCACCACCTCGTCCTCAGGAACTGGATTGATGTCCTCCTCAACGGTCAATACCTGCTGCCACAAACCCAAGTCTGTCGTTGCTGTCATCGCCATCCACAAGGCGATACTCCAAAACTGCTGCTGCTGCTGCTGTTGTTCTCGACAGAACATTGTCGAGACCCTGCTGCTCTGCTTTCTAAAACCTGACTGACTCTTGTCACTCACAACGTGACTAAAGTAAACTAGTCTCCCGGCCAAAACAAGAGAGGGCAGTTAAAAAATTGAAACAAGGTTGTTTTCAAGTCAAACAACCTGACAATACACACACACACACACACACACACACACAAGGAGCCTATATTAATTCCCAAAAATCCTCTTAATATAGGCTCCTTGTTTAAGATAAAAGATCAGCTGTGTCCTTATATGTCTCCTAGTGTCATCTACAAATATACTTGCCCTAAATGTATTTCAGGGATTTACGTGGGATCCACCTGTCGACTACTTAAGGTGCGCATCGATTCACATCACGGAATCAGTTTCCGCACAGGGAGCAGAATCTCAAACCCAGAGCACTCCAATATCAGGAACCATGCAAAACAATGCAAAACCTACATTGACAACAAAGATTTCAGTGTAATCGATCATACTACCAAACCACAAGAGTTAACAATGAGTCGTTGTTTATAAAACAACTCGTACCATCGTTGAACACCCATACATCTGTGAGTCAATTGTATTTAGCACAAGTTCGTACTGTGGTGGTTTCCTTCCAATTAGTTCCTTGCTGTCTCACCTCTAGGTTGGTTGTGTTTTTATTTTTATTTTTATTCATTTCATTTTTACTCTAATGTACTGTAAATGAACTTTTAGACTATACTTTTAACTTTTTTATGTTTATATCTTTTCTTATGTGCAGCCCAGAGGATGTAATTCTGTTAATAATTACGAAACGTCGGCAAAATAATAAAAAAAGACAGCCTAGTGATGTGTGGTTTTCGTCCGTCTTCCTCTGATTATGTCGCTTGGAGTAGATCCCTGTGCCCTGTATCACTGTATATATATATATATATATATATATATATATATATATATATATATATATATATATATATATATATATATCATTCAGAAGACGAACCCTATTCGATATAGAACAAGCTCACCAAAGGGGCCCAATGACTTGAAATTCAATCTTCATTCCAGTAAATGCGAGTAACTGAAGAGACTCATTGAATAAAAAAGCAACCCACTGAGAAAAACGCAGCTGTAATGTTTGTACATTGCTCAACTGTAGCCTCTGATAAAAGAAAAAAAAATATATGTAAGACTGTAGGCGCCAACGCTTCGGCGAGAGGATCACGGTCATTGTTTAAAAAACGCAGACGAGAGAGAGAGAGAGAGAGAGAGAGAGAGAGAGAGAGAGAGAGAGAAACTCGATTGTTGGTAAACGTGTATAGCCGAATCGTGCATACCACTCGAACGCCCCTGGGTACATATTTATGACAGAGTTTAGTATTGCTGATCTGTAACTTGTATGTCTGCTGTATTCTCGACTAAAGATCCGTTTCTCCTAAATGTCTACATTACGTAAAATCCTTAGGAATATTATAATTATTACTACTGTTAACGGTTATTTAAGCCGCGTTTATTTTGTATAGAAGTCTCTCTCTATTCTTCTTATTACTGACTTTTCTTCTGTACTCGAATTGGCTATTAAAACGTCAAAAACGTGGTATTTGTAAAATTGAATATATTATACTGCATTTTGTATAATATATTCAATTTGACAAATACCACGTTTTTACATGAATCGAATTTAGCGTTTAAATCGCCAGTTCGAGTACAGAAGAAAAGTCAGTAATAAGAATAGAGGAACTTCCATAAACAAAATAAGCGCGGCTGGAATAGCCATTATTTTGAATAAAACCTGTATTGATGAAGGCCTTCTTCAAGCATAGATTATTATTATCATAATTATAAAATTTATTCTTAAAATTAACCGAAATATAAACCCGGTCTTTGAAGCGGCGTTCTATAAATGCCCCTCCCCAAGAAAAAAAAAAAAAAAAAAAAAAAAAAACGATTTAACTTTCAACAATGAAGGAGCGATTTGTTGCTTCAAAGAATGCAATTTAAATTGGAATACAAAATTTAGGCCAAAGGCCAAAAGCTGGGACCTAAGACGAGGTCACTCATGGCTGAAAAAGATAATAAGAGAGACAAAAGGTTTGAAAGGTAAGATGGAAGAGAATGTGAACGGAGGTACAGCAAAACGAATGAAAGGGGTTGCAGCTAGGGGCCTGAGGTAGGCACGCTACAAAGAACGTTAAGTAATCTCTACAGTACACCGCGTGAGGTGCACTGACGGCATGGCCCCCCCCCCCCCCCCCCCCCCCCCCACCGCCCCCTACCTGTGCTCGATAAGATTAAATTCTCTGCTCCATGATAATTCAGTTATCTATGGAGGTCAACGCGAGATGGCAGGTCACGAAGATAATAAGTTACGTATCATCCAACAATTACGGAATAATTTCGTGAACAATTCTCAAGAGAATTTTAATTTACAATTATTAATACAAATAACTATGAAGAGAATTTTAATTTACATTATTAATACAAATAACTATGAAAGAATTTTAATTTTAATTTACAATTATTAATACAGATTCATACACATACACTGACAGGTGTGTATGTACGCATGAATATCCTTATTTGAAGAAGATTCCATTTTGTGTGAATGTAACACGGATATTTCACTTCCATGTTCGACTGGTGGTAATTAAATCTAGGATGAAACTCGCGTGCAGAAAACTTCCAAGTAAGGTGCTTCAAATGGCTACACTAGTCAGGGCAAGCATGGTGATATTATGCTACCTCTGTCTTGCTAGCTACCTGTCTTGAGCTTCATAGGTATGAGTAAACATACACGCTCACACAGATATATATATATATATATATATATATATATATATATATATATATATATATATATATATATATAGATATATATATATATATATATATATATATATATATATATATATATATATATATATATATATATATATATATATATATACTGCTGTGGTGGCAAACCTTATATCGTTGCCAGACGCACGATTTTGGCTAAATTTAACATTAAAAATAAAAACTACTGAAGCTAGAGGGCTGCAATTTGCTATGTTCGATGATTGGTGGGTGGGTGATCAGCATACCAATTTGCAGCCCTCTAGTCTTGGTAGTCTTTTAGATCTGAGGGCGGACAGAAACAAGTGCGGACGGACAGGCTAAGCCAACGAAATAATTTTCTTTTCGGAAAACTAAAATATATAACAGAAAAGTGACACGATAATAAAAGAAATTTAACATTATTCCAACAACAATACATCGTTTCTGGTGCCAGCCCTTAGATAATAATATAAACAAATAAGATAAGCACCAGAGAAAACCCAACACAATTGCAGTAGTAAAAATGGGGGAAAAATCAGAAGTTATTCAACAACAAACACCAGCGAGGGGAAACTAGGTCCATCTTTCCCTCCAAATTAAGGTCACGTTGGCTACGACCTCGCCCTTTATCACCGCCGCCCCCCGCCCCCATCCCTCCCCTACAGCCCCATAGTATTTGTTTACTAAACATCCAGTGTTTTGTTTACTAAGGCTGACGTAGAACTGAAAGCAACACCGTCTGAAGGGACATAGATATTTTAATATTAGAAATATCACGGAGGTGAATTATACAAATAAAATTAAATGTGTTCAGGTTTATCATACGGGAATACGTGAATACAGATCTTATATAATGTATATATAGGTATGCGTGTATACTTGGGTGGCGTGAATATTATATATATATATATTTATATATAATATATTATATATATATATATATTATATAAAATTAATATATATAATAATTTAATTATTTATATTAATATAATAAATATAATAATAAATATAATTATATAATATAATATATATATATAATATATATTATATATATAAATAATATAAATATATTAATATATGATATATATATAATATATATTATATATATATATATATAATATATATATATATATATATATATAATATATATATATATAACAAAAGGAGCCCATAAAAACACCAAATATACAGAGAAGTACTATATTTCAGAGACTGCTGTCTCTCTCTTCAGGTATATGAATACCTGAAGAGAGAGACAGCAGTCTCTGAAATATAGTACTTTTCTCTCTATATTTTGGTGTTTTTATGGGCTCCTTTTATTAGATGGTAGTCTGTTGTAACAGAATATGTTTATGTATATATACATATATATACATATACATACATATATGTGTATATATACATATGGATATATTATGCTGTATATAATTATATATAGATTATATTATACATAGGATATATATATTTTTATATATATATAAATTATAATATATTAAACATATTAAAATAAAAATTAGATATATATATATATACAATATAAGATAATATAATAGATATACACATAAATATACGAGACATCTGCAAACCTCCCCCCAGAGAAAAAGTCTATAAACACAACCGTGCAGGAGATTACAACCCACAACAACCTTGGCCCATTAGCTAATATCTCTCGGTACGAATCTGCTTGCATGCGAAGGCCAATTGATGATAATAGCAAAATAAAAATAAAAGATAAAAAAAAATTTAATCCTACTTATGAATATTTTCTGCACTTAGCGAGATTCCCTAGCAACATTCTTGTACAGCTTCGCATATCTCTGCAAAATATCCTTTTTGTACCGCTTCTCGTATCTTTATATGTCTTTTAGTTTTCTGTCTTTCTGTCTGCCCTCAGATCTGAAACCCTACTGATGCTAGAGGGCTGCAAATTGGCATGTTGATCATTTACCCTCCAATCATCGAACATACCATATCGCAGCCCTCTAGCCCCAGTAGTTTTCATTTTATTTAAGGTTAAAAGTTAGTCATAATCGTGCTTCTGGCAACGATGTACGATATGCCACCATAGGGATGCGCTTAAAGTTTCATGGGCCGCTCCTCATACAGCATTATACCGAGACCACCGGAAGATAGATCTATTTTCGGTGGCCTTGATTATATGCTGTACAGAAAACCTGATTGCGCCGAAGAAACTATGATACATTTTTTACTTATTTATTTTTTTATTGTTTCTCGTGTCTGAATATTGTTATGTTTGCAGATTCATCTTTCTTTTTTATCATTAATTCTTTATTTATTTATTATTTATTCCTTATTTCTATTTCTATTCTTTTGGTCTTTTCATTGTCTACAACACAAGGATCCCACAAAAAAACTTGTTTTTCACGTTAAATGTTAGTCTGTTTGTTTGTTTGTTTGTATGGTGTTTTTACCTTGCATGGAACCAGTGGTTATTCAGCAACAGGACCAACGGCTTTACACGTGACTTCCGAACCACGTCGAGAGTGAACTTCTATCACCAGAAATAACCATCTCTCACCCCTCAGTGGAATGCCCGAGAATCGAACACGCGGCCACCGAGGTGGCAGGCAAAGACGATACCAACCACGCCACTGAGGCGCTTTTTCACGTTATTGATAATTCTAATCTTGATCGTGATTATTTAGTAAGGGTAAATATTAATAATAATAATAATAATCACTATTATTATTATTATTATTGTTACTATTATTATTACTATTCTATGTGCTAATTATTAGCTTATCATTAATCACCGCTCATTATCAATGACGTCCAATTTTTATACAAAACTTGAGATCCAATTGTTGACATCAATTAAGCAGATAATACATTCCGCCCAATTATCGCTGCTCCCAAGGGCACTGTTGCCAGAATCTTTGTATTAGGCAAGTCAGTGTTTTATTTATTTATCTATTTATTATTCTTATTTATTCATTTATTCCTCGTACGGGGTTAGTGCCGTCGGTGTGCCTCACGCGGTACGCTGCAGGCATTACATCTTTAGCTACAACCTCTTCCGTTTCATTTTACTGTACCTCCGTTGGTATTCTCTTTCCCCCATATTACTTCCTACAGCCCTCTCCTAACAGCCGTTTCAACATTGTTGTCATCGTTGAATGACCTCAAAGGTCCCACCGCTTGATTTTTTTTAGCCTGAATTCTATATTCCAATTCCAAAGTCTTTCTATTCCGAATTCACTTGTTTCACTATAGCAGACTGACCTATGACTGAGGAGAGTAAGGTGGAGGAGAATGAGAATATGAACAGAGGTACAGTAAAGGGAATGAAAGGATTGGTGACTAGGAGCCGTGGGGACGCTGCAAGGCAGCTTAAGTATTGCTTACAGTGCACCTTACGCGCCCTCACTACGTGGGAAGTATGTATTTCAGGACCACAGAGTCAGGTCATAGGGGCCGTGGAGACGCTTCAGTATTGCGTACAGTGCTCCTCACGCCCCCACTACGGGGGTGGGGGGAGGGGCATGTATTTCAGGACCAGGGAGTCAGGCCATTGCCCTACCCCAAGAATGCCCAAGTGGCCTGAGAGGCAAAACGGCGTCTCTTGGCAATCAACCAGTGAAGTGTCCACCATAGCCAATACCGTCTTGTGTCACTGAACGCGTAGCTAGTAGAGTATATTCGTAGTTCAGATATTTATGAGGCAAACGAATAAGTTACTTAACTACTTACAAGCTACAAGAAGAAGCCTCCAAGGAGTGAAAGACACATGCAAGACCCCACATCATCAGTTTTCATTTTAATTCCTCTTTTCAAATTTTCAAAAAAAAACATTTATTTCTGAATCAGTTTTATTTTTAACAGCTCTTTAAATTTTTTTCGGTGTCTGACTATATAATTGTTTTTATTCAATTCCTCTTTTATTTTTTATTTTTCACTTTTTTATTTCTGAGAGCCAGTTTTAATTTTAACGGCTCTTTACATTTTTTTTTTCATTTCTGACTAATTGTAGTTTAATTTCAACAGCTCTTTAAATTTGTTTTCATTCTGACTAAAAATTTTAATTTTAATTGCGCTATTAATTTTGTCGTTATTTCTGACTAATTGTTTTTATTCTAACTGCTCTTTCAATTTTTTTTTGATTTCGCTCAATAAAACAAAAACTGTGTGTGTGTGTGTGTGTGTGTGTGTGTGTGTGTGTGGGAAAGGACCCAACCCTTCATTCAACCCTTTAGTAAAAAAAATAAAAAAATAAATAAAAATAGAGCTTTCCAGAACTTACACAACAAGGGAACTCAAAGAAACAAGAAACCAGTTCGAACCGAACGGAATTGGTTGGTTCTTTTGTTCCAGGACATTGTCTGGGAACCGATATCGCCGAACCGACTGGAATGGCTTTGTCCGGATATCAGGTCAGCCTGGAAAAAGAAGGGTCACTTGGGGTTGCCAAGGTAGTGTGTGTGTGTGTGTGTGTTTATATACTGTAAGCAGATAGACTGATTACATCAGGCTAGGATAATAATAATAATAATAATAATAATAATAATAATAATAATAATAATAATAATAATAATAATACCTTTCATACATCCACTGGCATCCAGAACAGTGACGTAGAGGAACCATTAATAATAATAATAATAATAATAATAATAATAATAATAATAATAATAATACCCTTCATACATACACTGGCATCAAGACCAAATGACGTAGAGGGACCAGAGAGGTCAAAATTCCCCAAAATGGGAAACGCCCTAACTTGGGCCTTCCCGTGATTGGGCGCCAGGCCAACTCTCCTAAAGGACATCTCAGGTCACTGGCCCATTCTCATTCCAAACCTCCTCCTCCTCCTCCTCCTCCTCCTGTCTCGCATAGGATAATCGTATAGGATATTCACGTAGGATATTCCTATATACTTATAGGATATTCGTCTGGGATATTCGCACAGGAATTTCTTTTAGGATATTCTTATATTTGTCTAGGATATTCGTCTGGGATATTCGCATAGGACATTCGTCTATGATATTCGCATAGGATATTCGTATGGGATATTTCCGTGGGATATTCTTATGTAACTTATTTGCATAGGATATTCGTACAGGAGGTTCGCATTGGATAGTCCTTTAGGAAATTCGTATAAGATATTCGCATAGGCTATTCGTATAGGATATTCAAGAAGATTCTCTCTCTCTCTCTCTCTCTCTCTCTCTCTCTCTCTCTCTCTCTCTCTCTCTCTCTCTCTCCTGATTATTTTCCATTCTTGGGTAACCTAATGCAAATAAACCAGTTTTAAAAAATTGAACATCAGGTCAAAAGGAGTGGTTTTACTAAATCAATCTCTCTCTCTCTCTCTCTCTCTCTCTCTCTCTCTCTCTCTCTCTCTCTCTCCTGGTAATTTTCCATTCTTGGGTAACCTAATGCAAATAAATCAAATTCTAAAAATGGAACATTAGGTCAAAAGCAGTGGTTTTACTAAACTCTCTCTCTCTCTCTCTCTCTCTCTCTCTCTCTCTCTCTCTCCTCTCTCTCTCTCTCTCTCTCCCTTGTTTTTATTCGCGAATCCCGACCTTGGAAGCACAGGCTGGGAGTACTGGCAATGAGAAAATGGCCGCTTATTTAGCCAGAGACGATTAATTCCAAGTGGCAGAATTAGCCTGACTCCAGAGGCATAATGTGGGCAGGCGCCACGAGAATTACCCCCCGCCCCCCTCCCCCCAATAAAACAGATGCCATTTGAAGCCATTTCCTTTCGTGTTGGTAATTGCAGACACACAAAAATACCAAGCAAAAAATCTGCAAAGAATTTATTTATTCAGACAAATAAGAAAGAAGCAAAACTCGTCTTAGAATCTGGTTACTTCAGACAAAAAAAAAAAAAATACTCTTCAGAGAATTGAGTACCTTCAGACACAAAACAAAACATAACAAGAAAAACTCTCCAGAGAATTGAGTAACTTCAGACACAAAGCATAGCAAGAAAAACTCTTCAGAGAATCTGGTAACTTCATACAAAAAAACCTTCATATAACTTAGTAACTTCAGACAAAAGAAAGATTCTTCAGAGAACTGAGTAACTTCAGAAAAAACGCCAGAAAAACTCTTCAGAGAATGTAGTAAGTTCAGACAAAAAAGTAAAGAAAACTCTTAAGGTAATCTGGAAACTTCAGACAAAAAAATAATTCAGAGGATCAAATAACTTCAGACAAAACTAAAAGAAAAAATCAGAAGATCTAGTATCTTTAAACACAACTAAAAAAAACAAGGAACACTTCAGAGAATTGAGTAACTCAGACAAAAAAAACATATGAGAGAAATGTGCATCTCTTAAATGCTTTGACGAAAAAAGGGACGAGACAGTTATGTGTAACTGTCAAGATCATTTAATAGTTTTTTTTCTGCTGTTGAAGGAATGCTGTACTCATTTGAGAAAGTTGTTTGAAACCAGTTGCGCATCAAAAAAGAGAATACGTACGCATGCACAAACATATAATATATGCGTAGAAGGCGGGCAATCAACCCCCCCCCTCCCCCTGTCTTAATCGTGACGTCACCGTCACGTGACTATTATCATCACTGGTCGAGAGGAAGAGAAAGACCCTCATGTATTAAGAAGAACCATCTTTAATTTGTCTCTGTTTAAAATTCATTCCAGATTTTCAGATTCAATCAAAAGAGATCTGAAGAACTTGGTGATCGTTACATTGGTGGGTTTAGATAGTTTATCTCAAATACTGGAGAGAGAGAGAGAGAGAGAGAGAGAGAGAGAGAGAGAGAGAGAGAGAGAGAGAGAGAGAGATCCGTAAAAGCATTGCTTTGGTCCTAAGGTCGCCCATTTCGTAATCTGCATTATCTGCGTTACCTTACGCAAGAAGGGAAATTATCAGGAGAGAGAGAGAGAGAGAGAGAAAGAAGGATTGATGACCTTTACGCAACGCAATGATGTGAGAGGCAAAGATGAATTATTCAAAATGCCATTCAAAAATTGCACTGATCTCTAACGTGCATCCTCGCAAGCTAGATGCAGATTGCCACAGTAGGTTTCTAGAGCAACCTTCGATTATAGGACTCTCTCTCTCTCTCTCTCTCTCTCTCTCTCTCTCTCTCTCTCTCTCTCTCTCTCTCTCTCTCTCTGATAATTTCCATGCTTGAGTGAGCTGGCGCCAATGAACCAGATTACGAAAGGGAATATCAAGATAAAAACAATGTTTTTTACGTCTCCTCTCTCTCCTCTCCTCTCTCTCTCCTGATTTTCTCCCTTCTCCCTCTCTCTCCTCTCTCACTGGCTCTCCTCCTCTCTCCCCCCTTTCTTCTCTCTCTCCTCCTCTCCTCTCTCTCCTCTCTCCTCCCTTCCTCCCTCCTTCTCTCGGCTCTCAGGCCAGAGGCATCATCCATCTGAACCCTAACTTCTGAAGCTTGTGATATTAAGTCATACAAAAATCTCTCCGTTCAATAGTTGCTATTTTTTTCATATTATTTTTCTTACGCAAGTTAGATTAGTGGCGCCGGGGAGGCAGCACGCAGAGAGAAAGAGAGAGAGAGAGAGAGAGAGAGAGAGAGAGAGAGAGAGAGAGAGATAGTTGGGGTGTGGGGGCGGGGAGTTCTTCTATAACATAAGGCTATCAGTGACAACCAGAACAAGTGTTCTGACATGGCAGGTGACGCAAGCGCGCTCGTGTCTCTCTTATCAACACCAGTTTATTCCGCCCTTCGTCTTTCTGCTTCTGAAAGGGAGAAAAATAATTCATATTGATAAGGAAGTCTGCCGCACGGAGATATTGGTCACCTCCATCTCTGCTTATTTCCTACAATCTTGCTGTCCGACCTCTCTGGCTCTTACTTAGTGTATACCTATGTGGCTTCCTCCCAGTTCCATCTTGAGATCATTATTACTCTTTTATTTACTGGATCTCTTGTTGTCCACTCATTTATTATCTGGATCTCTCACTGTCCAACCCTTTTATTTACTGGATTTCTTGCTTTACACTCATTTATTTACTGGATACCTCGCTGTCCACTCTTTTATTTACTGGATCTCTTGTTGTCTGCTCATTTATTTACTGGATCTGTCGCTGTCCACTCCTTTAATTACTGGATCTCTTGCTGTCTGCTCATTTACCTTACTGTATCTCTTGCAGCCCACTCATTTATTTACTGGATTTCTTGCTGTCCACTCATTTATTAACTGGATTTCTTGCTGTCCACTCCTTTATTTTACTGTAATTCTTGCAGTCCGATCATTTATTTACTGGATTTCTTGCTGTCCACTCTTTTATTTACTGGATCTCTTGTGTTCACTCATTTATTTAATGGATTTCTTGCAGTCCACTATTTTATTTACTGAATCTCTCGCTGTCCACTCATTTATTTACTGGATTTCTTGCTTTACACTCATTTATTTACTGGATTTCTCGCTGTCCACTCATTTATTTACGGGACCTTTCTCTGTCCGCTCATTTATTTACTGGATTTCTTGCTTTACACTCATTTATTTACAGGATTTCTCGCTGTCCACTCATTTATTTACTGGATTTTTCGCTGTCCATTCATTTATTTACTGGATTTCTCACTGTCCACTCTTTTATTTACTGGCTCTCTCGCTATCCACTCATTTATTTAATGGATCTCTCGCTGTCCACTCATTTATTTAATGGATCTCTCGCTGTCCACTCATTTATTTAATGGATCTCTTGCTGTCCAGCCACTCCAACTCCCTCTTTTCACTGTCCTAAGCGCGGAATGGCCGAAAAGTGCCACTGTGCTGGGCCAGACAGTCTAAAAATAGCAAAAACTTATCTATCAAGTAAAAATAAAAATAAAAGTGGCAGTCTTGATCCACCTTCAAGTAAGCTGTCTTTTTATGGCAACCAGAAACTAGTTGCTTGAAAAACAATTCCACAGGCCTTTTCCTCCTCCTTCTCCTCCCTTGAAAGGCCAGAGGCTCTCGCGTTACCCAGCAATAAGGCAGGCGGCCCTGGAATTTGTCTTTTTCCACCAACGCTCCCCAGTCAGTCAGGCGTTATGATTAAGACCCGCTCTCTCTCTCTTTCAATTTACGAATCAGTTCTACATGACTGAGTGAGGGACTTGGACGGCTGACTTGGCTGCATTAGTAGTACTTCCGCAGTGGTTGAGTTCGACGTCAAACTGGCCAATCTTTATTATATTGGGTAACGGTCCAGTAGAATCCTGTCTCTAGGCTTATGTTTAGCTTCCAATATAAACTGGACGTTTTTATTGCCATCATTTTAACAGACGACTGTTTCCCTATCACAGTCGAGCCCTGATTTCTTTAACCTGCCAAGCGACAAGTTTCGTTGAACAGCAGCAGCACCAATAGGCAAGGAATGTGCCTCGCTGTCGAACTCCTCAGTTCAGAGGTCCTTTCTTCCTCACACTACTGGACTGTGGAACAGCCTCCCTGAGGATGTTGTTCTTTTAGACTATAGAAAGGAATGAAAGGTGTAACAGGAGGAAATTCTCAAAGCAGTTGCACAATTAAGCAATTGTCAGCAGAGGGCTGAGGAAAGGAAGATGGAAGACTTGAGAATATAAACGGTAGCACAGTAAGGGGGTACAGCTATGGGCCGAAGGATGCAAAGAGGCAAAAGTAATGCCCAAAGTCCACCACATGAGATGCACTGACGGTGGTTTGGTCTTTCAGCCCCGTCAATACGTCATGAACCCCGTAGGGGACTAGTGTCGTCAGTGCACCTCATGCGGTGCACTGCAGGCATTACTTAAGGTTCTTTGCAGCGTGCCTTCGGGCCCTAGCTGCATCCCTTTTCCTTCCGTTTACTGTACCTCCTCTCATATTCTCTTTCTTCCATCTTACTTTCCTCAACCCTTTCCTACCCATTGATTCACAGTGCAACTGCTTTGAGGTTCTCCTCCTGTTCACCTTTCAAACTTTTTACCGTCAATTTCCGTTTCATCGCTGAATGACCTTATAGGTCCCTGTGCGTGGCCTTTGGCCTAAATTCGATATTCAATCCAATGCAACCTGAAAATTTGCTTCCGCTGTCATTATAACGGAATTTTTTCAGTTTAGAACTCATTACATAACAAAAACTGCCTTCGTCCCAATCATCAGGTCACGAAAGCTTATTCCAGTTGTGTCATCCAGTAAGGAGGAATGACCTCATCACTGCCACTTAGTAAGGAAGACTTCGCACTGGATAATCCCTGGCAACCTCAACCCTTGTTCTTTGGACCTTGGCTTAAAAGGCTACGGAAACCGACACTCGTCCTGAAAGCGGTGTTTTACAAGGGCTTAAAGGCTTCGGGTGTCCTAAAGAAAGAGGGTTGTGGGGTGGGGGGCCCCTGGTTTAGACAACCCCTCTTGTTCCCAGTGACCTCTATGCTCCACACGCTTACAGTAACGATATTTCATCGACGACATTTAAAAACTATCATTTTTCCTTTATCAAATTTGTAAATCGGTCTTTACGTTAAACTGGAATTTGGAGAATCAGTCTTTATGTTAAATTGGAATTTGGTCAATCGGTCTTTGCATTAAACCAGAATTTGGTAAATCGATCTTTATGTTAAGCCAGAACTTGGTAAATCGGTCTTTGTGTTAAACTGGAATTTGGTAAATCATTCTTCACGTTAGAATGGAATTTTGTAAGTGGGTCTTTAGGTTAAACTGGAAATTGGTAAATCGGTCTTAAGGTTAAACCAGAATTTGTTACATCGGTCTTTATGTTAAACTTGAATTTGGTACATCAGTCTTCATGTTAAACAGGAATTTGGTAAAACTGGTCTTTACATTAAACCAGAATTTGGTAAATCCTTCTTTACATTAAACTGGAATTTGGTAAATTGGCCTTCACGTTAAAATGGAATTTTGTAAATGGGTCTTTAAGTTAAACTGAAATTCGGTAAATCAGTCGTTAGGTTAAACCAGAATTTGGTAAATCGGTCTTTACATTTAACCAGAATTTGGTAAATCGGTCTTTACATTAAACCGGAATTTGGTAAATCAGTCTCCATGTTAAAATTGAATTTGGTAAATGGGTATGTACGTTAACCTGGAATTTGGTAAATCGGTCTTTACATTAAACTGGAATTTGGTAAATCGGTCTTTACATTAAACTGGAATTTGGTAAATTGGTCTTTACATTAAACTGGAATTTGGTAAATCAGTCTTTACATTAAATCGGAATTTGGTAAATCAGTCTCCAAGTTAAAATTTAATTTGGAAAATGGGTATGTACGTTAACCTGGAATTTGGTAAATCAGTTTTTGCATTAAACTGGAATTTGGTAAATCGGTCTTTACATTAAACTGGAATTTGGTAAATTGGTCTACATTAAACTGGAATTTGGTATATCGGTCTTTACATTAAACTGGAATTTGGTAAATCGTTCTTTACATTAAACTAGAATTTGGTAAATCGATCTTTACATTTAACCGGAATTTGGTAAATCGGTCTTTACATTAAACTTGAATTTGTTAAATTGGTTTCCATGTTAAATTAAATTTGGTAAATGGATATGTACGTTAACCTGGAATTTGGTAAATCGGTCTTTACATTAAACTGGAATTTGGTAAATCGGTCTTTACATTAAACTAAAATTTGGTAAATCGGTCTTTACATTAAACTGGAATTTGGTAAATCGGTCTTTACATTAAACTAGAATTTGGTAAATCGGTCTTTAAATTAAACTAGAATTTGGTAAATTGGTCTTTACATTAAACTTGAATTTGGTAAATCGGTCTTTACAATAAACTAGAATTTGGTAAATCGGTCTTTACATCAAACTGGAATTTGGTAAATCGGTCTTTACATTAAACTAGAATTCTAGAATTTGGTAAATCGGTCTTTACATCAAACTGGAATTTGGTAAATCGGTCTTTACATTTTACCGGCATTTGGTAAATCGGTCTTTAAATTAAACTAGAATTTGGTAAATCGGCCTTTACATTAAACTAGAATTTGGTAAATCGGTCTTTACATTAAACTAGAATTTGGTAAATCGGTCTTTACATTAAACTAGAATTTGGTAAATCGGTCTTTACATTAAACTGGAATATGAAATTTGAGCTGAAGTCAAAGAAGCACTGGGACCTATGATGACGTCATTCAGCTCTGAAAGATAAATCGACAGTCAATAAGGTTTGACAGGTGTTACAGGAAGGGTTCAGGAAAGTAAGATGTAAGAGAATATGAACGGAGGTCGAGTAAAAGGAATGAAAGGGGTCGCAGCTAGGGGCCGAAGGGACGCCGCAAAGAACCAAAGTATTGCTCCTCCTCTGAATGTTTAAGTACATTATTTAATTTTCGTTTCTTTTCCTTAACTATTTGGTTTTAACATTCTTAACCGGATCAAGCCAAAAATGAGAATCAGCACTAAAAGACATTTCTGCACGGCCAAACGACTGCCAAAACATGAGAAACATCACTAAAAGACCTAGAAGGCGTCTCTTTATCGCCACAACACGAAAATCGTCCAGCTGTATACAAAACATACCATAAGCGCATTATGGCCTGTCTGTGAATTCTAACGTTCTAGTGAGAGGGGGTTTTATCTCTGCCTTTTTGCTTACCCTGAGAGTAAGCCTACAAACTACTTTGTTGTTGTTGTTGTGGTGGTGGTGGTGGGTTAGGAAAGCTCTATGGAAAAGCCTAAATAGGTCTGGAAAAGGTGTTTCGCGATGAGTTAACGATACAGGAATTCTAGGATAGGATATTTATGCTTTATTTATTAGAATGAAAATGTAAAAACTAAATAATGTGCATGCTAAACAGTACAGAACAATTATTTCTAATAAAATATAGGGTATTTATTTTAATTTTCGTTGGCGAAACAACACTCTGTTTGGCCATAGATTTTACGTCTTTTAAATGTACACCGTCCTCTTTGGACGTTTGAATTTCAAGTCAGTGGCCCCTGTGGTGGGATGATTCCATATGAATACGGTTCAGGTCATGAATAATAATAATAATAATAATAATAATAATAATAATAATAATAATAAAATAATAATAATAAAATAATAATAATATAATAATAATAATAATAATAATTAATACATAAATACAATAATCTCTGAAAACACAGAAAGTATAACTCTGACTGAATATAGAACACGAGTTAGTAAGTGTCGTAGGAGGAAGTAAATACGAAAAAAAAAAAATGGATGTTTTCCAAGCCACTGCCGTACTAGAGCAAATAAAGAAAGACAAGAGACCATAAAACCCTTAATACCTCAACGGTTTTTATTTCCCTACGGAGAGCAATGGCACCATAGCAGTTTTTTTTTTTTTTTTTTTGGGGGGGAACATAAAACCTGCCTTTAACACATACACATTCCTCTCTCTCTCTCTCTCTCTTACACACATATACACACACACACAGTTTATCAATGATTTTTGCTAAGAGGCTTCTCTCTCTCTCTCTCTCTCTCTCTCTCTCTCTCTCTCTCTCTTACTAAAAATAAATTTTGAAATAATTTACCAAATAATGTGATAAAGAGAGAGAGAGAGAGAGAGAGAGAGAGAGGAGAGAGACCCCTCATACCTTTCCCTATACCGAAGTCACGTGTTAGCAACGAAGGGCACGCAGATGCCCTCCGCACTTGACGTGGGTTTGCAGGTGACGTGGGCACCATACTGGCGCCAGTCAGTCAGTCAGTCAGCCGTTTTGTTTTTGTTTTTGTTTTGTTTCAGTTTCTCTCTTCTTCTTCCTTCTTCTTCTTCTTCTTCTCCATCATAATCCTTATTCTTCTTCTTCTTCTTCTCACTCCTAGTTCTTATTCTTCTTCTTCTTATTCTCCCATTCCTACTTCTTCTTCTCCTCCCATTCCTTCTTCTTCTTCTTCTTCTTCTCCCATTCCTTCTTCTTCTTCTTCTTCTCCCATTCCTTCTTCTTCTTCTTCTTCTCCAATTCCTACTTCCTCCTCTCCTCCCATTCCAACTTTTTCTTCTTCTTCTTCTTCCATTCCCATTCCTACTTCTTCTTTCATTCCTACTCTTACTTCTTCTTCTTCTTCCTCTCCTCCCATTCCTACTTCTTCTTCTTCTTCTCCTTCCTCTTCTTCCATTCCCATTCTTACTTCTTCTTCTTTTATTCCTACTCCTACTTCTTCTTCTCCTCCCATTCCTAATACTTCTTCTTCTTCTTCTTCTCCCATTCCTACTTCTACTATTCTCTAATTTAATACTTTTTCTGCTCTCTCCCCTTCCTACTTCTTCTTCCTCTCCTCCCATTCCTACTACTTCTTCTTCTTCCATTCCCATTCCTACTTCTTCTTCTCTGTCTCTTCTTCTTCTTGCTCAATCAATTCCTTATTCTTTCTTCTTCTTCTCAACTCCTAGTTTTTAAATTCTTCTTCTTCTTATTCTCTCCCCATTCCTACTTCTTCTTCTCCTCCCATTCCTTCTTCTTCTTCTTCTTCTCCCATTCCTTCTTCTTCTTCTTCTTCTCCCTTTCCTTCTTCTTCTTCTTCTTCTTCCAATTCCTATTTCCTTCCCCTCCTCTTCCCATTTCCAAACTTCTTCTTCTTCGTTCTTCCATTCCCATTTTCCACTTCTTCCTTCTTTCATTCCTTACTCTTACTTCTTCTTCTTCCTCTCCTCCATCCCTTCCTACTTCTTCTTCTCTTCTACCTTCCTCTTCTTTCCATTCCCATTCTTACTTCTTCTTCCTTTTTATTCCTATCCTACTTCTTCTTCTCCTCCCATTCCTAATACTTCTTCTTCTTCTTCCATTCCTACTTCTACTACTCCTTCTTCGTCTTCTTCTATTCCTACTTCTACTTCTTCTATTTCTACTTTTTCTTCTTCTCCTCCCCTTCCTACTTCTTCTTCCTCTCCTCCCATTCCTACTTACTTCTTCTTCTTCCATTCCCATTCCTACATTCTTCGTTTCTTCCTTTCATTTCCTACTCCTAACTTCTTCCTTCTTCTTCTTCTTCTTCTTCTTCTTCTTCTTCTCCCATTCCTACTACTTCTTCTTTCTTCTCCCATTCCTCCTTCTACTACTCCTTCTTCGTCTTCTCGGCTCGGCCAACGCGGAACCAGAGGAATTTATTTCTGGTGATAGAAATTCAATTCTCGATACAATGTGGTTCGGATCACACAATAAGCTGTAGGTCCCGTTGCTAGGTAACCAATTGGTTCCTAGTCACGTAAAAATATCTAATCCTTCGGGCCAGCCCTAGGAGAGCTGTTAATCAGCTCAGTGGTCTGGTAAAACTAAGATATACTTAACTTTTCTTCGTCTTCTATTCCTACTTCTACTTCTCCTTCTTCTTCCATTCCTACTTCTTCTTCTTCCATTCCTACTTCTTCTCCTTCTTCTTCTATTTCTCCCGTTTATCTCGCATCTGAAAACCGGCGTCTGCATCAGAACCCAGAATATATGGGTTCCTCTCCTGTCAATCATATCTAACATTCCAGGTGACTCCACACAGCCAACATGACGATACCCTCAAGGTATTTCAATATGCACGTCAATATGACGTCATTTCTTTCAGCCTCTCAAAAGCCATCTGCAGGACGTCCCAATCACTGGTTCCTCGAGATGACATCATCCTCCTGTGGCTTTTATCCTTTGGATTCCAAGATGAGGTCATGATGTCCTTGAAGTCCTACCAGTCCTCCTGCTAAATCAAATAGGAATAAGATGACGCTGGAATTGAGTCCTTATTATGAGTCTTTTGCTTAACTGGAGACTCATATTTCAAAGAGATGGAGACAGATGAATAGAAGCACTAAAAAAGGAAAAAAAAGAGTATAATGCCGTATGAAACTCTCAGCCGCTGGCCATTAAAATTTCAGCCAGACGCACGATTATGACTGACCTTAACCTTAAATAAAATATCAATTACTGAGGAGGCTAGAGGGCTGCAATTTGGTACGCTTGATGACTGGAGAGTGGATGACGAACATACCAATTTGCAGCCCTCTAGCCTCAGCTGTTTTCAAGATCTGAGGGCGAATAGGGAAAAAGTGCGGACGGACAGACAAATAGCCATCTGAGTAGTTTTCTTAAAATCTTCCTCTGTCGAATACATACGTGCACACATACACACGCACACACACCCTATCTACTCAACACTGTAACACTGCCCGACGAGGTAGGTACTTTCACAAGATAAGTGAAATGACAGGAGAAAGTAGACGTGAAATGTTGGGGAAAGTACTGGGAAAAGGTGATGCAAATTAGCTTTGATGTTCGTGAAATTTAGGCTGCCAAGCTGAGCACAGGACCGTTTTCGGCAATTCAGCGCTTGAAACAGCGACAATAAAATTAGTTAGAGTGGTTGAACAGCGTGGTAAAGCCCCAGAACACAAGATAAATATCCCGTTTTGCTCCCGAAAGCTCACCTTTGCTCTGGAACAAAATCAACAAAATCTGGATAGACCAGTATGACAATTTCTATCCTGGTCGAAGTTGTAATCTATTGCCACTCAAAGGCAATATTATTATTATAAAATTTAATTTTGTTTTTATCTATTTAATTTGTTAATTTATGTTTTTTATATGATGACTGATCTCTCCTCTCTTTATTTCATATGACCTGTTACTTACTTCAACGAACACCATGTTTACTTGGAAGCTTGAATTACAAGTCAGTGGCCCCTGTGTTAGGTAGTCTTGTTCCATATGAATAGGGTTCGTCGTCTGAATAATAATAATAATAATAATAATAATAATAATAATAATAATAATAATAATGTTTCGCCAGTCAATATGACATTCGACTGTCCACGTCAAAACATCATCTGAAATTAATTCTGTTCCAGCCTTTTTTTTCCATTTTTTTTTTACGTGAGGTATAACCTACAACTAAAACATGACATTGAACAAACTGAATTCCATATAAATGTGCAATTTTATAAAACGTAACAATTTCGCAAACAATTCCTATTCCAGCTTACTCTTGCATGAAATGAAATTCCCAGCGAAGACGGAATCCATTCCAGCTACATTAAAAAAAATTTCTAAGTTATTCTATACAAAATGAAACCTACAAAAACAAAAGATATGCATTCTATGAAACGAAACTAAATCTAAAATCCAAAACGAACGTCAATCCACTTCCATCTCTCACAAAATACACCAGAAACTCATAGAATGTAAAATCGACATCCGACATCATTTCCACGTCAAGTTGCCACCTTCCACAGATGAAAATAAAGGCCACAAAGATGATTTTGCGGGCCGTACTATAAAATCTCCGAAACAACAGGAAGAAGAGCAGTCATCCCTCTCACATGCCGCAGGAGGAACATGACGCACTGCAACAAAATGATATCGATTTTTGGGGTCGCCACACCAGTGCAGATTTTCAAGGTCAGGCCGAGATGACCTTGAACAGTTTTCCAAATTGCCCTAAGGGAAGAGAGAGAGAGAGAGAAAGAGACTGTGGCCTCACAGCATCGTAAAAGAGCTGGTAATTAATCAGACTTTGTAAAAGAAATTATGGAGTTTTGGGAATATGTCAGAGAGAGAGAGAGAGAGAGAGAGAGAGAGAGAGAGACTATGGCCTCACAGCATCATAAAAGAGCAAAGAATCAGACTTTGCAAAATAAATTATGGAGAATTTGGTTGGTGTGTTTTATAGAGAGAGAGAGAGAGAGAGAGAGAGAGAGAGAGAGAGAGAGAGCGGGGAACTCTTAGCAAAAAACATCAAGAGGTACTGTGTGTGTGTGTGAGGTAAAGGGCAGAGAGAGAGAGAGAGAGAGAGAGAGAGAGAGAGAGAGAGAGAGACCTCTTTCCCGTCGTGGCCGTGTCCTTGAAAACGCCAACGTGAAGCCAATTTGGACGGGGCCTGGAATCAAAGGGAGGCCGGGCCGAATTCTGGAAGCTTTCCAGAAACACTGACGATGGAAGTGGACTGGGAAAGAAGGACTCGTCAGAAAGATGATGCCGTTTAGAAATTCATTTCCGTGCCTTTATTCCATTCATAAAGCTGACAGATAATTATTTTTGCGAGCTTCTGAAAGACTTCCCCTCTCTCTCTCTCTCTCTCTCTCTCTCTCTCTCTCTCTCTCTCGAAAGAGTTAATCGTACACCCCATAATTCTAAAATTACTGACCTGCAACCATCTAACAGGTTATTTTTTCCTCTCTTTCTCTTTCTCTTTCTCTCTCTCTCTCTTAAAATAATTCAAAAGTTATTGACCTACAAACCATCTAACATTTTATTTTATTATCCTCTAATTCTTCCTCCTCTCCTTTTCATTCTCTCTCTCGTCGCTCTCTCTCTCACTCTAAAAATATCTCTAAAAATAACGAAAATTAGCAACCATCTAACAGGTTACTTTTTCCTCTCTCTCTCTCTAAATAAATAAATAAATCAATAAATAAATAAACAAATAAATAATTCTAAAATTACTGAACTGCAACCTATCTACCATTTGTTATTTTATCTTTCCAAGAATTCTACAATTCTCTCTCTCTCTCTCTCTCTCTCTCTCTCTCTCTCTCTCTCTCTCTCTCTCTCTCTCTCTCTCTCAATTGTTCCGGTGTGTGACATCAGGAACACGAGACAGCTTTCACAAGGTACTATTGGAGAGAGAGAGAGAGAGAGAGAGAGAGAAGAGAGAGAGAGAGAGAGAACTGTCATTTCACTGCTATGCTCCTGAAACATTGCAAAACAAATGCAAGACGTGTGCAATTCAAAGTCTTGCGTACATCTGACAGTGGTCAAACTTGAAACGAAAAGAACGATAATAAAATGGAACGAGAGAGAGAGAGTGCGTGGAGGTAGAAGACTGACATTGGCAAAGTGATATTATTATTATTATTATTATTATTATTATTATTATTATTATTATTATTATTATTATTCAGAAGATGAACCCAATCGAAATGGAACAAGCCCAGCAAAGGGGCCACTGACTTGAAATTCAAGCTTCCAAAGAATATTACGGTGTTCATTCGAAAGAACTTACAGTGGGTAATGGGAAATACATAAAGAAGAGATCACTTACTAACAAAAAATACATTTAAAAAAACAAATAAATAAGTAGCAAAAATGTAACTAAATTATTGGAATACAAGGAGAATGGATACAAATACTCAGGAATGCGAAGGTCTGACCGCAAAAATTTCGAAATGAATAACTTGAAAGAGAAAATTCACAGAGATCACTTACTATAAAAGAATAAATAAAAAAAGCAAATAAATAAGTAGCAAAAATATAAGTAAAGTACTAAAATACAATGAGAATGGTTACCGATACTCAGGAATGACAAGATCTGAAGGTAAAAATTCCGAAACGAAAAACTTACAAAGAGAAAATAGACTTCCTGGATAATTTTAAAACATAAAATGTGGAAAGCGAATCTGAAAGCAGCTGGGGAAACTTCCGAAGAAGACTTGAGCACTTCGGGGAGATTTCAGATGAAAAATGTAGGAAGGAAAAATTTAAAAATTAAAAAAAACTTTCGGGAAATGAGGATATTAATCTGGACCGAAGAAGTGTTTTGGGGATAGGGGAGAGATGAGAGGGAGATGGAAGGCAAAAACCAACAGAATAAAAAAATAAAAATAAATGATAATACTAAGCATTACTACACAGAAGTAAAAAAAAAAGTAAAAACTTTGGCGAAATAGAGCTTCCTGTACAGCGTTTAATACTATATTAAATTCTCAGCCACAGTCCATGATACCTCTCACCCGCTGCCCATGAAACTTTCAGCCAGCCACGGCCCGATGGTGGCCTATGTTATTGGCACCTGTAGCTGTGCCAGACGCAAGATCATGGCTAACTTTAACCTTGAATCAAATAATAACTAGTGATTCTAGAGGGCTGCAATTTGGCATGTTTGATGACTGGAGGGTGGATGATCAACATGCCAATTTGCAGCCCTCTAGAATCAGTAGTTTTTAAGCTCCCAGGGCGGACAGAGAAAAAAGTGCGGACGGACGGACAAATAGCCACCTCAGTAGTCTTCCTTTACAGAAAACTAAAATGAAAACTTACAACAGAAATAATCATGAGTAAAAAGGAACTGGTAGACAAACCGTATTTTCCAAAATCAATTAATCTTTTACAGAAAACTCAGATGAAAACTTACAACAGAAATAAATCAATGAATCTTTTACAGAAAATTCAAATGAAATCTTACAACAGAAATAAATCAATGAATCTTTTACAGAAAACTAAAATGAAAACTTACAACAGAAATAATCATTAGTAAAAAGGTTGACGAACGTATTTTACAAAATCAATGAATCTTTTACAGAAAACTCAAATAAAAAGGACAACAAAAATAATCATTAGGAAAAAGGAACTGGTAGACGACCGTATTTTCCAAAATCAATGAATCTTCTACAGAAAACTCAAATGAAAACTTTCAACAGAAATAAATCAATGAATATTTTACACAAAACCAAAATTAAAACTTACAACAGAAACAATTATTAGGAGAAAGGAACTAGTAGACAAACCGTATTTTCCAAAATCAATGAATCTTTATGAACTGGAAAGCCTTGTCATGGTCCCTCTTCTCCAAGTCTGTCCTTGGCTAATTAGCATTATTTTGACTTGATAATGACTCATTCTGATTTTTACACAGTCCTTGGCCAATTACCATTAGTTTTACTTTATAATGGGTTACTCTAATTACTAGTTAGTAATGATTGCATTACATTCATATCTTTTAATGTAATGCCAGAGCTCAAGGTTAGGATATCACTGTGTCTTATTTTGTTTAGACATTAATGCAGTGGTTTCCAATAGCCAGGATTCTGTACACGACTGTCAAGGGTTTGAGCAAGAAATAGTGAAACGTATATTCATTAAAGATGATGGTTTGTCTCAATGGCCGAAATTTCTTAGTTGTGTATATATACATATATATATATATATATATATATATATATATATATATATATATATATATATATATCCTGCTGTTAAATCAGGATACGCCTAAAGTATAAAAAGCTTTAAACCAGAGATTTTTAATGGGCCTTTTATACTTGATATATATATATATATATATATATATATATATATATATATATATATATATATATATATGTATATATAATATTATATATATATATATATATATATATATATATATATATATATATATATACAAGGTGTGTCCATAAAGTCCCAGTACCATTACATGTATCTATTTGGCCTATTGCAATGGTACTGGGACTTTATGAACACCCTGTATACACACATATATAAGTGTATATATATATATATATATATATATATATATATATATATATATATATATATAAGCATATATAATACATATAGACAAAATATACAAATTATAGAGGCTAAATCGCCAAAGAAAAACAAAGATATGAAAATCGAGAAGTTAACAATACAAACTTCAATTCTCCCATATACGGTTAAAGTGACATTGTAAAGGGCGGAGAGGGGGAGGGGAGGGGGGGGGGGCGAAGACGCAGTAGCATATATGCGAGCTCCAATGAAGCGAAAGTAAAAGTTAAATAAAACACATGACGGACGAAACCAGTCACCTGCTGCATGACAGATGGACGCGTCATGCATATGAAATAAACCATAGGTTAGACTCTCTCCTCTCTCTCTCTCTCTCTCAAGGCGCCTTTGAAGACAGCGCGTATTCCACGAGGAAACAAAAATTGCAAATAATCAACTTAATAAAAAATATAGGATGATAAAACAGGACCGCACTTTATATGCAAAGTGTATATAGATAAGGCATATAACAAAGTCTATAAAAACTCTATAAAACAAAGTATACACAGATAAGACATGAAGTAAATTGTATATAGAAAAGACATAAAACAAAGTCTATAAAAACAAACGTGTGTATATATAAAAGACAAAATAAAATGTATATTAATAGGACATATAACAAAGTCTATAAAAACTCTATTAAAACAAAGTATATATAGATAAGACATGAAGCAAAGTGTGTGTGTATATATCTATATTATATGAATATTATATATTATATAATATATATCATTATATATATATATATAACAAATTCTATAAAAACAAAGTGTATGTAGATAAGACATATAACAAAGTCTATAAAAACAAAGTGTATATAGATGAGACATATAACAAAGTCTATAAAACCAACGTGTATATAGATAAGACAGAGCAAAGTATATAAAAGTTTATATAGATAAGACATAAAACACAAAGTGTATATAGAAGAGACACAAAGCAAAGTGTATAAAAACAAAGAGTATACAGATAAGACATAAAGCCAAGTGCATACGATGCATGATCCGACCTCCAGCTTACTCGGAGCTCGTGCTAAAATCTACGGTCAAAAAGAACGTTGTTTCACTAATGGAAATTAAAATGAATACACTATATTCTAAATTAATTAATTGTTCTGTACTGTTGAACATGCACGTTATTTATTTTTATACATTTTCATTCTAATAAATCATCATCAATATCCTATCCTCAAATTCCTGTATCTTTAACTCAACGCGAAACACCTTTTTCAGACCATTTTAGGCTCTTCCATAGACCTTTCCTACCCCCACCATCAAGAACAACAACAACGAAGTAGTGTGAAGACTTACTTCCCGAGTAAGCAATAAGACACGAAGCCAAGTGGGTATAAAGAAGGGCACAAGGCATCAATTACTTGTGCCCTCCGACCTAAGACGACCTTCGGAAATTTACGCATTTCAGTCTGAGACGAATTAACGGCGAAGTCAATGGTTTCAAATGACGTCTTGATTTTAAACGAATAATCAGTATTAATACCGACATCAATACTGACGTCACTGCTTGCGTTGTTGTTATTGTTATTTATTCGAAAAGGGTGCTCGTTCATGGCCGGGGGATTAAATAAACAAATTCGTATGCCGTTCGAGAAGGTGTACGCATGACAATGAGGCTTCGTTTGTTATGGTTTATACAGTGACCTTACCCAATGTTTTTTCATTCCCTTTATTTCGTGGACTAATATGAAATGGGTATTGTATGTACTGCAGAGAGAGAGAATAACAGTGGGATTCAATATTATTATTGCTTATATACATTGATGTTACAGTGCTTTTATTGTTCTTTTTATTTTGTGAACTAATATAAAGAGGTTATTATATAAATTGGAGAGAGAGAGAGAGAGAGAGAGAGAGAGAGAGAGAGAGAGAGAGAGAGAGGGCCAAAAAGTGCAGTCGAAACAGCTAATAGAGAGGGAAAAGAAGCGGTAGTATATTATTACTATAAGCATTTGCAGTAGCAGAATACCGAACACGCCTCTGAAACGGCTCCCCCACAAAAACAAACGGACCGGCGAGCATTGTCCGTTGCATACCAATGTGGGAACTGAGAGAAACATCTCCGAGAAATACTGGTGTCGTATCGTATAATATATACGTTATAGACAAGAACACTCCCTCCTTTCTTGAACTCTTCTTCTTCTTCTTCTTCTTCTTCTTCTTCTCTTCTTCTTCTTCTTCTTCAATTTCGTCCAAGGCCACATATTTCCCTCATGGCCACACTAAGTCTTTTGCGGATACGAGTCTTCGGCGCGATAAATGAGATTCGGTCTTTATTATTATTTTTTTTTTCGACAAGGCCGTTGGGTGCGTTCAATTCGCCTGTATATGATGCTGACTTCGATCGTCTTTTCATACCCTCTATTATTATTATTATTATTATTATTATTATTATTATTATTATTATTATTATTATCATAGAATCTTCTCAATTCTTCTTACTATATTTTTATCATCAGCATAAGAAGAATTGAGAAGATTCTATATATAGTATGTATATATATATATATATATATATATATATATATATATATATATATATATATATATAATAATATATATATATATATATATATATATATATATATATATATATATATATATATATAAATTAAATTGCCGTTGAAGCTCCTACAATATTCAATGCTTCTGCCGTCAGATAAGGTTTCCTCCTTAATAATAACTATTTTTATTATTATTATTATTATTATTATTATTATTATTATTATTATTATTATTATTATTATTATTATAATTATTATTATTACTATTATTTGGGAAAAACTCTCTATCACGTGAGTATATATAATGTTCTAAGGGGTCCACAATAGAAAAAATGTTGCGAATTCGTGTATAATTTAAAAAATTATACACGAACTCGCAACATTTTTTATTATTGTGGACCTCTTACAACATTATTATTATCATTATATTATTATTCAGTAGATGAAACCTATTCATATGAAACAAACCCACCATAGGCCACTGACTAAGAATTCAAGATTCCAAAGAATATTGTGGCGTTTATTAAGAAGAAGTAAGAGGAAGTAAATAAGAATACAGAAAGTGGAGATAACTCATTAAAAAAAATTTCAAATCAGATAAAAATGTATTAAAATGCAATGGACACTTTGGCGGGTTTGTTGCAAATAATAAGGTTCATCTTAATAATAATAATAATAATAATAATAATAATAATAATAATAATAATAATAATAATAATAATAATAACAATAATAATAATAATAATAATAATAATAATAATAATAATAATAATAATAATAATAATAATAATAATAATAATAATAATAATAATAATAATAATAATAATAATAATAATAATAATAATAACAATAATAATAATAATAATAATAATAATAATAATAATAATAATAATAATAATAATAATAATAACAATAATAATAATAATAATAATAATAATAATAATACGGGCAATTAACATTTCTTTTGTATTACTACCTAACATTATTTCATAGTAGTCTTTGCAAGTAACCTTTTTAACCTTTCAATTTCTCAGTATTTTAGTAAGTTGAAATAATTATTGTTTTTGCGTAGCGTAACGCATTTTCCGTTTGAACTCGGATATAAATCTCTAAATAACTTGGTTGGACATCATTATGAAAACTTTAGTACCTGGTAATAATTTCTACCAATGAATCTAAGATAAAAACGGCTTTGTAAGCACTTGTACCTTAGAAGTATAATTATAAATTATCAATAATGTATAACAAGTAAAAAAAAGGAAAGAAGCTCCTTCGGCGCAATCGAGTTTTCTGTACAACGTTTAATCCTGAATGAAACTCTCACCCAAGGCCCATGAAATTCTCAGCCGCGGTTCATGAACCTTTCACCCACAGCCTGGTGGTGACCGGTGTTGTTAGTACCTCCACTAAATAGGCCACCCGCACGATTGTGGTTAACATTAACCTTAAATCAAATAGAGACTACAGAGTTTAGAGGGTAGCAATTTAGTACGATTGATGATTGGAGGGTGGATGATCAACATACCAATTTGCAGCCCTCTAGCCTCAGCAGTTTTGAAGATCTGAGGGCGGACAGATAAAGTGCGGACGGATAGACAAATAGCCACCTCAGCAGTTTTCTCTTACGGAAGACTAAACGTTAAACTCTCAAATTAGTATTCCTGAACACAGTGTATTGCATACTGAATACTTAAAATGCTAAAATAATTAAGTGATATCTGACGCCAATCCGTGACGTCAGCAACTTGTGAGTGACGTCATAATAACAATATTCAAAACACGATTATACAGACCAATTCAGTAGTAATAACGAGACTCCATATAAAGGGAGACATGGCGTGACTGGTATTACCAAACAGGTAGGAGGTGACCGGGTATCATTACAGGAGTCCTTTAACGAAAGTGTAAACAAATGAAATCAAGAAATAATATATATATTATATATATATATATATATATATTATATATATATATATATAACATATATTATATATATATATATTGTATATATATATATATATATATATTATAGATATGAATAATTATCACATCACCGTGATTCATATACTCAATTATTCTTGCGACAAATGTCCTTTAATATCTAAATCGCTCTACCTCGGAAATAATATATTTCCCTATATGAAAATATTAATTCCGAGGTAGAGCGAATTAGGTACTAGACATTTGTAGTTCGAATAATATATAATATAGATATATAATATATATATATATATATATATATACTATATATATATATATTATTTAACGACTGTACGTCGTTTAAAAATACCCAAACGTCCTCTGTAAAATTGTTCATAGCCTAGTTTGGGCAGCTGGTCTGCATCACTGTATTTTACCTATATTGTGTCAGTTTTACTCTTTCTTTGTATAGGTAGGTGTTTCTGAAATTTTAGTGAAGTCCTGTACTTTTAATATGTCTGACTTGGAGGTTCTGTTCAATTTTTAACTTTTAACTTTTAACTTTAACTTTTTTCCTTTTAACTTTTACTGTAATTGAGAGCTGTTGCACATGACATTTTTTAATATAAATCTAAATTAGATCATATTACAGTCGTAAACTATATATATTTTTTGCCTTGAAAATGCGACCTTGGAATTCGTCGCGAAACGTCGGCATTAATAAACTGTTGAATGAAAAGATTGAGGATGCCTTTCCCTACTACTTCCTTCGGAATATATCTTCTTTGAGCTCCAGCTCCGGCCCTATGTCCCTATGTATATATATATATATATATATATATATATATATATATAGTATATATATTATATATATATATTCATATTAAAGTCAATATACATACATATATATAAATATTATGTAGTATATACATATATATATGCATATGCATATATATATATATATATATATATATATATATATATATTTACATACATACATAAACACACACACCACACATATATATGCAAACGTCCTCAAACTGAAACCGCAGCTATGTTGTTAAACCATCTTAAACTCCTCAAATCTAAGCAAAAATAAAAACAAGAGCTCTGCATCTGGCAACAACGCTACGAAAACAGCTGACTTCCTTTCTGCCCAATCTGTCTTAAAGAACAAATGAACCAAGTTACCAATTTCGTTCAAATTATAAATCAAATGACCAAGAATTTTATTTTTACGACCTTGATATACAGGATAAAGCGACAAGTATATCTTTGATTAATATATTTAATATATTCTAATATATTTAATATATTTTGATATATATTCTGCAGTTTCGTATGAGCAGTCGAAGAACCGGTTTTAAATTAACTGCAACCCATTGAATTTTAAATTTAATTGGGGCAATTACATTAATTGTCCGACTGGCAATTTCTGCTTTTTATTGCTTGAATTAATAGCCCTTTGTTAATGTACCTCGGCTCTCTCTCTCTCTCTCTCTCTCTCTCTCTCTCTCTCTCTCTCTCTCTCTCTCTCTCTCTTGACAGCAGTTTTAGTCAAGCAGTTTTAGTCAACCAATCAATGTCTCTCTCTCTCTCTCTTTAGCCTTTATTTATATATTCAGTTATACATACATACACACATATACATATATGTACATATATAACCATAAACCTCTCTCTCTCTCTCTCTCTCTCTCTCTCTCTCTCTCTCTCTCTCTCTCTCTCTCTCTCTCTCTCTCAGAAAATTTCTAATAGGACTAATTACGCTCGATACAGATTCGGTCTGTCTAATTAGCTGACTAATTCTGAATTTCAACTAGGAGGTTTATTATTAAAAGTACACACTACAGGCACTGTAGCACACTACAGACACTGTAGTATATTACAGAACATACTATCGGCACTGTAGCACACTACGTTATATGCTACAGACACTGTAACATACTACAGTATATATACCACCAACACTGAAACACACTACAGTATATTCTACAGATAATGTAGCCCGTGCGATATACACAACAAACACTTTAGCCCATTACAATATACACTACAGACACTGTAGCCAACTACAATATGTATGACAGACACAGTAGCATGTTACAATATATATTATATATGTGGCGAATGACATATTGTTCAGGAGAGTATTTATGCAAATGGAAGAGGAATTGTTATACTAATAAATAACAATAAGTACAACAATGCCGCTATGTTCTTCTTTTTGCGTTATATTCCTGTTATTCTTATTCTTATAGCCCTGATCTTGTAATCATGTTCTTCATAATTATGGATCAAAATTATAATGTTTTTATTTTTACCAGTAACAATAGAAATGTTATGCATATAAATTACCACACACACACACACAGAGAGAGAGAGAGAGAGAGAGAGAGAGAGAGAGAGAGAGAGAGAGAGAGTTACGAGGATTAGGATGTCTCAAAAGACTTGCTAGTCCATCCGACGAGACATAGTGTGCTCACTTATCTCCAGGAGCAGGTTTTACTGCTCATTCACAGTCTCCTAATGAGAGAGAGAGAGAGAGAGAGAGAAGAGGAGAGAGAGAGAGAGGAGAGAGATGAGTAAGGAGAGGAAAGAAGGAGAAGAGAGAGATTACACCAATGACACATATAAAATATAATATATATATATATATACTATATATACATATATATAATATATGTGTGTGTGTGTGTGTGTGCTGTGTGTGTCTGTATGTAAAACAAATAGAAAGTAAAATTCCTCAAACGAATTTGTAAATTAAACTTGTAAACCCGGAGACGAGACACATTATTCACACCCACCCAACAGAATTTTTAAAAATTATAAAAATTTATTAAAAGAGAGACAAAAAAATAAAATAAAATAAAAAAATGTAAAAATTCGCTCCGCCGAAAATCAAACGAATTCGCCCTGTCCCCAGTCAGTCGCCTGGCGTCTGCCCTCCATAATTCACCTGAAGGTGAATTCATCGGGTCGCCCAAGAACGAGAAGAAGAAGAATGTGCCCCTCCCCCCCAAAAAAAAAAATAGAATACCCCGACAATAATTCGTTCAAGCTCGCTCTCTGTGGGCTACCAATGAATGACCCAGTCGCCAACATACCATCCCTCCTGACCCGGGTGACTTCAATCCATGGTGCCAACACTATTTTGGCGACACCTGCAATGGCGCAAGGCTGCGAGGAGAAGACGAAGGTTGGAAAGGGGGAGAGAGAGAGAGAGCTTTGTAATGGGAAATATTTAATCGTTCACTTTTTAGTATTTGTGATATACACATTCGAAGATTTTATATATATAATATATATATATATATTATTTTAATATATATATATATTATGATATATATATATATATATATATATATATATATATAAAGAGAGAGAGAGAGAGAGAGAGAGAGAGAGAGAGAGAGATGCAATGCAAAAAACTCAATCGTTTACTTTTCAGTAATTGAGAGAGAGAGAAAGTGGGGTGTGGGGGGTGGTTGTCTATCTGACTGCCTGGGATCGTACGCCAAAGTATATACAACAGAGATGTCCAGGCTCATTTAGCTCGTCTCCAAATGTATGTATGTGGCATTAGTTTGAGGGTCGACGTCACTGGCAACAGTGGAGAGAGAGAGTTGCCAGAAGTGCATAGATGAAAAAATTGACAGTATTGCAAGTATCTCATTTGACCCTTAACTGAATACGTACACGAGAAAAAGTCCAATTTAGATCGAATGCGAACATACAGGAACTCTCTCTCTCTCTCTCTCTCTCTCAATCTTAAGAATCTAATCCCCACTGGAGAATTGGCAAAACACGGTGACAGCGACAAGGCGCCGATTCTCAAGTTATCCGTCAGGGCTAAATCACTTTCGGCGAGTTTGTTTAACAGACTTCAAAAGACGTGAATTAGCGGAATCCATCTCCTTCGGCACCGTCGGTCCATCAAAGGGAAGGCGGAGGAATGGAATAAATATAGAGAATTCAGGCCAAAGTGCTAATAAGCCCAGGGGTCCTAGTACTACGGTGAGGTAGTTCAGAGCTGGGAGGTTGAAATTTGAGGGGAAAAATAAATAAAAAAGGTTCTTTGGTAGAACAGGAGGAAACTGTGGATAAAAACGTTTGAAAGGTTTAGCAGGAGGGAAAAAATAAGTTTCCTAGGTGTAACAGAAGGAAACTAATAAGTTTCCTAGGTTTAACAGGAGGAAACTAATAAGTTTCCTAGGTGTAACAGGAGGAAAAAAAATAAAGTTTCCTAGGTGTAATAGGAGGAAAAAATAAAGTTTCCTATGTGTAATAGGAGGAGAAAAAATAGTTTATTCCTAGGTGTAATAGAGAAAAAAAAAGAAAAAAAATAGGTTTCCTAGGTGTAATATGGAGAAAAAACAAAAAAAAAGTTTCTTAGGTGTAATGGAGGAATAGTTCCTAGGAGGTAAAACCAGATTTAGGAGGAAAAATAAAGTTGCTAGATATAGGAGGAAAAATAAAGTTTCCTATGTGTAATAGGAGGAAAAAATAGTTTCCTAGGTGTAATAGGAGGAAAAAATAAAGTTTCCTAGGTGCAATAAGAGAAAAAATAAAGTTTCCTAGTTGTAATAGGAGGAAAAAAATTAAAGTTTTACTAGATGTAATAGGAGGAAAAAATAAAGTTTCATAGTGTAAATAGGAGAATAAAGTTTCCTAGGTCAATAGGAGAAAAAATAAGTTTCCTAGTAATAGGAAGGAAAAAAATAAAGTTTCCTAGGTTTAATAGAAGAAAAAATAAAGTTTCCTAGGTGTAATAGGAAAGAGTTAAAGTTTCCCTAGGTGTAATAGGAGGAAAAAAAATAAAGTTTCCTAGTAATATTTCCTTTCCTAGTGTAAAAAAAAATAGTGTAATAAGAGGAAAAAAAAAATAGATTCCTAGGTGTAAAACCTAGGAGGAAAAAAATAAAGTTTCCTAGGTGCAAGGAAATAGGTGGAAAAAATAAAGTTTCCTTGTTGTAATAGGAGGAAAAAAAATAAAGTTTCCTAGAGTAATAGAAGAAAAAAATAAAGTTTTCCTCCAAGTGTGGAAACCTAGTGGAAAAAATAAAGTTTCCTAGTGTAAATCCGGAGGAAAAAACCGGAAAAAAAATAGAAAAAAAAAAGTTTCCCTAGAAAAATGTAATAGGATGGAAAACCAAAAAAATAGTTTCCAAGGTGTAATAACCGTAGGAAAAAAACCTAGTTTCCTAGAGGTGGTAATAGGAGGAAAAAAAAAAAAGTTTCCTAGGTGTAAACCATGGAAACCAAAGGAAAAAATAAAGTTTCCTAGGTGTATAGAATGGAAAAAATAAAGTTTCCTAAGTGTAATAGGAGGAAAAAATAAAGTTTCCTAAGTGTAATAGAAAAAAATGCCAAAAAATAAAGTTTCCTATGTAAAATAAAAAATAGGAAATGAAACAAAAAAAATAAAGTTTCCTAATGTAATAGGAGGAAAAAAATAAAGTTTCCTAAGTGGTAATAGTAGGAAAAACCAAAGTTTCCTTTTCTTTCCTAAGGTGTAATAGAGGAAACCATCAAAGTTTCCTAGGTGTAATAGAGAAAAAAAATTTAGTTGTTTTCCTAGGTGTAATAGAGGAAAAAATAAAAGTTTCCTAGATGTAAAAATAGGAGGAAAAAAAAATAAAGTTTCCTAGGTGTAATAGGAGGAAAAAAATAGGTAAAAATTTCCTAAAGGTGTAAATAGGAGGAAACCAAAAATAAAGTTTCCTAGGTGTAATAGGAAGGAAAAAAAAACGTTTCCCTTCTGTAATAGGACGGAAAAAAATAAAGTTTCCTAGGTGTAATAGGAAAAAAAAGGAAAAAAAAAGTTTTTCCCCCTAAGTGTAATAGGAGGGGAAAAAAAAAAATAAAGTTTCTAAGGTGTAATAAGATTGGAAAAAATAAAGTTTTTTTCCTAGTGTAAAAAAAAAAAAAAAAAAAAATAGGGGGTAAAAAAATAAAGTTTCCTAGGTGGTAAATAGAAAGGGAAAGAGAAATAGGGTCTTAGGTTTAATAGGAAGGGAAAAAAAATAAAGTTTCCTAAGTGGGGTAATAGGAAAAAAAAAATAAGGAAAAAAAATAGGTTTTCCCTAAAGGTTAAATTAGGAGAAAAAAAATTGAAAACAATAAAGTTCCTAGGTGTAATAGAGAAATAAAAAAATAAAGTTTTTTCCTAAGTGTGGTAATAAGGTAGGGAATAGAAAAAAAAAGGTTTAAAAAAAATAGTGCTTAATAGGAGAAAAAAACAGTTTTTTCCTTAGGTGTAAATAATGGAGGAAAAAATAAAGTTTTCCTTACTAGGTGTTACTAGGAGAAAAAAAAAATAAGTTTTTTCCTAGGTGTAATAGAAGAAAAAATAAAGTTTCCTCAAGATGTAATAGGAAGGAAAAAAAATAAAAGTCCTCCAGGTGTAATAGGAGGAAAAAATAAAGTTTCCTAGTGTAATAGGAGGAAAAAAAATATTTCAGTTTCCCCTAGGGTGGTTGTAAAAAAGGAGGTGTTTTCCCCTATGTAATAAGGAAAGGAAAAAAATAAAGTTTTCCTAGGGTAAATAGGAAGGAAAAAAAAATAAAAGGTTTGTTCCTAAAGGTGCCAAAAAATAAGTTTTGGGAAAAACAAAAAATAAAGGTTTTCCTAAGTGTAAAATAGGAAGGAAAAAATAAAGTTTTCCCCCTAAGGTTGTAATAGAAAGAAAAAAAAATTAAAGTTTCCCCTAAGTGGTAATAGGAGGAAAAAAAATAAAAAAAAAGTTTCTAAGGGTTTATTTAAAGGAAACAAAAAAAAAAAAAAAGTTAGGGTTTTATTAAAAAATTGTTCCATGTGAAAAACCAGGGAAAAAAAAATAGGTTTCCCTTAGTTTTAATAAGGAGAAAAAAAATAAGTTTTTTCCTAGGGGTTAATAGGAGGAAAAAAATAAAAAAAAAGTTTCCTAGGTTGGGTAAATAGGAGGAAAAAAAATAAAGTTTTCCCTAGGGTGGTAATAGGAGGAAAAAAATAAAGTTTATTGCCTAGGAGTAATGAAGAAAACAAAATAAAGTTTCCGAAGTGTCAATAGGGAGGAAAAAAATAAAGTTTTCCGCTAGGTGTAATAGGAGAAAAAAAAAGTTTCCTAGATTGTAATAGGCAGGAACCAAAAAGCATAGTTTTCCAAGGTGTAAATAAGAGGAAAAAAAATAGTTTCCTAGGTGTAATAGGAGGAAAAAAATAAAAGTTTCCCTATGTGTAAGTAGAAGGAAAAAATAAAGTTTTCCTAGTGTAATGATCTACGAGGATGAACAAATAAGTTTCCTAAGTGTACTAAATGAAAAAATAAGTTTCCTAGGTGTAATAGGAAAACAAAAGTTGCTTAGGTGTAATAGGAAGGAAAAAATAAAGTTTTTCCGTAGATGTTATAGGAGGAAAAAACTAAAGTTTTCCTAGTGTAATCGAAGAAAAAAAATACAGTTTTCTAAGTGTCTCGAGGAAAACAATAAAGTTTCCTAGGTGTAATAGGAGAAAAACACATGTTTCCCTAGATGTAATAGGAGAAAAAAATACGTTTCTCTAGGTGTAATAGGAGGAAAAAAATAAAGTTTCCAAGGTGCAATAGGTGGGAAAAAATAAAGTTTTCCTAGTTGTAATAGGAGGAAACCAAAAATTAAAGTTTCCCAAGGTGTAATAGAAGAAACCAAAAAATAAAGTTTCCTAAGTGGGTAAGAAGGAAGGAAAAAAATAAAGGTTGCCTGGTGTAAAGGAGAAAAAAAAGTTTCCGGTGGAAAAAATAAAGTTCCTAGTTGGTAATAGGAAGAAAAAAAATAAAGTTTTCCAAGGTGTAATAATAAAGGAAAAAATAAAGTTTCCTAGTGTAAAAAAAATTAGGATGAAAAAAATAGGTTTCCTAGGTGTTAATAGGAGAAAGTTTCCTAGAAAAAATGTAATGGAATGGAAAAAATAGGTTTCCAATTGTGAATAAGAGGAAAAAAATAAAGTTTCCTAGGTGTAATAGGAAGGAAAAAATAAAGTTTCCTAGGTGTAATAGGAGGAAAAAAATTTAAAAAAAGTTTCCTAGGATGTAATAGGGAGAAAAATAAGTTTCAATGGTGTAATAGGAGAAAAAAAAATTTTCCTAGGTGGTAATAGGAAGGAAAAAAAAATAAAAAAAGTTTCCTAAGGTGTCCAATAGGAGTAAAAAATAGTTTCCTAGTGTAATAGAATGAAAAAATTAAAGTTTCCTAAGTGTATAGAATGAAAAAATAAAGTTTCCTAAAGTGTAATTAGAATGCAAAAATAAGTTTCTAAGTGTAATAGAAATGAAAATAAAGTTTCCTAAGTGTAATAGGAGGAAAAAAATAAAGTTTCCTAGGTGTAATAGAAGGAAAAAATAAAGTTTCCTAGGTGTAATAGGAGGAAAAAATAAAGTTTCCTAAGTGTAATAGAAGGAAAAAAATAAAGTTTCCTAGGTGTAATAGAAGGAAAAAATAAAGTTTCCTAAGTGTAATAGGAGGAAAAAATAAAGTTTACTTAAGTGTAATGAGGAGGCAAAAAATAAAGTTTCCAGTGTAATAGGAGAACAAAAAGTTCTTTATGTGTAATAGGAGGAAAAAATAAAGTTTCCTAAGTGTAATAGGAGGAAAAAATAAAGTTTCCTAAGTGTAATAGAAGGAAAAAATAAAGTTTCCTAAGTGTAATAGAAGGAAAAAATAAAGTTTCCTAAGTGTAATAGGAGGAAAAAAAAAAGTTTCCTAGGTGTAATAGGAGAAAAAAAAGTTTCCTAGGTGTAATAGGAGGAAAAAATAAAGTTTCCTAGGTGTAATAGGAGAAAAAAAATAGTTTCCTAGGTGTAATAGGAGAAAAAAAATAGTTCCCTAGGTGGTAATAGGAGGAAAAAAAAAGTTTTCCAGATGTAAATAGATGCAAAAATAAGTTTCCTAGGTGTAATAGGAGAAAAAATATAGTTTCCTAGGTGTAATAGGAGGAAAAAATAAAGTTTCCTAGATGTAATAGGAGGAAAAAATAAAGTTTCCTAGGTGTAATAGGAGGAAAAAATAAAGTTTCCTAGGTGTAATAGGAGGAAAAAATAAAGTTTCCTAGATGTAATAGGAGGAAAAAATAAAGTTTCCTAGGTGTAATAAGAGAAAAAATAAAGTTTCCTAGGTGTAAATAGGAGTGAAACAGATAGTTTTCCTAGGTGTAATAGGAGGAAAAAATAAAGTTTCCTAAGTGTAATAGAAGGAAAAAATAAAGTTTCCTAGGTGTAATAGAAGGAAAAAATAAAGTTTCCTAGTGTAATAGATGAAAAAATAAGTTTCCTAGGGTAATAGGAGGACAAAAATAAGTGTTCCTAGGTGTAAAGGAGATAAAAAAAGTTTCTTATGTGTACTAGGAGGAAAAAATAAAGTTTTCCTAGGTGTAATAAGAAAAAAAATAGTGTTTCCTATGTGCTATAGAGAAAAAAATTGTTTCCTAGGTGTAATAGGAGGAAAAAATAAAGTTTCCTAGATGTAATAGGAGGAAAAAAATAAAGTTTCCTAGGTGTAATAGGAGAAAAAAATTAGTTTCCTAGGTGTAATAGGAGGAAAAAATAAAGTTTTTCCTTATATTATTAGGAGGAAAAAAAATAAAAAAAAAAAATTAAAGTTTCCTAGATGTAATAGAGAAAAAAATACAGTTTCCTAGTTGCATAGGAGTAAAAATAAAGTTTCGCTAGATTGTAATTGAGGACTTAAAATAGTTTCCTAATGTAAGAGGAGGAAAAAAATAAGTTTTCTAGGTGTAATAGGAGGAAAAAATAGTTTTCCTAGGTGTATAGGAGGAAAAAAATAAGTTCCTAGGTGTAATACGGAAAAAAATAAGTTTCCTAGGTGTAATAAGAGGCAAAAATAAATTTGTTTAGTTTCCTATGTAATAAGAGGAAAAATAAAGTTTCCTAGGTGTAATAAGAGAAAAAATAGTTTCCTAGGTGTAATAGGAGGAAAAAATAAAGTTTCCTAGATGTAATAGGAGGAAAAAAATAAAGTTTCCTAGGTGCAATAGGAGGAAAAAATAAAGTTTCCTAGGTGTAATAGGAGGAAAAATAAAGTTTCCTAGGTGTAATAAGAGAAAAAATAACAGTTTTCCTAGGTGTTAATAAGAAGAAAAATAAGTTTCCTAGGTGTAATAGGAGGAAAAAATAAAGTTTCCTAGGTGTAATAAGAGAAAAAATAAAGTTTCCTAGGTGTAATAAGAGAAAAAATAAAGTTTCCTAGGTGTAATAAGAGAAAAAATAAAGTTTCCAAGGTGTAATAGGAGGAAAAAATAAAGTTTCCTAGATGTAATAAGAGAAAAAATAAAGTTTCCTAGGTGTAATAAGAGAAAAAATAAAGTTTCCTAGTTAATAATGATAAAAAATAACGTTTTCCAAGGTGTAATCGGATGAAAAATAAAGTTTCCTAGGTGTAATAAGAGAAAAAATAAAGTTTCCTAGGTGTAATAAGAGAAAAAATAAAGTTTCCTGGTGGTAATAAGGAAAAAAATAAAAGTTTCCTAGGTTGTAAATAAGTAAGAAAGAAAAAAATAAATTTTCCTAGGTGTAAAAAAATAAAGCCAGGAAAAAAATAAAGTTTCAATAGGCGTAAAAATTAAAGATGAAAAATAAAAATAAAGTTTCAAGGTTGTAAAAAAATAAAGGAAGAAAAAAATAAAGTTTCCTAGGTGTAATAAGAGAAAAAATAAAGTTTCCTAGGTGTAATAAGAAAAAAATAAAGTTTCCTAGGTGTAATAAGAGAAAAAATAAAGTTTCCTAGGTGTAATAAGAGAAAAAATAAAGTTTCCTAGGTGTAATAAGAGAAAAAATAAAGTTTCCTAGGTGTAACAGGAGGAAACTGAGGATAAAAACGTTTGAAAGGTGTAGCAGAAGGAACAATTTTTGCTCTATATTACAAGTGTTTAGAGAGGGTGAAACGTAAGATGTTAGAAAGAGAACATGAACGGAGGTGCTGTAAAAGAAATGAAAGGGGTTGCAGCTATTGGCCGACGAGACGAAACACAGAACCTTAAGTAATGCCTACGGTGCATCGCGTGAGGTGGACTGGCGGCATTATCCCTCTACACGGAAATAGGTAGAGGAGGGGGTCAGGGGGTATTTGAAAATGGTCAGGGGGGGCTGGACGCCCAAAGACCAGTAGATAAAGTAGTCTATAATATCTGCGCTCGATTCAGCTGTTTCGGAAATGGCCACAAACATAATATATAAACATCTAGGATTGAAAACTATAATATCTTATTTGTTACGTAACAACTTCGTTTTCAAAGGTGACGGGGGACATAGTAGATCTGTTACAGACATGTGCCAGATTGTGTACGTGTGTGTGTATGTGTGTGTGTGTGTGTAGGAGCGTGATATGGCTTAGCCAAACACGTTTTTTTCTTATTATATAACCACTTGCTTAGGTTTATTTTTTTTTAATCTGGTTTAAAAAGAAATTGATATATGGAGTTGTCGCTTGATTGGGACCATGTGCCATTTAACCCATGGTTTCTGATGCGTTCCGTCTCTCTCTCTCTCTCTCTCTCTCTCTCTCTCTCTCTCTCTCTCACACACATATTTGCCTCAAAGATGTACCAGGTAACATTTCACGGATAAGTTCTTTAATAGGTAAATTTCAAGTCTCACGAGCTATTATTATTATTTTTTATTATTATTATTATTATTATTATTATTATAAGAATCACAGGAGACCTTCTTTCAAACCAACTTCATTAAACAGACGGCAATTCTGTTTACAGAAATAATAATAATAATAATAATAATAATAATAATAATAATAATAATAATAATAATAATAATAATTATGATTTTCTTCTCTTGTCCATTTCTTCCTTTGGTTTGCTTCTGTAGCTCCAATCTCAGGCTGTTGGTTACTGTCGTTGTGGTGGTCAGTTGCTGGATGACGACCTCCAAGTACCTGGCCGTCTTCCCCATCAACTGGGTTGAATACCAGGGTGCCGGACGAAGCTCCTCTGTTGCCAGAGGTTCCATTTACGTCGTTGTCGTTTATTCCTTCATTTCTTAACATCATTGTTGAGTTTTGCTATTTAACCCATAGCTGGACCCTACCCCATCAGGGATAGGTACTCATTTACAGCTGAGTAGACTGGGGAAATTATGGTAAAGATCCTTTCCCAAGAGATCAACGCCAAGGAGGGCGGTCACCTATCCAACGACTGACCAGCCACAATGTTGCTTAACCAGTCCATTGACGACCTAACCCACTCTGCCACGGGAAGAAGGACTAATAAAAGTACACGAAGACCCACAAATATACAGAGACAGGAGAATGACAAACAGAACAGAGGACTGGCACAACAAACCAATGCACGGACAATAAATGAGACATACTAAAGAACTAGCCAGCGATGACACATGGCAATGGCTACAGAGGGGAGAGCTCAAGAAGGAAACTGAAGGAATGATAACAGCGGCACAAGATCAGGCCCTAAGAACCAGATATGTTCAAAATACGATAGACGGAAATAACATCTCTCCCATATGTAGGAAGTGCAATGCAAAAAATGAAACCATAAACCACATAGCAAGCGAATGCCCGGCACTTGCACAGAACCAGTACAAAAAGAGGCATGATTCAGTGGCAAAAGCCCTCCACTGGAGCCTGTGCAAGAAACATCAGCTACCTTGCAGTAATAAGTGGTACGAGCACCAACCTGAAGGAGTGATAGAAAACGATCAGGCAAAGATCCTCTGGGACTATGGTATCAGAACAGATACGGTGATACGTGCAAATAGACCAGACGTGACGTTGATTGGCAAAGTCAAGAAGAAAGTATCACTCATTGATGTCGCAATACCATGGGACACCAGAGTTGAAGAGAAAGAGAGGGAAAAAATGGATAAGTATCAAGATCTGAAAATAGAAATAAGAAGGATATGGGATATGCCAGTGGAAATTGTACCCATAATCATAGGAGCACTAGGCACGATCCCAAGATCCCTGAAAAGGAATCTAGAAAAACTAGAGGCTGAAGTAGCTCCAGGACTCATGCAGAAGTGTGATCCTAGAAACGGCGCACATAGTAAGAAAAGTGATGGACTCCTAAGGAGGCAGGATGAACCCGGAACCCCACACTATAAAGTACCACCCAGTCGAATTGGAGGACTGTGATAGAGCAAAAAAAAAAAAAAATAAATAAATAAATAAATAAATAAAAAAATAATAATAATGATAAATTATTTGTTAACCAACAGACTGATTTTACTGAGGAAATCCCCCCACCTCACACCACCCCCCGAAAAAAATAGCACTTTTAATTAAAAATGAAAATTTTAAAAAAAGAAAAAACGATAAGACATTAGCTTTCGAAGAACTGATACAAAAACATAAGATTAAATCATACAGAGAGAGAGAGAGAGAGAGAGAGAGAGAGAGAGAGAGAGAGAGAGAGAGAGAATAATTTCCGAAAAATCACAAGAAATAACGAATAAAAGGAAATGGGGATATATTGATGAGAGAGAAGAAATCAGGACTAACAGAAAATTGGGGGAGCAGAAATTAGACCATTATTATTGGACAACGATCCAATATCTATCTGTCTATCTATACTATAAAACATTATATATATATATATATATATAATATATATATAATATATATATATATTATATATATATATATCTGCTTTCGAAGAGGAAGAGAGATAAAAGGAGGGTATGAACGTTTAATGAATCTATAAATAAAAACAAAAAGAACAGGGTATAAGGATAAGGAGAAGAAGAGAGGAGCGGTTGCAATAATTTGGGGAGAGAGAGAGAGAGAGAGAGAGAGAGAGAGAGAGAGAGAGAGAGAGAGAGAGAGAGAGAGAGAGAGAGGTTAACTTACTCACTTACTTATCCACCCGCCAAGGTCGACTACATTAAGCCCCCATGCCCTGCCCGTCTCCTGGCACTCTCGCCTCAGTGCCCTGTGCCATACCCTCCCACACAAGCGCGCATACTCACACTCGCACACGCACGCACGCACACACGCACTCAAACCCAAAAACTGGCCGGGTCGGAGAGCTGACAGCAGACTTGCATTTACCGTTAAGTCTTTTTTTTTTTTCTTTCTTTCTTTTATTCAGAAAAGATGGAATTCGTCTGTTCGGATGTCATCTATAATAATAATAATAATAATAATAATAATAATAATAATAATAATAATAATTGGGGACCGTTTTTGGGGATGAAAAGAGGTTGAATAATAATATTTGCATATAAAGCTAGCGTTCAGTTTTTTTTTCTTTGTGGGCTATAGAAATTCAACGCCCTTTGACACAAAATAACAAGTTAATCAATCAACCGTTTGACACATATTGTTCAGTGAATTAATCTGCCCTTTGACACAGATTATTAAGTTAATTATTCTACCGTTGGACACAAATTATTCAGTCAGTTAATCTTATCACTGACACAAATTATTCAGGTAATTTTTCTGCCCTCTGACACAATTTATTTAGTCAATTAAACTGCCCTTTCACACAAATTATTCAGTAAATCAATCTGCCATTTCACACAAATTATTCAGTAAATCAATCTGCCCTTTAACACTATTTATTAAGTTAACGGATCTACCCTTTGACACTAATTATTCAGTTAGTTAATCTACCCTTAACACAAATTATTCAGTAAATCAATCTGCCATTTCACACAAATTATTCAGTAAATCAATCTGCCTTTTAACACTATTTATTAAGTTAACGGATCTACCCTTTGACACTAATTATTCAGTTAGTTAATCTACCCTTCAACACAAATTATTCAGTCAATTCATCTACCCGTTGTCACTAATTATTCAGCCAATTACCCTGCTCTTTGACACAAATTATTCATTCAATTATTCCCTCTTGTACTCAAATTGTTCAGCCAATTAAGCTGACCTTTGACACAAATTATTCATTCACATATTCACTCTTGTACGCAAATCATTGACTTAATTAATCTACCATTTGACAAAAATTATTCAGCCAATTAATTTGCTCTTTTACGCAAATTCCACAGTCAATTCGTTTACCCCTTGACACTAATTATTCATTCATTTGATCTGCACTTTGACAAAAATTATTCAGTCAGTTTATCTATCATTTTACAAAAGCTATTCTGTCTATGAAACTATCGGACTACCTTCTTCAGAAGGGAGAATATTCTAAGTAACAATAAGGAATATCAGTAGGCTGGCTGCGCGAACTCATCAATTACGCAAAATTAAGAAAATAAATTAATATGGAATTGAATGACTGAGATATAACTTACATCATTATATACAATATATATATATATATATATATATATATATATATATATATATATATATATATATATAATATATATTATATAGATATATATATTATATATTGATGTTACGTGGACAAGTACTCATTATAGGACCACTATATGCAGTACTGTGTAAACTACCTATGCTACAAAATAAACAGGCACTAGAGAGAGAGAGAGAGAGAGAGAGAGAGAGAGAGAGAGAGAGAGAGAGAGAGAGAGAGATAATCTAAAAGAAAACAGTATATTTAGAGAGAGAGAGAGAGAGAGAGAGAGAGAGAGAGAGAGAGAGAGAGAGAATCTAAAAGAAACGATATTTGGAGAAAGAGAGAGAGAGAGGGAGAGAGACATGAATCTAAAAGAAAACAGCATCTAGAGAGAGAGAGAGAGAGAGAGAGAGAGAGAGAGAGAGAGAGAGAGAGGAGAGAGAGAGAGAGATGAATCTAAAAGAAAACAGCATTTAGAGAGAGAGAGAGAGAGGGAGAGAGACATGAATCTAAAAGAAAACAGCATCTAGAGAGAGAGAGAGAGAGAGATGAATCTAAAAGAAAACAGCAATTAGAGAGAGAGAGAGAGAGAGATAAGTAAATGAAAGCGGAAGAAATGAAGAGGAGACATGACACATTCAACCTTGAGTCTCTCTCTCTCTCTCTCTCTCTCTCTCTCTCTCTACTCATTG